>NC_139658.1:15915133-16515133 GCF_951799395.1 Argentina silus | reverse complement strand
AAAAGCTAAGGTTTTAGAGAAGAAAAAAACAAGCCATAATTTTAAACCGACACCTGTTCTAACATCCAAATTATTGATAGAACTACACAGTGGTAGACAGGTAATTTCCCTAAACCACCTTTAGTCTTTTTCGAACTAAGGCTAACCAGATAGGTACAGGGGCTAGCTAGCTAGCTTAGCTTTGCTAATAATGTCAGCCAGATGTCAGATAGACTTGCCTAACTCAAGTGAGGTCCAAGACACGACCTAGCAGCACTCTGGTATGTACTCTATTAGGAATAATAATCTGATTAATAATAGACACCTTGCATATTTCTATGTACATTTGTCAAATTCACTTCCTAAATTCCCCCACTTACCTGTCTGTAATAGCCCCTGTCGTATAGTAGTACTGAGGCAGGAGTAGACCGTAATAATAAGCTAGCTAGCACTGCAGCCAGGGACCCGTATGAAGGCAAGTTGATTCTGGCTATACTTATGAATTACAAATCCACCCGTTACCTATAGCCTCTGCCTACTCCCTATCCACTCCTGTTTATCCAAAGATCTGTGTGTATATTTGGGATTGGAGTGGATAGTGGCAACATTTCATTCCCACCCAGCCTATCAGAGGACAAGAGAGCGACCATATTGCTTATACCTATCCAATCCTCTTAGATCTTCAGCGAGGAGTGTCTAGGTAGGGACAGGGGTTTATTTGGAATTCAGTGTGTTCTTTTGGTACTTTAGTGGATTCTGTGCAGCAACCATCATGATTATCACGTTGATGATTTAGAGCAGGGGTACCCAATTAGAATTCAATTGGGTCCGAACCAGCAAAGGTCCGAACCATTCAAATGTCTAACTTGCGCTATGATTTAGGGGCATATGTAGTTATTGTATGTATGTATGTATGTATGTGTAGTACATTTCAATACAATTTCAACAATATTTATTGCACATTTTCAACACACACATGAAACATGAAGTAAAATAAATAAGCAGCCTAATCATGAATAAAAGTAGGCCACCTGTATCACAAATTTTAACACAAAAAAAATAACTTAAAAGTGTCTGTTTTTTAAACAAAGTGGTTTGATTTTTGAACAAATATGAAAACACAGGTTTAATGTCCATCTTTCCCACTCTCTCCATCACATATCTTTAGTGAGAGAAATGGGCTCTTGCTTACCCTGCCAGTAACTTGAACATTGGCTGGAATGGACTCTGCCATTCTCATGCACATATGTAGAAAAAAAAACAAATGCTGTCTTAGTGGAACATTTGCTTGCAGATCAATCAGTTCCATCTGGAGAATCCAGCATGTGCCCACTTGAAGGTATGTGTCACCTCCGTTGAAAATCCTCTGACATCTGTGATGAAGAATGGATTCTGAATGAGCAGGAGGAGATGCTGTCCCAGGCTGAAGCTGTCAAAGCATTTTCTGAAGTTTCCAATCAGCTTGTCTATGAAGTCAACATGAGGAGAAACATCTCTCTCCCTGAATCTGTTCCTGCACGTTTAGGAAGACTCCTTAACAACCACCCCGTCAGTAAATAGCTTTTTATGTTGACCCAAAATCCATGCTACTTTTAGTGAACATTCGTTGCTGGGCCGTTAATGGATGTGAGAGTATTCTGGTGGACCGATCGTACTGGGATCTGAGTTTGTTTATTTTCCGTGCCCTCATCTCAGTGGGTATGTTTGCTCAAAAGACCTGTGCTGTTTCATCGTGGCGCTTCACATTGTCACTTTTTATGATCGCCACGGTCTCGGAACATATGAGACAGACAGGTTTACTACTCGCAGCGGGAAGAATGAAGACATATTGCTCTGTCCATTCATCCTTGAAAGCTCGATTTCGGAGTCTACTTTTCTCATCTTTGAGCACGCCATGCTGTCATCTCTCCTCTTGCTAGCTCCTGCTTTCGATCGTCTCTATTTTTCTCTGGCGAGCCCTTTCCACTATGACCAGGCTCTCTTTCCACGCACTGTAAACAATCGCTTTGATTGGCTGAGTAGCGTGAAGCGCTGTGACCGTATGACGTGTACATAAACTGGAGAAGCTGTGCCAAAGGTCTATAGCCGCGCCGGTAATATTGTTATTCATTTCTCAATAAATTATCAAAAATGCGTCGCGGTCCGGATAGAACCGTCAATCGGTCCGGATCCAGACCGGAGTCCGCCATTTAATCACCTCTGATTTAGAGGATGCACATTTTTTACAGAGGTAATGGTGCATAACACTTATTTATGGTCTACATACCATAGTATAAAGAGCAAACTAGCTTAGCCGGTGTCAAAAAAATAATAATTACAACCACGTATCCACATGATATAAAGCATGGATCGTTGCACATCGCTGTGTGTACAGTGGCCGAAAGTCTCCTCTGTGTGAAACCTGCACCCCGCTACACACCACTGCTCTTACTCTACCATAGCCTACCATATGTACAACTGCACTCTACCATTATGTCTTTATGTATTATAGACACACACTGTATTATTTAAGTCTCATACAGTCACTGCTACTGTATTATTGTGTATATCATTGCTTCTAGGGTATTATGTATTGTGATGTTACTGTGTTATTGTGTTACTACTGTATTCTACTATTGGATTGTCATACGCTCCCCTGTATCCCAGTACACATGGCAATAATTATTTTCCCAACAGCTGTGAGGGCCCTTTTTTGTCCATTCAAAGGACTGATTGCCCTACTGGCCATTAATGTGCTGATTCCACCAGTTTTAATGGCCTTGCACCCTGGCATCCCATCACTGCCATTCAACTTACTGACACTGCAGCCCTAAGCCACAGCGAGCTCATACACAGGTGAAACAGACGTAAAGTTGTTGCAAAAGTAGCCCCACAATTCTAAGTTGCTCCAACTGAGTCTTGAACTTGCGACCTCTACACATCTCAACTCGGTTACACAGGCATAACAAATGGCTAAAAATCTAGATATATTCCAGTCATGAGGATGACAAACTCAGAAATTAATCAATCCTTTCAGATGTATTTAGTCTTCAGACCAGGTCTATTTTCGAAGAGCAGTACATTCCCAATCCATTTTATCTTATGCCCGTAAGGCCTCTGTGTAAACTATGTTTATTGTAGATACACCAGGGGGTGCTATGACACTCATAAGCAGTAAACTCTGACTATCCACAATGTCTACAACCTTTATCCATTTTGTTGAGCCTGGGCCAGAGTTTGAAACCATCTGTTGTCTTTGTCTGGACTGTTTTCAAATGGTTTTGAAAATATTAATAGTTTCTCCAAAGGGCAAGATATACACATACAAGATATACAATACATACACATATATATACAAATATAAGATATAAGAGTGCTATTTCATGAATGCAGGAGAGGTTTTGAAAAATGAAGCAGACACTTGCTGACAAAGTAGAGCTGCTCAGTGTGTGTATTTCATGTTTCATAGAATTGAGGGGTATATCTGTTATGGCCTTCAAAGTTACTCTTTATCTAATTCAACTGTGGCATCCTCCTCGTCCGATGAGCTCTGGATCTCCCAGCTCAAACTGTCACAATTGTTCTCTGACACAAGAGAGGCTGTTTTGGTTAGCATCACATCCAAACTTCTGTAGGCAGTTGAATCAAAGTTGGTGCGGCCAGATGTCCATGCTTTCAGCTCCTGAGACATTTTTCTTGCGAAACTGCTCCTTCTCACTGTGGCTATCTTTTTGACATCTATTCCACTCATGAGATCCTCAACATACTGGCCAAGGGAAATGTATTCTCTATAATGATCTGATAGATTAATGGTCTTTAGGGCCTCCACAGACTTATTGTAGAGTCTCCTTTCCTCCTTTAGAAACTCAGTTGGGCTTTTGCTGGTCTCTAGATGCTTCTTCATCTCATCATGGATTCTTGGGGGAGCACTGAGCTCATCCATACCATCCTGTAAACTCTTGCACCTTATTGAGCACTCTGTTTGAACTTTCAGGATCACATGAGACACTTTCATTTGTATCTCCTCTATCAAACTGTCTCCAAGCTTCTGGAGCAATACCATGATATCCTTGGTGGTTGAAAGGAGGTCCACCTTCTGCTCTACCAGGCTCTAAAGGGAGTTATGACTTTGAGTAAAATATTTGCATGAGAGTGGACACTGTATCTCTATTCTTAAAAGCATTTGAAAGGAAATAACAGTGATTTTAACACTGATTTAGTTCCACTACATGCATTTACATGGCCTAACTGAATGGTTAAACATTGCACATGAACACATTACACATTGTTTGTTCTGTACCTCAATTCTTTGTATGTTGGCTTTACGTTTGTCTTGCAAACTCTTCATTTGTTGAACAAAGCCCTTCTTTCTCTTCTCATATACATTAGGTAGTTTGGCCACAGAATGAGTGCTATGATCACCAAAGAGCTTGCAGACACTGCAAATTAGTTTGTTGTCATCTAGACACATCTAAGGACCAGAACACAAATACATACATTCTTATATCTGTTTGATCAGAGCATGTGTTCTCATACAATATACACTCACCGGCCACTTTATTAGGTACACCTTGCTAGTACCGGGTTGGACCCCCTTTTGCCTTCATAACTGCCTTAATTCTTTGTGGCATAGATTCAACAAGGTGCTGGAAACATTCCTTTGGTCCATATTGACATGATAGCATCATTGCTGCAGATTTGTCAGCTGCACATCCATGATGCGAATCTCCCGTTCCACCACATCCCAAAGGTGCCCTATTGGATTGAGATCTGGTGACTGTGGAGGCCATTGGAGTACAGTGAACTCATTGTCATGTTCAAAAAACCAGTTTGAGATGATGTGAGCTTTGTGACATGGTGTGTTATCCTGCTGGAAGTAGCCATCAGAAGATGGGTACACTGTGGTCATAAAGGGATGGACATGGTCAGCAACAATACTCAGGTAGGCTGTGGTGTTTAAACGATGCTCAATTGGTACTAAGGAAATATCCCCGACACCATGATATTTGCGGTAACGAGCAGTTGAACAGGTGTACCTAATAAAGTAAAGCCGGTGAGTGTACATAAAGTATGTGTGATTTCCGAACCTACCAGAGTCATCTCTTCGTCATGCTCAGGGCACATTTGTGTCTTCAAAACCTTTTCTTTAGCTTCTGCACTTTCTATCTCATCTTTGACTTGTCCCAAAACATTTTCAGCAAAGATATTCCTCTTCATTCCATTTATTCCCTTTGCACCTAAGGAGAATGCCTAAACATACATGTTTTGTTGTCAGACTTTGAGAGTCCATGTTGTGGATTTATAAAAGAGGTAGAATAAAAATACCAATCTCTCTTACCTTTCTGCACATGGGGCAAAGAAACTGTTCACTGGCTTGAGTGCAATTCTGGGCGATAAGAGTCTGTTTTATGCACTTCTTGCAGTAATTATGGCCGCAGAGCAACTCTATCACTGGAGGAGTGAAGAGGTCCAGGCACACAGGACAGGACAATTCTTTAGAGAGAGCTTCCATTTTCTGCACCTCACACAACTTTGTTTAAATACAACTAAGGAGTACATCATGTTTGAATTCAAATATGGTGCATCAGTGTTCTGGAACATGCTTATGACACAAAGCTAGAACCATAGATACAGAAGGCTAGAACACTCTGGCCAAGTTAAGAATAAAATGGTCATAAGGGTTGCTTAGCAACACATATCATTCTGTAGCCAGGTTACAAGTTGTGATCTTAAAGGATTACTTTTACAGTAAGCATACAATATCATCTGATATCTAATATACTATACTTCAAGCACTAGCGCCAGAGGACAGAAATGGACAGAAATGCAGGGAAGGTACTATAGGGGTTTGACAAGAGAATTATTCTCTTAGAAATGACTCAAAACCACATACAGCACACGTTAAGCACATTTAATTATTCAATAAGGAATGTAACAATGAAAAAATAGTGCTTCTTGAAAGTTTCCACAGTACAACGTCTCATGTACATTTGAAATCATATATGTTTGTTAGTTAAGCTTGAGCAAGTTACTTATGTCAGTGTAACACATTTGCAATGTGCCATTAGACCTACATTACCTTGTGCCTACAGTGATCAAATGAGGTCAGAGTTGGGTCACTGAATAGTCTTAACGGCTACAGTGTTCATTCATCTACAGTGTTTTCTTAAGAGACAACACATACAACTCTTACTAATAAACACATACACATTACAGACAGCAGCTTATTATTTTCCGATATCAGGCCATTAAAGTTGAGGCAGAGAGCATTTAACAAAATGCAAAAGTAGAGGCAGGTGATGTTTTATGAACTCATATACAGTACATCTGTCGTTTCAGTCTGATTTTTTTTTGGTGTTTTATGAGGACACAACTCAGTATTGCTTTAAAGGCAAAAACACTGTGGCTATATAATTTGCATTACAATTAATTAGCATCAATTTGCATTTATATCTAACAAAATGTAACTTACTGATAATCTTAAACAAAGCAAAACTTGCATTTTGTCTTTCTTCTAATTTTCATACTAATTCCTCCTCCTATTCAAGTTAGAAGATTTCAATAAATAAGACATAGCTTTGACATAATGAAAACATGTTTTGGTTTATATTAAATAAAGTGTTTTTCTTCAGCTCTGAGCTGAGCAAAGCATGTTTCAAATCCAAGTTGAAATAACATTACATACATTTCTTATACTCTTTTCAGTTATTTCTGACAAAAAGTAACTTACATTAAGATAATAATAAATGTAACATACAATTCCACAACACATTAGATCAGGACACTTTATGACAAATAAACATTTTCAAACTGAGCATCGTGGCACATAAACATACAGTATGGCAGTTCTTCGTTAAACAAAACCAATCATAAATAGCTGCAAAATAAAAAAGCTTGATGCGGAAATCACATCACGTCTTTAAGCTAGCCGTACAACAAAAACATTAACAGAACACAGCAGCATCTGAGGAATATGTTTAGAATAATGCCCATTAACTAGTCAGAACAAGGCTTTTCAAACAAATCCAGACTGTAGAACATTGTCGGTGTCTCCCTCATATGGCAGCAGTCCAGTCTAGGAGGGATCAAGAAGCATGAGTGCAGTGGCATGTCGAGGCCATCTCCTCCATGGCTTTCTCTCTCATCTCATGCAGGACTGGTGTCAGGATTGCTTTCAGTGTCTTATACAAAGCCTGGTCATTCGCTGAGGCAGTGGGAATCTTTAGGACGGAAATCCCAAAATTAACATTTGTGGACTGTCATTGCTTTGGAAATAACAATATTCTTGAAATTATTTGTCTCTGACTTTAAATGGACTAACCCACCTTGGTAAAGACCTTTATTGTACGGTTAACAATGTCTGCCTCCACCTCCCCTGGTATTGCCAGTAGATGGGCTGCACAGTCAAGGATACACAGCAGAGTCAGTCTGTGACCCTGGATAAGAAAGTAAAGGGAGAACAACGGGGTTAACATTGTCTGTGAAAAATACATGGAAGGATTCTGAAAGTGATGTCCAGCTCTGTTGAGTTGATGTATTTAAGGCAGAGGGTGCTCCAACTGTACCTTCTCCAGTGAGCTAAGGGCATACATGGGGTTGTAATTTCTCTCACTGAGGGCCTGGACATCCATGCTGGTGATAATGGGCTCCTTGAGCTGCTCAAGCCAAGACCACATGAGGCTGGAAAGCACCAGTGGATCTCTCTCCATGCACATCCTCTCCCATGCCCCCTCCCTGGAATTTAGCTCTGTCTGCAGGTCAACAATACAAACTGTAAACATCAACACAATCAACTATGATCCATCATTGGTCTCTTTTTTGTCTTTGGCACACAAAGGTTTATCATATAAAGTTTCAGTGTTGGTGACCCACTCAATTGGCAGTGCATATTTTTAAATTATACATTGTATCACCATTATAGTGGTGAAGAGTATCAGCCCTACCTGCCACATTGAGACCTTATAGCTGAGATCCTCATCCTTCAGGTCCATTGTAAGTGCTTTGGCCACCAGTAGACTTCGAGCCTCCAGGGAGAGCTCTGCTTGGAGTGTGATGAGAGGAACCTCAGATGACCTCTCTGTGTCACCTCTGCCAACAGCTCGCACCACAGATACATCCACTCCTGGGGGCTTCCCGCTGGCTTGGTTCTGCAGGGTTACCGCACAGCTCTCTGCTCTTAAGGATGACAGTATGGCATTACAGTTGGCATTTCTGCCTTCCTCTGAGAAACCAAAGGACAGACTACGCTGCCCATGTAGGTATTTTCGCCTTTGAAAAAGTGGGGATCTGGTCTTTTGGTTCTCTTCCCTATTCTGGTATCCAACTAAACCGGTGGACACAAAGACAGGGTCCTGCTTAGGGCTGCTGCTGATGTCCTGAGGGGGGTGGACTGGAGACCCGAAGGGGTCATTAGCTGCCAGGTTGTTCTGAGATAGGTAATATTTGTTCAGGGGGTTGTCTGGAGGCTTGATGGTCAGAGGGCTTCCTGTCAGGTCACGTCTGGGGCCCAGTTTGTACAGGGCAGAGTCGCTGTAACTAAGACTTCTCTTACCAGACTGCAGAGGTTTTTGAGGGCTATCTTCGTTCTGTCTCCTATATAGTGGGTCTAGCTCTTGGTCACTTGTGAGAAGTTGATCGTAGGGTGTTTCAGGATGCGGTGCAGATAGAGTGAGTGGACCAGGCTGGCGGGGTAAAGGCACTGAGATGCCCTTCACTCTCATCTCCTTCCCCAGCTGCTGGAGTGCCTGCTGGGATACAGTCTTCTCCACCTCAGCTGTGAGGTCTGGGATCTCCAGGACCTCCTCCTCCACCACCTGCCGGTTGGCTGCGATGTCCAGGAGGAGTTTACAGACCAGCTGCACGATCTTTGGCACATTCTTCATCTGCCGCGCCTCATAGCCGTGCAGCAGGTGGCGCTGGCGCGTAAGGTACTGGGACAGGGTGACAGCGTTGGCTTTGGGCTCTGCGCAGGAGAAGACGCTCCTAAGGGGAACCAGGAACTGAGCAAACTCCCTGACACAAAGCAGCTGGCCCCGGGTCTGGATGGAGTTTGGTCTCTTGGCTCGCACAAACAGGATGGCCTGATCAGCACTCATCCGAGATGTAAAAACCAAGTAACAGGCCAATAAGACACCTACAAACAAATCAACAACAAAAAGAGGGAATAAATAAACTTTGATGGGATGCAAAACATTTTTTTACATAATCATTTTACTAACCTGTTCTTCCAAGCCCAGCATGGCAGTGGACAGCCATTTTGCCCTCCTGGATGGCAAATGACATGACCTTCACCATGTCAAGGATTGTAGTAAGAGATGCAACTCCATAGTCCTTCCATCCAAAGTTGTAAAAATAGACTGAAACAAAAAAGGTTTTATTATTCATGACTCTTGACCTAGAAAATCTACCTTTCCTGATACAATATAACATTGTGACAAAATATTGATAAAACAGGACTTGTTTTAAATAAATATTCTGTTCAGTTTTCACAAAAATGTCAGTCAGTGCAACCTTGAAGAATTGTGTGCTCAGTGCTCTATGAATGCCCAAGGCCAGATAAAGACAGTCTTAAATCACTTCACTGTGTCTTGTTGTTAGGTATCAATGGAAAAAACGGCCCACAAATCTAAAACTAGATAATGCTTCTTGCATGTAGCTATGGAACAGGTCTCAAGAGAGCTTGTTAAGCACAGGAAGTCAGTGATTAACACAGAGGACTGACAAACACATGTATAATCCTTTGGCATGTAAAAGAAGAAAAATATGAATAGTGAGATTCAGGTAATGTGGATTGTAATCCTAAATTAATAGTCATTATTTCAGTTGCACTAATGCTAATATGGATGCTACACATTGGTACCAGTGGATGAGGCTTTGAGCACCTCTAGGAATATGCACTTTAAACATTTGCTCAATTATCATAATGATTGGATAGCTGGTGCACAAGAGTACAGGGAGACTCACTGCCTGCCTCCATGAGGATCTCCGGTCGGTATGTGAAGCCACTCTCCTGCTCCAGAGGGTTCCCACAGCTGGCGTGCTCCCCTGGGCGCTGCAGGTTAATCACTGTCCTTAAGCCACACCTGAGCACAGAGAAATGTCAATATCAGCATGTCACCACCATCACTGGCTAAATAAAGATCTCTCCTGGGGACAGCAAACAGTAAACAGATATATATATATATATATATATATATATCTTCACTCATTGTTAGTGGGTTAAATTATTTCTTCAAATGGCAGAAATGTACATGTCACTGTACCTTTGAAACTGCTCAATGATATTGTATTTTTCTATAATTTCAGTGGAAGGCCTTGCCATAGCGAGCAAGTTGTCTGTAATCCTGCATTGAGAGGAATGACATGCTGGTTAAAGATTTTGGCACGCAACTCATGTCACATTAAAACATGTTATGAGTTTAAACCAAGTAGCCCTTATAACAAGTAGATGCATCAAAGTAAAAGCTTTTCAACATGAATTAGTGACAAGTAAGGTCAGGCACGTACTGACTTTTTTGTTTACTTATTGATCAGGACAGTGTACAGCGTGCCATTAACCAGGCAGGCTTTGCCATGTAAGTAGTAGAGCATTCACACACACACACACACACAGTGCATATAAAGGTAAAACACAGGGCGTTTAGGGTAGACCTACAGGTCAATACACAGAGCATACACAAGGCTCAGACAGGGCACAGACAGAGAGCATACAGAGGGCATACTGTAGACAGAGCACAGCTTACCAGGATGAGTAGAGTCCCTTGATGGCTTGCTCCTCGTCGCTCCAGCGAGAGGGGTTCTCGTATTTACAGGCTCTTCCTCCACATGCCATGGAGCACTGCATATGCCCAGGGATAACATGTCTCAGAGTCTCCCCCACCTTGGTGTACTTCGCTGTGGGGACCCTCGTGCTAACTGTAGACAGGAGAGAAACAAAAACAAAAACATGGCATATATGCTGACCAATAAGCATCATTCAACCGTGTGTTTCCCTGCTGACAGCGGTCTCTGTAACCTTACCAACTAACCATGGTCACCTCTGTGCAATATACTCTCTTAAACTTGACATTTCTTTAGCAGCTAAAAGCTATCTTCTTCCCTTGCTATGTTAGTTAGCACCTTTACACGCAGCTGACCAGTGTAGCAATGTCATTTAAAAGCAAGTGAGGCTGCAATGACATTATTACATCTCCTGTCCTTGCAGTCGGAGGGATCCTCGGCTATGCTGACAGCCACCATAACTCTCTGGGAGGAGGAGGAGAGGATCTCTAACGCCGAGCTCCGTCTGCGTTGCAGGACCTTCAATAGGACATCCGAGGCTGAGTGCCGTCGGCTCCGTCTGATACTGCTCATGATTTCCCCCGCTAGGGAGCGACGGTTGTGGCGATGCATCCCTGTGTGCTACAGTTTAGTCTCTATCCCTCCTTGTGATAGCACTCTGTACTGACAGTAACGCAGCTCCTGGCTGAACGACACTCTACCCACAGTGAATCATCGCAGTACAATTGGCCATTGGCACAAAAGAGGCATGAGAGGCCAACACAATCCATCGGTTCATCAGTTGCATTTGAAGTGTCTCCATGACAACCAACTCCAAAGTCATCAGTGGGAGGCTGTGTGTGGGGCATGGTCGTGCACACACACACTTTCTGAGATTATAGGCTCAATATGGACAGGTGATACACACTGACGCTTTTCTCTAAAGGGCATACATCTGGTTGCATAAGACACCTGACCTGACGCACTGATTAAACACAAAAAGGGTATCCAATTATCCTTTTTTCCCCAGTATTTTATCTAATCAACAATAACCAAGTGGTTTGTGTAACTAAAAAAACACAATGAGGTGACATTCAGATAAGTATAATTTTAATCCTCAATTTTCAAGGATGATGAAATATCAAGAATTCTCTTGTCGCTCGCTAGAGGTTGTAATTATTAAAATTGGCATTAAAAACTTTTAAGGCTTATTATTGAAAAATAATGAAGGCTAGTGTAGTTTTACTATACCAAGATAAAGTATCTATCATATATTGATTAGGTCCTATATAATTCCATTACTAACAACCCTAAACGGACACAATTTTTACCTTACCATACCAGTGTCTACACATGTGAAAACAGCAATTGTCTACAGTAGTCAAAAAGGTAAGACAAAAGGACTTAAAGAAATTACCCCTTATGATGTCATTGGGGGTAAAACAAAATTGTGTGATTTTCAATAACTACATCCAAAAATACACTCCCCCTGGCTGAAAACTAACTTAATATATTTATTTTAGACCCCCAATGACATCATTCCTTATTTTCTCTTATCTTTTGACTTCAGAACATATAAAATCAACATTTTCAAATATGTAGACACTGGTATGATGCTGAAATTAATGAATATGAGGTTTATTTGTACATGTCTACTATTCAACATATGACATTGTATTTATGATACTAATATTCAATTATATGTACATGTCTACTATTCAACATATATGACATTGTATTTATAATACTACACCAGAGTGATGCAGCTTCATAACATGTTCAATAGGAATGTG
This sequence comes from Argentina silus, assembly GCF_951799395.1. NCBI lineage: Eukaryota > Metazoa > Chordata > Actinopteri > Argentiniformes > Argentinidae > Argentina > Argentina silus. The sequence continues at coordinate 16,502,624 of NC_139658.1, read as the reverse complement.
TAGGCTATAGCCTAGACAAGATAGATCTAAACTCATCTTTATTTTTCTAAACAAAAATAAAAAGTATTTAGGCACATTTGACTGATGAGAGTAATCATTAATCAACATTCCTGTGTTGCAGCTTTGCAAGGTCTGGTCAAAAACCACTACCACTACTACTGTTGCTCTGGTGATAATGATGCCCTACCTGGCTCCATGTCGGTGTTGAGCTCTCCACTACAGGCTCCACTGGTGGAGTAAGGCAATTCACTCAGCAGGCTGACACCGGCTGCCATGGCAGGGTCTGAAAGGTGTCAATAAACATTGTGTCAAAAGCAGGGGACAAAAAAAGAGACTGGTGATCCTGAGCTAAGCGCTGATGCTAAAGCAAACAGTCATGGGTGCACAGACTGCACACAAATGAGCTGTGAGGAGTGGGAACACCGTTGCCCAGCAGGATCCCCGGGGGAGAGAATGTGCAAAGTGGGCCATCATGTCACAGGCTCATGTGTCAGAGCCTGTCCACCTCTGGGATAGAAGGTGGGTGTGGCTTGGTAAGTGCAGTGGGAGCTAGGAGCGACTCTCAGGTTGAGGTGCTTTGTTACCATTAAGATATAAGCCTAGTGTGTTACACACACCACTTTTTGTCTTTGTCCTTTAGACATTGCAAACAGTTAGATTGGCTATAACACGCAAGGGATTCAATCATTGCCTCTCAGGCTAAAGATGCTGCATCAATCAATTATAGATGCGACAGTATTCACCCTCTATTGTGCTAATTTTGTGCAACACTTCTTGACATACACACATTTGATTTAAGGAGGCCTATATCTGGAGACCATGTTACACAGCAGTCTGTGTGTCAGTTTAACCCTGGGGACCCCAGTAGCCTGTATCAACGGCCAACCCAGGCTAACTACTCACATTACAACAGCCTGCTTCCCTAATAGGCCTTACCACAGTTTGTGCTGCTGACCATTGTGACACAAATGGAACACTGCACCTGTAGGCCTACCTGTGCTTATGGATTGTTCCCTGTAAAGCATGAACATTAGATTACATCAATACTTTTCACATGGTAGGGATAAACTGTTTGAATCTAGAGAATCTAGGACCAATGATAGTTTGAAATGACTGATAAAAGTAATCTATCTGACAGAACACATGTTGAATGTGTTTAGACTACAAGTAGGCCTAGCTATTTTACAACTAGCCTATAAAGTGCTTCCAACTCAGATTGCTGTGGGTCAATAACTTGCTTAGGTTCACTTAGAATTATCTTAACATTCATTTGATAGCAAATGTTTAATTCATGCTGTAAAGTTAGAACACTGTGGGTGCAGAGCAGCGTTTTCTGACTTAATTTACATTGTAACGTACACGTCTACCTTAGAAACTGATACGGCAGATACAGAGTGAGACAGTGGTCAAACCACCAACAACACTACCTGGACCATTCAATCAGTTTACTATCAGTCTATATTTCACAGTGCAATAATACAACCCCATAATCAAGAAAATTACAGTACGATGGCCTATTTCATGCTATTGTTTAAAGAGGTTTTTACTCACCACAATGCCATTCAATAGTCTAACATTTGAGTATTATGTATCACATATTTTCTGTTTGCCCCATGATATTGTCACACAATAATGAGCATCGTTCATCTACAATATGTGTTGGATGTGAGAGTGAGAGACGGTGTGAAAGACCAGAGGGATAGTGGAGAGAAGTTGCCAATGAGTCAGAGCGTGGGATGTGAGTGGTATCACCGACTGGGCTTGTTAACAAATAAACATGCCTTGTGAAATTGTGTTTTTCACACCGTACTCTTTTCTGACAAGGCCTAGTCAATCATGTCTAGGGGGATTAGTAAAATTCTCCATCCAAGTATGCCTATGTCTATCAATCTAACAGGGCTAACTAACACGGCTTATCTTGGAGGATCCTGGACCGCTTTAACACAGAAGAGCTGATCCCACAGGATAATACCACAGGATATTTGATCCTCTTCTTCCTCCACCTGTAGTGTCCACTCTTTCAATCCATTCTCCTCTTAAGCTTCTTCATCCTTAATTCAGGCCTAATAATTATCCTCTGGTAGGATGTCCTACTAGTAGCAATGTCCCTGAAAATAAATCCTCTCTGGCAGACTCACAGCATCAAAAGCCTCGATATCAACAGTTCAGCCCTTGATGGAGCATTACATTACAGACTTCAACATTTTCACCAGAGAACAACCTGGATCCATTGTATGCCACAAATCACTCAACCCATGAATGTACAAACATGTATCAATGCAATGCCTTGAATTATTTGATGAACTGGAATGGATCCCCTCATACAATATTAAAAGTCAAATCAGCGCAGCAGAGCATATGGGCATGGTTGTCCCAATAACTGTATTTAAGGTAGCAAATTAGATGATAAACAAGATCATTTGCATTTCAAAATGCTGACAACTGTCGAGCAATAACTTTTATAAAACTTGGGCTAGGCGTTTTATTTCAAAGCTGGTCCTCGTGTTCCTCTGATGTGTTTCTGTTAGCTTGAACACACTCACATAGCAGGAATCAGGGGCATGTTCTGAGCTGCCTAGAGTCAAGATATCTGAATGCCTTTCCAACTTCAAGATTTCCCCCACATCAGCTATCATAATTGTTAGCTATCAATGCATCCATCTGAAATCAGCGAGCTGCAACTGTGCAGCAATAGACAGGTCCTGTCAATCAGGACGTACTGCATTGTGTTCTCCCAAACATACACACACATTTAGTAACTGTTATCTGAAGAAGCTAGTTAGTTAGCTAGCTAGGATAGCTTCTGCTGTGGCTGCCTGCAGCTACACCATCTTAGCTAGCTGGCTCAAAAACATGCACTAATACAACGCTTTGCGATGGTTGTGATGTTATATGATGCTCTCAGGATACAGTGTTGTAAATTAGCTAGCTAGCCATAGATAGCTAATCCTGGCTGAGAGACGAGTAGTTCGTGTTAGCTAGCTAGCTAGTCTAGCTTTGAGCTACGCTCGCTAGCAAGGCTAAGTACCTTCTTTTCCTCTGATTGTACTGCCCTCGTTGGGAGGCGAAGCAACTTATCTAAAGGCATTGTAAACGTAATAACGTCATATCCTCTCAATCACTGTCGGTATAAATGATCAAATGTGTTTATTTTCATCATGTAGCCTAACTCATTTAGCCAGACTAGCTGGCTACTAGCTAGCAACCTAACCTGACATGTTGTTGTCAAATGAAACGTACTGTTCTCATTGGTTATTCCAGACGCATGACCACGCCCAGTTTGAGCAGAGCAGTTCCTTTCCATTTACTTTAATTTCCTTCTAGCTCGAAATAAAAATGTGTTTTTAAACTAATAAAAACTTTTCTCAAATAATTTCTTTCAGAAATCAATAATGTTGCATCAGAGAGGTTTAAAACATAACTTTGGTTGCATTATGTCAATGTGTTGCATCCATAGATATAAGACTTGATCATGAACAAACATTAGACGGTTTTTATCTGATATAAAGTGTGTTGTGTGACCCTGGTGAAATGCACTATAAACCATAATAAACGTGAAACCATAATACACGTAACATGTCTAGTTAGATCGGTGGTTATATGAGTTTGTTGGGCGAAACATTAGATTTGTATTAGCCTTCTGTATCGGGTCCTAGAGTGGTTTTAAAAATTGTAAAGAGATGACACATGCCACATGAGTTTTCAAAATCAATCTTCTCTTCAAAACCAATGGGCACTTGGATCCTTTTGAAAGCAGCGCCACTAATTCTAAGGTCTATGGTGCAACCTAGTGGTTGGTCACTAAAATAGTCCTAGAATCCCTAACTTATTGGTATGTATTGACAATATAATGTGACTAAAAGCAGTACCAAATAAGCTAAGTTTCATCACTGCTTCACTGCCTTGTTTAAGCTTTTCCTGATGATAGTAATGTATTGGTTGTCATAAACCATCTCGGCATTTTGACTTTGATCAATAAGGGTGTGTAATTGCCATGGAAGATATAGATATGGTTTCTTAATTTATTTTAGTTCATTTATAAAAGAACAGGACATCTCCATTTGGTCCAAGGCTGTGTGGGTTTCTATTTATTTCAATTGAATTGCATATACTGAACATATAGCGCAAGTCTGAATCAGAAATGTACTTACTTTTGTTCATTTGTCATCAAATACTAAAATGGGAAATTCGATCAGATCAGTGTATTCAAATTATTCATGGCCCTCACGGTGGTTAACACATATTAATTAGTGTTGAATGTATGCTCAGCTGGAGTGAAATCAAGCATGGCCATACTCAATGGATCCCCAGGGTTAATGTTGAGAAACATATGTTTTTGCAAAATGTTAGTATCGAGAACACAATGGAACTCTACAGCCTTCTCTTTCAGAGTAATCTCGGAGTTTTACCCTGAATGACCAACAGCAAATTGTGATGTAGCAGGCCTGTAGCCAGCCATAAATAGAAGCACCTTATTTGTATTTTCAGATGTTCTCAAGGTAAGACATTATAAGACATAACAATATTATTTCCCTGCTATGAGAACATTTGCTTGGATTCTCCAGTTTACTTTATGTTACAACAATATTGATTGATTTATTGAAAGATCTCTGGGCAGTTTTGTTCTGGAATTGTGATTGAATAGAATCGTGAATATCGACGGCAACAATATTATGTACAACTTTATTTTGTTGCAGAGACAGAGGTTAATCAGGTTAATAAGGACGTCTCTTTGTGCTGTGCAGGCCTGCATACATAACACATAATACATCTGAAACTTCACCTGAGACTATAGTACACAATATAATTAAATATCTGAATATTGTTGACAATAAATATTATTGATTGTTGAAATTATGTCTTCAACATATCGAACAGCTAACATTCGTGATACTTCTTTCTAAAATAAATGTCTTTTGAACAGTATTTTGCAGTCGGACAACGTCTCGCGATGAAGGATACATTTGTTTCAATGCACGTTATTGTAAGAGATGGTCTAAATAATTCATACCATCTAATAACCCAAAGTTAATATCTAATGTAAAGTTAATGTATTCTCTTTTGATCTTTTATCTTCAATATACTGTATTTTCATACATAGGACTACAATACATTGTCACAGGGCTATGCATTCAAAGGCTATCACTATCAGATACTTGACATTGACATGCAATCTTCCGAGATTGTGCACATATCCCTCTGGATCCGTGCTGTACATTCTAGTGATGATTTATCAGAGCTACTGTATCTTGTAAATTACTTGCAGGTAGTCTTTTTAACATGCAAATTCATGCAGAACAGCGATGCTTTTCTCAATGAGTCTTGCAGTGCAGCACCGTGTGTGTGCTTTTAAAAGAGGAGGGGCATACAGACGATACCCATAAAAGACATGAACTCAGTGTCATTTCTCAATCCATAACCAAGGTGACGCTTTACGGGTGAAAACATTGGTAAGCTCCATTACGCTTCATATTGGGCAGAATAAAACGTTTGGTGAAAATAGGATACTGTTTCATTCTTCGATCTACGTCTCAGCAACGTTTGGCTTCTGCAAAGAAAAGGTTTGAGACCTTCAAGATAAAGAAGAGGACGCACCGAACACAGCCAAGGCTTAATAGGACTTGATTTGTCTATCAACGCTCATGACGACTTTGTTTCCCTCTCAGCGCAGACATAAGAGTGACATTGTCTCCTTCGAAATAATAGTGGCACAAGAGAAGGGTCTTCAAATGTGAATACATTTCTCTTCCTAACTCGAGGAGCAGAGTCAGTAGCCTAAAGTATTTTTGTACTAAGTCACACGTTGAAACATGCAGCATCACCTGGATTTGGGGGCACATTACTATCCTCCGGAGGCGCATCCTGACCACAGGTCACATCGCTACAGAAGTTTCATGATCGAGGAGATTCTAACCGATCATCCAGACCACAAGGTATCTGCCCCGGCCGGGGAGCTTCTCAAATTTGGAGTACACGCTCTATTATCTGCACGGCCATACCATAATCATTTGGGTAAGCTGAGCTGGTTTTGTTACAAACTAAACAACGTCTATGGGCATAATGTTGTTCAGTATTATAATTTAAATTGGCTCAAATTACTAGATTTTATGGGAAATGTACCTATAGGCCTACATGTCATTATTTACTCCTGTCAGAGCCCAATCTTGTCTCTTTTATGCCAATGATTGATATGGCGCGTAAAAATGTGCATAGGATTTTTTCGTTTGAGGCCACTTACACCATATGCGCAGTTATTGGTATGTTTTTGCTGCAAAAGGCTCCGTTTACAAACACACAGCGAGCCGGGCTTCTTACCCATTTATATATGGCCTTAGCATGGCGGGTATTATCGCTACATCCAAAATAAACAATCGTCCAAAAATCCTTTACGTGTGCCATAGGTCAGGAGAGTGGACAGTATTCGCCAGAGTCCTTGCAAATTTGGAAATATTATTTTAATTCCACTGCTTAAGCACACCCTACATTGTCATTTAACTAGTATTTTTTTATACAAATGTGTAGACAAAATATTGTAGGCCTACTTGTGAATTGTCCAGCCTAGGCTACTCGTCAAGCGAATAGTCACATTTATAGTAGTATAGTATTTGGTCACACACAGGCGTCCGTTCATTTACGCATACAGCTACCGAATCTCTGGTCAGTGGATATTTTCTATACTTGGGTTATACACTTTATTAGTTGTCACACAATTCTTTTCAAGTAGGTCAATGCCTTAATGTTTTAGAGAGCTTATCGGCAATTAAATATTCGACCTGTAGCTTACGACCCAAATGGTCACGGCGAAATCACAGAAAATGCCTTGAAAGTATACAAAAGTCACTTTATTATAACATTCAATATGGACAAATTTAGATAATTAGAGGATTTCCTGAATTCACATTAACATGATTGAATGTTCCTCTTCATCCTATTTTTATCATTTGATTGCCCTGTGATAAAATTACATTATTATTAGCCTATTATTTGTTGTACATATTGTTGTTTATTATGGTCACAATTATTGTAATTAATATTAGAATATTATTATGTTATATTTTGATATTATTAGGCTATTTTCTGGTAGGCTAAAATGTATCATTTAATGTTAATGCAAAATTCTTCTACCTGCAGTTTTGAAGGCAGACCAAACGGGCATCCTGAAGTTTCCAACGTCCCCACTATCATGTTCACTTGGAGCGCCGTTAGGATCTGCACTCTTATCCGGAGCTTCGGGATTGCATGTCGGGTCGGTGTCTCATCACCTGCCCCTGGATCTCCACCTTCGCAGTAAACTTGAGCACGGTGTCGACGGTGGGAGCAAGACGAAGAAGGGCAGAAGGAGTCGGACTGTCTTTACTGAGCTGCAGCTAATGGGATTGGAGAAAAGATTTGAGAAACAGAAGTATCTTTCAACACCAGACAGGTAGCTCGGGGCACTGGGATATATCTTGTTTTTAGCAAATATGATATGTATTTTTGGCATAATTGCTGTTTTAGGTGCAAGTGGCCAGAGTAGTGGCATAAATGACTTAGAATTAATTACTTAAAAATCAATTAGGCCTATCTCTTTTTCTCACAGGATAGACCTTGCTGAGTCGTTGGGCCTCAGTCAATTGCAAGTAAAAACGTGGTACCAGAACAGAAGAATGAAATGGAAGAAAATAGTAAGTTTTTGTTAGACCATAATGATAATGATGATGACGATGACGACGACGATGATGATGATGATGATGATGATGATGATGATGATGTCTACATTGATGGTGGTGGTGGTGGTGGTGATGATGGTGTTGGTGATGATGATCAAATGTCCGTTAACTCTTGGTGGTAACATTCGTAATCAGATAGTTTGGTTACATAATGCCCTCTTTTGTGCAGGTCTTACAGGGAGGGGGATTGGAATCGCCAACCAAACCAAAAGGCCGCCCTAAGAAGAATTCTATTCCCTCAAGCGAGCAGCTCTCTGAGCAGGAGAGGTCTCGTGACCTTGACCGTCAATCCGATGGTTCCACCTCATCACATTCAGACACCAATCAAGAGGAATAAATGTGTCTCTTCAATGTTTTGACAATGTGAATCTCACATAGCTAGTGGGATGCGTAATGGTCGTCGCTGGACGGATACGCCTCGAGATCGATATTTTGGCATTTTGAAGAACTGATGTTGGCCCTTTGTAGGCGGAACTCTTTTTTTGTAGGCCTACTGTATGCTATTCACCTCCTCTTTCACCTACATTTGTTCAATACCATGCCTTCCTCCAATGCGTCACGACGAACTTGCCCGCTATCGAGTTGTAGAGGAGGGGACAGAGACACCAGTAGGTCAACTCTTTCATTGCATTCGAAGGACCCACTTTCACACACTTCTGCTCTACATTTGTTTTACATATTTCTATGTTATCTTAAGAATATTTTTGGATGTAATTATATTTTTTCACTAGCACTTAGTTGTTGTTGTATTTTTAATGTTGAAGGGAAATTACACCAAACTTTCCTGAATGACATGAGAAGTTAATGTGGACAGCTTGGAGATTAAACATTTAATTTTCCCGAGAATAACCATTTTGCTTCATGACCGTTGTCTCTTATCAGCTCCAGTAACTGGGCTCTTTTCTTTCTTTTGTTATCTTAAAGCGGCTGTCCCGTTATGTTATGATCACTATTTTATTTCTAGCATATTATCATTACCACAATTGGGGGTATACACTAGTTTGCAAGAGTGATATAGGGGAGCTCTGGGTTGAACCAAAACGAATGTAAACAAAGTGTAAACACAACAACAAGAGAACTCAATGTCTATGCTTTCACATCAGCACGTCTATGAAAATTAGAAGCTTTCTGGTGCCACAATGTGAGGACTGAATGAATGCAACTCTTGCTTTAGGCCTGTAATTGGGCCATTCCAATTTACATAAAAAATAGGGTATAAACCAACAATTGAAAATAATATTGTGTTTCAAATAATTATCTATTGATATTACAAAATAAATTAACCTGGTTCAGTGATGGCATCAGAAAATGTAATTATGTCTTCCTTAGCTAAATGTTGTTCTCCTTTTAATTTTATGAACAGGAGAATAATTACTTTACTTAAAGATCAATTACTTTACTTTCAATGTTCATCAAAAGAAGATTTTTTGCCCTATCATGTCACTCCTTATATTTCAAACAGAAGGACTGACATGTTTGTAAGGTGATATTTGATTACTCTGAATATTTGAATAGGAAACAGATAGAAGTCAGGGGTTCGTTTGCCGAAATATTGGCACTGATCATCTTTACGACAATCGTGTGATTGAAAAGCCTTTTTTTGCAGCATGAACAAGGGGAACTTGAAATCTAACATTTGGGTCCGTTGTGAGGAGCAGAATTGATGACAACATAATTTCAAGAAATGTCACTCCTTTCGGTTACATATGTATAGGCAAACAGAGCGAAAACAGTAACCTAAGTAGGCTGTTGTTGACACTCTTGAAATAAAGTTAATTAGCCACATCAGAGGACATCACTTTTTAGATCTCTAATTTGAAGAAGAAGTGTTTAGTAACAAAGTTGGTTGTGGGTGATCCTCATTTTTCATTAAATCCTGAATTCTGTGAGGGTATGGCATGTTTACACTGTTCTGTAAATATGTGGTATACGCAATATTTTCAGAGCTTAGAGTTTTTTTTTAAATGTTTACATAAATTCCTCTCATCAAAGAATGACTCAAGTGCTGAGGATTAGATAATTGACTAGTATCCAAAGCAACGAACAAATTGATCCAATAGGCAATACATTCTCATATACAATTGCGGTATGATGTCGCAACAGGAATTGGACTGGAGAGATTCTCCAGGACGGTCTTGTTGCTCGAGGAGCATCTTCCCTTTTAAACATTTCTATTCTAAATGTGAGTTCAACCATATTGGGAACTTTGCTAGTCTGAAACGCATCTCTCATGTGGCAGGTGCCACCATAGAGTTGGAAAACAGTTCTAAGGGTGCCACACAGGCCTATGTAGCGGCTATCAGACATTTGACCTAGGCTATATCGTATTATCCTACCTACTTAAAGTTAGTAATTATATTGAGACGTTGAATAGAATAAATAAAGAGAACACCGACATTGCGACTTTGTTACACTACCTTTGTTACACTAGGCTACCCAAAAGAGATGCAAACCGTTTTGAGAGCCCGTCGATAACCGAACTGAGTTTTAGCCACCAGTCAGTGATGACCATAACGGTTACCACCATGGAACTTGATGAAGTGTCTTTACCATCCTATGAAAACAAAAATGATCGTGTATGATAGCGAGCATGTATGGGAACAATCAATTATTGTAGCTTATTGTATTATTGTAATTATATATAGGACCTCACTATATGACCCCTAGTTGATCACTGGGCCTATTCAAAATAGACTGTTTTACACCAACCCAGTTTTATCATTTATTGTTTCATCACCGCACCAAAAAGTGACAAGATCAGCCACCTTGGATGTTCATCATTCATTCAAGTTTAGGCTCGATCTATAGCCTACATATAACATAACATCCAAAGCGCCAAAAAGAAATAGGTTTCTCATGCAAGCAATCTGTGTGGATTTATGCTACGAGGCTGAAACGTTTAGGCTAAATAGTTAATTAACCCTGCCAGTCCATCGGGGAACACAAGTGCGAATGGCCTGACGGGCTTTCATAATCCAACCAAATGTGTATACACATTTTAGATGTTAATTTGCAATGCTTATAGGCCCTTCACATTGCTTACGATCGTTAGATGGTTTATATAATGCAAAAGCCTATATGTGGGTCATCTCAATAGAGGTTGATTGAATCTTTTTTTTTTTTGCGTCCTCATCGTCAGGTGCACGATGAACGTTTCAAGAGCGAAAAATGATGACATATCATATATGTGAAGAATGATTTTCTCAACATAATTGTATATACACCACAATTGCATGTTGTGCAGTTTTAATATACAATAGGACATTTGGTGTAACATAGGCCTAACTGGCATCACCAATCACTTCGAAGTGAAATCTTGGTCTATGCCGTGAGCCTATGTTAGGCTACAAAAACTCAACTTTCTTGCTTATCTAATTTTCAATGAAAAATATGCCAATTCCGTATGATTAGGCTATTGAAGCAATACTCAATAGTAAGATAGCGTGGTAGGCCGATACAGATTTGCTTGCATGCGACATGTTATCGCAAGCGCAAGCAATACAGCAGGTTCAGGATGATCACTTTTGTTTTGAGAGTTTGTGCCCTCGGATTGGGCACACTGTGCGCAGTGGGATGAGGATGTAGTGTTTATCTACATTGACGTGGGCACATGGGTTTTGACAGGCCTAACTGGACCACTGGATGCATTGTAGACCGAAAGCACACAGCGCAAAAACGTGTAAGTCTGATTACGTATGGATTTGCAAAACAATTCGGCTAACTGCAATTGTTACAGTGTCAAAGGTTTTTTGGGACTTTAGGCGAGTTGACAACATAGTTATAACAATACTATTACAGTGTATATTACAAATCAATAAAGGTTGGCTATCATTTTAAGCATGTTTTAGGAATGTTTTAGGAATGTTGGTCGACAGCTAAATGCCAAAAAATGTAAAATGTAAATGTAACAGCAGTCTTCCACATTGATGTCTTCTACAACGTAAATATTCTGGTTAATACACCTTCCCTGCAGGTTTGTGAACACAATAGTATATAGCCTACACAAGTTTGATTGAATATTTCCTGTTTTTATATAGCCTAGGTCATAGCTATTTCCAATTAAATTAGGGAGCGTTTGAGTTTCAATATGCGCATGAAGCTCAAGGTAACTTAATGTAAATGTAAATGTAATATTTATTTTGTATATGTGTCAATTCTTTCTACCGCGTATATATAATTTTTAACCCTCCTGTTATGTTGCGGGTCAAATTGGCCCGTTTTAGAGTTTGGCATTGCTGAAATGCTATTTAAGTTTTAAGATTTAACTTCAGCATGAGACTTCATCAAAGTAGTGACTCACACAGGCCTGTGCGTACGCACGCAAACCGCGCACGCACGCACACACACACACACACACACACACACACACACACACACACACACACACACACACACACACACACACACACACAGACAAACACACACACTGGTCCCACAAGATATGCTATCAAACATGTAAAGGACATAAAATCAGCATTTGAAAAAAAAAGAACATTATGTCCATTATAGAATAACATGGTTACATGGTGTGTTTTATGATGAAACATAGTAGATACATATAAGACAAATGTGGTCTGTATGGAATAAAAGTGTGACTAGATGGTCATTAAGGGAAAATAATTGTTTTGGAGGTACTGACTATTTGAAGGTGACTTATAAAACACTGGGTCAATTTGACCTAGAGCATAATGTATATAGCCTTATCAAACATAACATGAGGGTTAGACATAGGTAGGCTACTGCTATTCACAAGCTATCCTAAATGTTTATTTTTTTTATAAATGTTGTATGGTGACATCAGGTCTTTAGGCCACGTTAAGCCATAGACCTATCATGAAGCGTTTTCGTCCTTATGCAGAGTCGCAGCTCTGTATCATCAAATAACTTCTTATGAGAACTAGAAAAACATGCTAAATGTTTGGTTTCATTGAAGCAACATCCCGATAAACGCGATATTTGTTGAACATCTGTATAGCCTATCAAGCAAACGACCAACATCCAACTGTGATGTGAAATGCGGGAATAATCATTTAGTCTATCAACTTCACAGCTTGATATTAGGACCGTGGTGTAGAAATTATTAATATGATTGAATAATTCATTTTCTACCAATTAGCCTACTCACTCAGTGTTACGCCTACATTAATTACACGGATCAGATGGTAGCCTAAAAGTTAATGTTGATCATAAATGTCTGTAAATGTTCAATTGTTCCATCCAATCGTTAATCTATTTTGGTATTGCCTTATACTGTACATGCGTCCCATAATTCGGTCTCAGACAACATAGGCCGATGGGCCACTGGCAGGCTCGTTACCCAGCCTCAGAAGCTTCTCTAATTACACACTTATTTATCAGAATATGTGTCATCAGAGCTGGATCCCCAGTGCTTCTCTCAGTTGATCACGTATGGCCAACCTAAATCATCCACCCTATATCATGTCCAGTGCGTAAAGCCCCCCATGTAATAAGCATAATTACTTCCCCCTGTGGATTGATGATGCTGGCTTGATACACTGAGGGAACAAAGAAATCATGATGTAGCCTAATCTGTTTCATTACACATTTTTCAATAGACCAGGTCGACATTGTTAACTATATATTTTGTTATTGAAAAAGTACATATTGTATATTATTTATGTAAGAGTAGGCCTAAACACAATTTTTGAATTGGGGATTGGTAAATAATTGCTTGATGGTAAAGAAGAAAAACTGAAAACCCAAATGGAAGTAGGCATACCAAAATGTGTTTATGAAGAGATTAAACATTCTCACCCATAGAGTGTAGGCTACTGTGGTACTTTTCCGTAGAACACCTAACACTACATTGTGGGCCTATTTTGTTGTAAAACATTTCATTGAACTAAACTGTTGCAAAAAGCACACTATAAACTCTTGTAGATGACTGATACAACTATTCAGAGAAGAGGATTTAGGCAATGTGGATCACAGGATGGTCCTCTCAGCTTAAGTGTATGCTCTTCAAGACACTTAATACCACAAGTGTACAATAACGGCATATTGTAGACCTTCTTGGGTATCCCACTTTGAGGCCTTTTGCATATTCTTAAAGCAACCATGTACTGCAGGGCATTGTGTATTCCATTCCAATTTAACAATAGCCACTCCACTAATCCACAGTGTAGGTGCTGAAATAAAGCTTTTTGTTCTAGATTAATAAAATACAAATAACAAATAATGATAGGATACACATTTATAGCTCACATGGTTTTTCCAAGATTTCAAGGCTTTGTCTCGACCACAATATAGTTGATAAGCACTGTTGATTAACGTTGTTTAAGTTTTGTGTTAACTGCTGCCAAGTGTGATTCAATGATTGATACAATCATAAAGACACTTTATATAGATCCCTCTCTATGCGTTATCCGACAGGCTTGCACAGACATTTTTTTCATCCTGCTAAAGTGCCTGAATGAAATGCCCTCATTGAACCATTTCAAATGCTTTCTATTACTTTAAGTGAGGATTTAAAATCATCTCAATTTTCTCGGATTGGATGTTTGAAATTCCTGCTAATCATCCCCAAATAAAAAAAATTCCAAGTGCACCTTTACTGATCTTGGTGGTCCTTTCTAACAGTTCTCAGTTTCACTTAAAAAGCCCTGCTTGACATGTACATCTGCAGTTCCCCTGACCTCCCTCCATCTCAAGCAAATAGCTAATCAGTCCATAGTGTTCACCCAGCATGTCAAACTCATGTCATGGCCTAATCATATGCAGATTAATGACAAGTTAACCCAAACATCAGATGGCAATGAGCCCTCCCAAAAAGAAGGAAAACATCACAAAAATTGGCATTTTCGTTTTTCATAAAATGTGTGAGGTCGAACAATCCATACTTAAAAGTATAGTATAGAGTACTATAGATGATTGTCCAGGCATTGTCCACGTGCAGATTTTCTCTCTTGGGTTTTGAACAGGCTCGAGTGTTGGAAAGCAATGACTTCCGACATAAATTACAATCAGGAGGAAGAGTCAGCAGCCAGGAATCTGCAGATTTGGAACATCCATGTTAGATGCAATTTAATCATTAAGGGGACCCTCTGTGATGGTATGGTACTGTAGCATTCTGGTGCAAGGGAGGAGGGGTTGACCCCAATTTTTGAAACGGGTGTTTATGGAGTCAAAAGGTGCATACTTAAACAGAGCCCAGGCTGGGGGCCCGTGGTTGAGCGTCCGCCCAGCCACACACAGGAGAATTTCTCCACGATTAAAGACCCTCTGATTAATCTAGCGTATGTGCCAAAACTGCACATGCGGCGTATGATCCCAATTAGACTGAAACCCAACTCTGTCCAGGCCCAGCTCCACATTAGCTCTGCTGTTTTTCCTTTTGTTTTCATTGGACTTCCCTTGACAACATGCCTTTTTTGTCAAACTGTTATAAATGAAATTTCAAGCGATAATTTCAACCGAATGATGCTGCGATTAAGGGAGGTATGTTATCATTACTTTGTATTATTGTGATGGAACTGCATGCAGAGGTCTGCATGATGACAAACACTTTCCTAAATACATTTTTGTGTTAGCCAAGTCACTTGAGCAAACCAGGGGTACAAGCATTAATACTATTCTGTATTATATATCTATTTCGTGCAGTCCATTCAATGTAGTTTGTAGGCTAAATGCAACTGAAAGTTGAGTCAAAGCTATAAGTAGCTTTCAAATGACTGTATATGCTACAGTTTTTTAGGTCCTGAAAAAGTTGCATTTTTATCATGTTACAGCAGTATGTTAAATGTGATAAATTCTTTTGCAGGGTGATGCCACAGTGCCATGTCGCACCAAGTACCAGGTTCACAAACAAACCTCTTACAAGAACTCGTACAATGAAATACATTTTGGAAATTTGCCCCTTAAGGTGCACTTACCTTGGCCCTTCAGTAATTGTTTTGACAATACCACAGCAAAAATGTTTTACCTCACTGCAGTAGTGCTACCCCATACTGTCGCTGACTATGCCTTTAAAAATGTTTGTGCAAACTTGTACAAACCATACAGTTCTGATAATGAATTGTAACATTTCCCTTATACCAAGTTGTGTAAATGTAAATGTGATAAAACACTAGTGTGCCCTATTGCGACAAGTATCAAGTTCATTAGCAGTTTTCTAACAAGAACCCAAGGGTTAAAATACATTTCTGAAATATGCCCTATGATGGTGCAAGGATATCCACTCTGCGGCTTCTGTTTAGTTAGCACCGCGGTGCAGCGTAACATTTTGAGCAACAGAACTGTACATGAAAACATATATTTTTTAGGAGTTCTTACTTTTAGTTAAGAATCTGTAACACAAGCGAATGTCACATATGACATTTCAACATTAGTTATCAGTGCATTTATGAAGCATGGCAAACTGATAATCATGGAAAAATCCATCATCCTTTCTATCAGTTGACAACCTTATACAGTACACTCAAGTTAGGGATCTCTTAGCTTTACAAATATCCACTTCAATGTAAGTCCCATTCATTATGAGGTTGAACTTTCACCACTTCTATGGGGTAATGAACTGGACAGGACTTGTGGAGGAGAACATTTGGGTTTTGAAGTGATAGGGAATAAGGTCCCCACTGTTTCTATGTTCACACAAATCCATGCCATAGTGAGTGGGCACTCACCCAAGGCTACAGTTTAAAATAAACACCATTTGTATGTGTCTCTGGACCTCAGAGTTACACTTTATAATTCATAATGCCCAAAATGTACATTCAACCTGCCATATCCATCTAAGAGAAGGTTATTTTCTTTTGGAATTGCTGAATTTTTGCGAAATACCACTCATGGGTCTTTTAGTTCTATCGAAGATCTACAGTAAATAGGCTGACATATATTAACATTGCTACATTAAATTACTATTGTAACTACTACTACTATTATTATTATTATGATCACCATCACTATTATTATTGATAACATTACCCAATAGTTGTGGCAGAAGATGTCTCCTGCTAGTGTTACCATGAGTATTGAAGTGTATGTTGAGAAATATTTGAATGAACAGATCATGAGGACCATGAAAAAGGCTCTGAACAAAATTATTAATCCAGCAGTCGCTCATTTCCACATTTGATAGACTTTCATTACAAGTTCCATTTCCCCCTGCTAGTGTCAGGTGATTTCCTACAGCCCAGAAATGACTGCTCAAAGTCGTTCTACTAATGGGAGAAGGCATTAGAGCACATAAACAAGAACATATCACCCCATCCACTCCTCTGCCAATGTGATGTTCCCTTTTAAGCCCTCTACCCCATCCAGTTACTCCTATGAACACAGTTTGCAGGAAACGTCAACCAGCGTGATTGATTTGAGATGGGCGATTCCCTGACTTCATGCTTGTATAAAGCAAGACAGCTGTTGGGAGAAATCAAATTCCTGCAGGAGCTGCAAAGACATATTTTTTCCATCTCTTTAACTGAGCCATTGGCTTTCACCAGACGAGTAAATAAAAAAACATGGCCAAGATGTGGCAGGAGGTCACTGAAACCCTCATTATATAGCAATTACTGCACAAAAACCCTTTCCTTTCAAAATCCAGCTTGAAAGTCAATCCTACTTTTTAGGGTTTTTCAGAAGTAAGACATGACAAGAAAGCAGAGGATATGCCTTCTCTGTGTCTGCTTTTCTGTATCTTCGGTAACAAGTTCAAGACGCACTTATGGTGCATAGCAAAAGGATTTTCCCAATCATTTTTTTATTTTATTTTGTGTGCTTCCCCTTAGATTTTTGTTTAACAACAAGATCGTTCCTCAGACCTTTCATGCATGTTTCTTCAAATGCTTTCCTTGTGAGAAGATTTTGAGGCAATTGTCATGTTTTATATTAGATGTTTTTTTATTAATGTTTACCAAAAAAATATGAAACTATAGTTCAGTTCTTTGTCTTTAGACAAGCTGTTGCCTTTAAACAAAAAGCCTACGTAATCAGAGTTTGCCATATCTTACACACAGGATCATTTTAAGTACAATACTTAATTGTGTTACATGAGTATGTGTATGCAGTGCTTAGATGCTTTTTCTTACAGAAACAATTTAATCTCACATTACTGCTTGCCATCATGAATTATTGTCACATTCAACAATTGCATGTATTTACCTTCCTCACTGGGTTGTATTAAGATGAGATGATAAAGGACTCTGACCATATCTGAATTGTTGAAACAGGCATCTCACTAGCACTGAAAAGCTCATGCCAGGTTATGCAGTGTAGTGATTTCCATTCATAGTCGTTTTACTACCGGGATGTTAAATGGAACAATTCCCCCTAACAATCTATTAATATTCTCCATCAACCGCCTTTGGTTAAAAGCCCCCAGGATTTTGTGAAAAAGTTTTTGTTTCTGGTGAAACAGGTAAATATCCAATACCCCAGTCAATACCCAAGTCATGTTGTCAATGAGCACCATATATTAAAGATTTTAAATGGTCCCTGCTTCAAAATGCATTGGTCTTGGCCAGTTTATAACCCATTTAGCTACTTTTCAAAGCCAGATTTCTATCATACTTTACAGTACACGACTTTGCTTGGTGGGTTACTCATAAACCTAAAAAAGAAAACATTTACAGAATCAAAACAACAACTCGCCATTGAGCAGTGTTTTTTCAGAGGGCAGTGTGCTAAATATACTGGAATTATGGCTCTCTATTTAGACAGCCAGAAAGTTATATTGTTTAGCAACTCATAAAGTTTCTCTGTGGGTCAGCCTGACTCTGTGGGTTGGGCCCAAAGACTTGCAGCCATTAGTGGTCAAGCAATAGAATAATACATTATTGTTTTTTTATTCTCTACAGTTTATTTACTTAGATACTATCTCACATCCTTGAATTACTTCTATACTTCCGTTCATTTTGATCCAATACACTTTGGAACAGTAATGGTCTGGTAACGTACTGTGAACTCAATCATAACATATTTTACATTATGCAGTTCATCAGGGGTACAGTATAAATTATATACTATAAAGCCACTGCATGTAATGCAGATCACTTGAAGATGATGTACAATGCAGAACATTATTATACATTAAGTATTTTTATTGTTTTTGTTTTGGGGGGGTTTCTCTTTGCATGCACAACATGTTCACATTGCTTATGTTTACAGATTCAAATTAATTTAATTCAGTTAAAGGATAGCCAAATAATACAATAAAAACATTCATCGATATACCGATATATAAGAAAAAGCACAGATAAGCACTGTTCATTTTAATTACACACATACTAAGAGCCATCATTGGTAGTATTATTAATCATTAAAGTCTGTGCATGTGTATGTGCATATAAATAAAATAAAAATATTATATAATAAATAATAGCCCCCCCCCTCCTTCCTCCCTCCCTCCCAAGGTTGTATCCCCTATATAAGGATTGTACACTCTGTTACAATGTCTGTTGCGTCATATTCACATTCTTATAATTGAACCTGTTGTCATGGTGACTAAATTGAGAACATTTATAGGGGCCTTAAAACTCTTAACCCTGGGTCCATGTAGCAGCCAACATGTAGCTTACATACAGCATGTTTAAGCCATTAGAGACGTCAAGGACTATGCATACTTCATCTCATTACAATTTAGAATAATGGATCTTAATTTGTAAAACCTGTATTGAAGAAACAATGATAAAGAATGTATCATAGTTTTTAGACTCAGGCATGGTGGTCGGTCATTAGTTGGGATTGGACAAGCATGAAACAACCACATTCCCTAATTTCACGCAATTGTTTTTAATTTTCCAAACTTCCGCAGTGTGTCCAATCCTTTCTCATTTTGTTTGATTGCAGGCTATAGAAATATTCATAGTGGATTAAAATAGCAGAGGTCCTTTGTGTTTGTACGAAAAATAGCCTCAGTAATCTCCCAGATGTGCCTCGCATGGGCTTGGAATCACAGAGGGAAGTTTCCTCACTGACCATTTGTGGATTTCAGAGAAAACAATCAGAAACGTCTGGCACAATAATTGTACGTAATTCTATGATTGGTTTTGAGACAATAAGTAATGGTGATGGTTATAATTATTGTATTGGACAATGACGAGCAGTGGTAGTATTTACGTATGGAATAGTTTAACCTCAATGTGTGTACAGTATACTGGACACAAATGAAAAGACCAGGCTTTACACATACATATGAGTAAGAAGACCCTGGAACTCCCAACATCCAACATTACATCCTACTTAGATCTACTGTATTTCATGAATGCTCACATCAGCATGCAGTTCCATCAATTCCCAGGATTTATACTGTCAAAATGATGACAATTCTTTCTCATTTGTCTTTAGTGTCTTTGTTTCCAGTCAACTGATCTGGCACGAAACAAGCTCGCTCAATACATCATTTGATGAACCAGACATAGAATCTTAAATCCTGTACCAAACAATGGATTCTGTAGGCTTAGGAAATGATTCATACTGCTTATTATTGACTATATATAGTGTGCTTATAAAACATTGGAATGGACAAACACAAAGAAAGAGACATCCATAAACAGGTGTCCTAGATCACTGGCTTGGGGGATAGGGTTGTGTTGGACCTGGCTTCAAGGGTGCTAAACTGAGTCATCAGTTATCCTAAGAACTTAGTCCGTTACCAGCAAGCTAGTGCTTACCACTCTAAGATTTAATATTTGTATGGTCACTCCTAGTGAGGCGTAATGTTTTTCTGGAGTAATGAATGAATGAAGGCAAAAGTTCTTCAGCCAAAATGGCAAGCTGTAAATGGAGCAATGATGTTTGCAGTGAAAAAAAGGTAAATGAAAAAAAGAAATGTTTTTATTCCAAAAGGCCACCCAGTCCAAAGGGCACATTTTAGTATTACAGTTACTTTTAGGAGCAATTCAAAGGTGGATAATTGGACATTAATGTGCCCCAAAAATCTAATGAAATAACACATACATTGCCAAGAACATCTTACCCGTCTTGAATGGAAAACCTTTCTGTAAAAAGAGAGAAAAAAAAGATGTTGAGGAGAACCATGCTTAAGTTGGCAATAGATTCATGACATGTTAACACAGTTGACGACAGGGACGGCCTTGCCAGTGCATCCCACCAAATTATGGGACCGTGTGCATTAAGGAGCTGACTCTATTAAACACGCTGATCAAAATATTAATGGTACGCGTAAACACAAGCTCTTTATCTGACAGTGATTTACATTACAAAGACCTTAATCCAAGAGCACAGCAGAGCTCCTCTCATTAGCTGTAGCCTTTACCTCACACTCTGGGGCGACACACACAGGTGGACGCTTAACCCAGAGTAACTATTGTGTTTATGTTATCTTTTCATAAGCTCTGTTTGAAATTTGTCAAACTGCATCATTGTTTAACTATGTGCCAGTCAAAAGCTGGCCTGCCAGATGGGTGCCTTTCTCCTAACCTTGCCCAAGGCTGCTCGGTCACACATAAAGTAGAGTTTAATGTCATATGTATGTTCTCTCTCGCTCTCTCTCGCTCTCTCTCTCTCTCTCTCTATCTCTCTCTCTCATTAGGTGGGCTTGCTTAAGCAAGTCCAACTATTGTTCTTCGACATACTTTTTTTTACTATTATTATTCCAATTCTTCCATTTGCTACTCCTCCTACAACTTTTAAGCTATTCACACCAATCCAACTTTAAAATGTGCAGAGAGGTCTAACTTGCGTTGCTATGACTTTTGGTTTTGATACCTTTTAAACTTTTTAAATGTTACAAACTTGAAAGTGCACTTTTTAACATGGAGGTTTAACATGCTATTTTTGAACAACTGCCGATCTTACATCTTTTAAGCTATTAACACCATTTCAACTGTAAAATGTGTGTTCAAAATAATCATCTCAGATAAAAGCTTTTCGATACCTATTAAACTTTTTAAACTATTAAGCTTTTTGTAACTCCAAAACCTCTCACCCAGTTAATATGGTGGAATGTTGATTTAGGCCAACATTCTGAGAGCCCCATTG
Source organism: Argentina silus (assembly GCF_951799395.1). Taxonomy (NCBI): domain Eukaryota; kingdom Metazoa; phylum Chordata; class Actinopteri; order Argentiniformes; family Argentinidae; genus Argentina; species Argentina silus. Next base: position 16,480,959 of record NC_139658.1, on the reverse strand, counting down.
TTACTGCAACTGCTATGAAACTTTTACAGGAGGCCTGCAGAACACATTCTTAATGTGGTTACACAACAAAGCACTCTCTTGCTACCAGTTCTACCCCACTGACACCACTCTCAACCACTTAACCAACCAACTCTACCACTCTCAACCACTCAACCCTCTACCCACTCCACTGAACTACCCCAGGCTTATCCTATCTATCTATCTATCTATCTATCTATCTATCTATCTATCTATCTATCTATCTATCTATTTATCTATCTATCTATCTATCTACATATATATGACCTTCTAACATACTATCTATCTACTTCTATCTTTCCAACCTTATATCTATCTAACCTTTCAACTACCTAGCATCATCCTATCTTCCTTTCACCAGTCACTACTGCTTCACTCAGTATAACCCACACTGGTTAACCTCTTAATTGTTTTGATCTTTCTATACCTCCCCTATCATCTATCCATCCTCTCTTTCATTTATCCATTCATCCACCCAACCAACCAACCAACCAACCAACCAACCTAACCAACCTTTTTTCACTTTCTTTCAACTACCCAGAACATATTCATTAACCCTGATGAAAGCTTTCTGATACGTATTAAACTTTTTAAACTATTAAGCTTTTTTTTTAACTCCAAAAACTCTCATCCGGTTAACCAACCAACTCTACCACTCTCTACCACTCAATCAACCAACTCTTTCCCCACTCCACTGAAGTACCCCTGGCTCATCCTTTCTATCTATTTATCTATCTAACATTCTATACATCCAACCAACCAACTAAACCATCTCTAACTTTATCTGCTACCATAATAAGACCATCTCACTTTCTTTCAACTCCCCAACAAATCTATCTATCTATCGAAACATCTTTAAACCTTTTCCACTACCAAAATAACACTTTGCAAGCCCACAAAGTTTATTCTGGAACTACTTTTTCTAGTTCATTCTGCAGCCACAGACCCCACAAAAGTGTGACTGTGCAAATGACGAAAACTGACTGCCATGACACTAATTAACTTTTTTAAGAAAGCTTACACTAGCAATGAATAAGAAATGAATAAAAGTTTACACCCCCAACTCTGGACAAGCTGACTATATCCCACACTCGGTAGTTCTGTGGGTGGCACAATCATTAACTTGGTGAACACAGGACTTTTATTATATAGCTAGGTGTTAGTGTTTATGGAAATTGCAAAGGGAATTTCAAACTGAAAAATACAGCCCTCAGAAATGTCCCAGTAATTAGTCAATGTTTGGACTGAGTAATGGGACCCATTACAGCCTCTATGGTACCAAATGCCCTCTTGGTATATGAACGGTTGTAACACATTTTATATCATTGTCTTATCTTGTAACAGAATGTTGAACTGTGATATAATGGAATAAATTCAACAGATGTTTTCTGAGCGTGAGTCAAGAATGTGTTTTAAACAATCAACTGAAGATTAAGGATGTTAAAAGCAGTTGCAGTTCTTTGTTTTGACAAGTTGAAATATTTCTCAAAACTAATATTTACAGCAGACAAGCATCTTCGCACTAGACAGTGGATGGGCTCCGTAAGTGCTTTGCATCAATTTAGCCAGCTAATGTTCAAGTCTGATTTTGAGCTGTGCTCTTGTCCTCAAATGTCATAAATTAGGTTTAATCTAATGTGCTTTTGTGCTGCATTCTCCACTGTTATTGTCTGTGGTTAGATCTAATGAGTGAGGCCCAGCTGGCCCTATCAGACTCTGCTCAAAATCTAAACAGATTGACAAAGTGCAGGTGTCCACAGCCTTCTCTGGCACCTTTGGAAAACATTAAGCTGGAGCAGAACTTCCTCTATGGCTTTTAAATAGAGGCCCAGGTCAAGGGCTCCCATCCCCAGCCTGATCAATACCTTGACCTTCTCTGTCGGCCAAACTGCTCTGGAACTGAGGGAGGTGGAGCCCAGGGTTTGACCAATGACCCCTCTGCCGAACAATCTGGATCTACAAAGGATGCCTCTGATGGATAACTTGTGAGATTGTTTTTGTTGCATGTTTGTATATAAGAGCAGTTATTTGCTTTCCCTCAGACACACGTAGGCTTCTCTCTGCAGATGAGTGGCCCCCTCCCCCCTTTAGTCAGGAGCCTGAAGGTAATGTAACAGCAACTGCATGCGCTGGAGTGCTGAAAGCACCTACCTCTGCGCCCTTCTTCTGTCACGCTGAAATTAATAACCGTTGATTTGTATTTAATGCTCAATTTCCCCCCTATTATTACAGGCAGAACAGCACAGGCTTGGTTCTGGAGTGTTCACATTAGGCAGCCCCCTCCATTCTCGCTCTGATTTCACATATGCCAAATGGCTTGCACAAATGTTGCATGTCATATAGCATCCTATAAAGGATATAACACTCAGGATGTGTCCATGCCTGGAAAAAAAGGAGAGAGGGGTGAGAGAGAGAGAGAGAGAGAGAGAGAGAGAGAGAGAGAGAGAGAGAGAGAGAGAGATTTTTTACTATAAACTAGAAAACAGAGCTTAAATAGCCCTGCACACTGCTTAAAATATACTTACAGTATAATGCTAAGTGTGAACATTTAGTTACATTTTTATAGGCTTTATGCCATCGGAAATATGCATGACTTTTTAGCGCAGAAAAACAAAGATGTAACATGAATTTAGAACCTCATTGAAACGACAAAAATGACTCTGTTGAGAGAAATACTCTTACTTCCTTCTGTTGTTCACAGAGTTAATGTGTATCCAAGGTGGCAGCATCACGCCTTGCATTATGATAGGCCCATTCAAGTTCTGATCTGCATCATCGACTTTGGCTGAATTTCTCACAGTGTCATTTATCAACATTCATACCTTTCAGTAAAAAATGTGTCACCATCTGTCAAAGTCAAGAAGACAGACATTTTCCAAACCTTCTCTGTTCTAATATTCAGTGCTTGCCTTTAGGATAACAAATACTGCACTTCACTTGCATAGGAGTGAGGGTGTTGATAGCACATTTTGTATTTTTTTAAAGTATTTCTGTCTCTCAAGAATATTTTTTTAGCTTGTTATATGAGTTAATGTAGATTGTTTAAATATGTAGGGCATACATTTTTTAATTGTCATACTACAGTAGTTAAAGCTGCAGCTAGAGCTGAGATCATGTTCCCTAGTTTTCCATGGTGTAATGTCACTGTGAAAATAAGCTATACCAACTGTAACAAATATCGTCTTATACAACTCAATCCTATGCGAAACATTTACACTACAATATTCATATTGTGTCTCAATCATAGGTATATTGTGTATCCTTTGTGCTTAGATTAACAATGGACGTAAGATTTACTGGTGTCTAATATTTAACTGGATACAGTTAATGAGCCGTTTAAAAAAGAAATCTGTGATTAAGCAATCTATTTCATAAACAAACTAAATTGATTGATGATTATGTTGTCACCATGCTTATTTCACACATTATAATCATCATATTTTACTATATGCAGTCAAAGGGAATGAAATACAATATTTCATTAGAACGTAATTTCTCTTCTACCTTCACGTTTAAAATGAGGTTATATAAACCAAATCGTAACATGCAAGTGCTAACCCCCAGATAACCACAGATGTATGATGGTACAATTAAATAAATTATCCCTGCTAAATGACATGTTTTTGTTCCACTAGTGCAGTATTAATCCATTTGACCATTCTGTAAACTGGAGTTGTGAACACAGATCTTAAAGGCGTGTAATTTTCTTTGCAGCATTCCACAGTGACATGTCTGGGAGGCTAATCGTGACTCATCACACCTCTCCTTGTCCGGATCCCCACCTGTGGCAGTCATAACACTAGATGCCCCCAACAACCACCTCCACCTAACTCACAAAAAAACAATGTCTTGTTTTGACAGACAATCCTAAAAACAGCTGCTGGAAGTGTATGAGTAAACTTAAGGGGGAATACAACTAAAGCCACGGTGTAAAGGTTGTTGAAGTGTTGGCTGACACAATCAAAATGCAATCCATTAAGGGCTCTAATGATAACAGCAGCGGTTTGTTAGTCATCACATGTCCTAATGGCCTGTCTTAATGTTCACTGTTGGGTGAATAGTGATGTAATGGCAGGTTGCTTGAGCATGAATGGATATGTAGGAATGAGGTCTGTCGTGACATGCAGTGATTAAGGATTTGAAGATCCATCTACTAGTCTGTACATCTCACAGTGTACACTGCACAATACAGTGTTGCTGTGCACCTAATAGTCTGAAATGAAACATTCAAACTTAAGGCCTTGTTCCTTTGGATGAATGGCAGAAATGATAAGGCCTAAACTACATGTCATGGCAGTAATTTCACTTGCATTAATAGAGGATATAACAATTTGTACAGGAGTATGTTGGTATAAAAGATTCTGTATCGCATATTTGACGAGGGGCACATCTTTTGTAAAACCCCTCCCTTTTGCAATATTTGCTCATGTTATTGTTTCCGTATCATAGCAATGAGGGTCTATTTGGCTTTCAGAAGGTTCTGCTGGCTGAGTGAGGCGAACCTTTGTTGGCCCCTCTTAGAGCGGACATGCTGATTGGGTAATCACCTGTGTACACAAAGCTTCGTCACTCTTCTCTCTGTACACTTTGACAGACATGAAGGGATGGCACAGTTATGTTTTCACACCCCCCTTTCATCGCAAAATGCATAACAGCTTTGCTGTGGCCTATGTGACGGTAAAACATATTTACCATTTCAACAAAGAGTCATCAGGTGAGGTCTGGTAAGGTCTATTTCACAATCAGCAGGAAAAAGAAAATGATGAAAAGTTAATCTTTTAATGCAACCCAGTCCTATTACCAGCACAGCTATGGATCCTGCACCTGCAATGTCAAATGGGGCTTTACCATATACCTCCCTGAAACCTATACCTAGAGTCTGTTGACATCAGCACTACAGCACAGTCCTATGTCTGTGTGAGGCATTGTCCTCTAGATTCTGTAGCGGAGAAAAAAAATACACACCCATGTTCTCATTTAACATGTTTTAACATATCTCTGTTACTCTGAGTCTAGTAGAACACAGGTTAATGTTCCATTTTGTTTTTACAATACACTCTGGCAAAAAAATACTATGCATTCATAGTTAATATTCATTTGGGGGAATAAACCAACAGGGTATCTATTACTAGTGAGACCCACTCCTGTATGCAAATGTTATCATAGGGCACACGCTGGTTCACTATTCATGAAACTCAGCCCTAATTACCTCAGTGCCCCTAACAGAGCAGCCACCATGGTCAAGAGAGAAAGAGCCATGGTGGATAGGTTGGCCTCTGAGGCCTGATGTGGCACAGATCTGTCAATGCTCTGCAAATTGATTCAGTGGCACGCTCCTTAAAAGAGAAGAAAAGGGGGGTAAAAGACTTGCAGTTCATTCATTAATCACTGAGGTAAACAGCCCATCCAATGACACCTGGTAAGGTTAATGCCTGGGACCCTAGAGTAATTACCACTCCCCCGAAAGCAGCCCGGCCAGCCACTCACATGAAAGCTTGTGATTATAAAGGAAATGGGAATTAGCAGAAACATTTCGGAAAGGCGGTCTCAAGTTTGCTGGTAGCGAAGTGGGCTTGCAAGAAGAAAAAAATGGTTGAGCTGTGGGCTGATTGGAGTGTTCCCCAGGGGGCCGGGAGAGGAGGAGGAGGGGGCAGAGGTAAGGCCTACACCAAATTAGTAGTGTCTGTTATTTGAAACCAAAATAAAGCAGGAGCAGAAGTAAATGATTTCCCCAATGCTGGAGTGCCTTTCTGGGCTCTCTCTTGAAATTACTGTGAGGCCACATCGCAATTAGTGGTTTGTTTCTTTTAGACTGAAATATGGCCATAATTCATAGCTTTCAAGCCATTTCATTGGAAAGATGAATTTGCTGGCCAGACTGAAGAGGTAATTGAAACACATGATATGGCAATTTGTTACCCAAGCAGCAAGTACACAAGGTATTTGCATAGAGTTGTATAAAAGGCAAAGAGGATTCCAGGGAATAAGAACCATTTGTTTCCAATAGGTTATAATCAAAAACTCCCTGTTAAAGTTATTACACCTCTATTCATTAAAGAAGAATGAGGCATTACTGTTTTGTGTACTGCTCCGCTTGTAATGGTTCCAGTTAGTGTCTTAAGTGTCAAAATACACCAGGGCTGTACTTACATTTCCCCTGGACTGAATGTTCTCTAGAGTTGGCTGGCTAAAAGTAAAAACTTAGGCCCCTGTAGTATTTTGTCCAGTATACAAAACACATATCAATTTCTCCATGTTTATATCACAAACCAGGAAAAATTATACTCTTTCCAGATTGATAATTCTGGACACTTTGTGTACATTCAGTATCTGCCAAGGCTTTATTTCCCTAAGATTCAACCGGCTAATCTTCTTACAATGAGTCATTGCACTCGGTATGTAATAATTACTGTGTGAAGTAATGATCTAAATAAAAGTATTTCCATTCATAATGACTCCTTCATTTTCCAGAATGTTGACCTGGCTCTGTAATGCCAATGCCAATGCCAAAGAGGGTGCAGAACATTAGAACAGTTTTCCTTTTTTTGTGAGACCATTACTGTAAGGCTTCAGAAATATGTGATTCTGACTGTAGAGATGTAATTCATTTGAGTTTTCAAAGGTTTTGCCTATGTTGTGTAATGTATATTGTAATTCAACTGGTTATCAATACCAGATTTGTATACTAGCTCATGCTGGCATAGATCTCTATTGTATTTCTGTGAATGTTAATTGTTAAGGTATCTTAACCTCTCTTTCACTGGCTCCACCTTGGGCCTCAAGTGAAGCTGACATCCTATCCATTGCTCCCCCTGCACCATTGGAGCTATTACACCAAGTCCCTTAATGACACTTAATGATTTAATTGTGTAGAAAATCATGGAAACAAAGTGATACATGACTTACTCATACTGACATTAAGCAGACCCAAGTCCATGTGTTCTCTCACCAAAAGAGAGCTGTTCAGCTATCTGGGTTTTCTCTCTCCTTCCATTTCATCTTCATCTGTGAACCACCTGGGGTTGTAAGAGATACATTTCATTAGAGCTGTTGTGATGTGTCAAATACTGGATAGTGTGTGTGCAATATTCAACAAAGCTAAAAAAAGATATGTTTACTTTTCAGATAAAATGTTAGTTGAATTAAAGTCACTTTCACTGAATCTATTATCTAACAAAGTTTCCATAGTTGTTTGGAATGTCTTCCAGTGATTCCACCATTTGAGGGTAGTGCAGATTGCTGTGGTTGCTCTTCCGCTGGACTAGATAATGCACTCAAGGACTCCATATTTGTCAGATGAACCGTCCAATGTGGAATTGGTTTAGATGATAAGCAGATTAGCAATTAATCGCGTCATTGAATTTCTTAAGGATGAGTGTGCACTCTCACTGTATAACGTTAATGTCTCCTGAGAGAGTTTGGCAAAGCTCGTCTCAGTGCACATCTGCCGGGCTTCACTCTGACCAGTGATAAATGGAAAACTACACTTAACATCCTCGATAGAGGTTCACTTGGTTTTTTTTTATGGGAAAGTTTACAAGTGCTCTGCAATAAATGAGGCCTCAAGTGCACTTAAAATGACAAGGGGTGTGGATTTAAATGTCTATACAGCAACAGGCCCGGGTAACTGCTGCAAAGCAATCGTTACCCATCCTCAGACACAGCCATAATGGTAGAGCTAAATCTGGCCTCGTCAGTGGTGTTACAACACTCCCATTATCAGCAAATTACTTTCAATGCAAGTGATGGTGACAAATTGACTTAGTAAGTATTATTCATCTGAAGTCTTAGTTAAAGTTTTGGCAACATTCCAGAAGTTTATAGTATTACAGTAATTTCAAAATCATAATTTTATGAAGATAACCTGTGGTGACAGTTTGACAATTTAACTGTACTTACTGTAGACATGTATTACTGTACTTCAACAAAATAGCTATTTAGAATCTCTGAGAGAGACATCGACATCCATAAATGGAGAGGTTTGTATCAGTCGAGTTGCTCTGATGCTCCAGTTCCTAACAGATGATATGGTGTTTATTTTGTGGTTTGTGATGCTGTTGAGAGGCTTGCAATGCCTTGATAGGACCTGCTTGTTGAGATTCGGGTTTCACATTAGAGAAAAACTGATTCTGAAGTAACTTTTTTGAAAATCTAAGAACACAAACACTGTGTCCTTCACGCTGCACTCCAACAGTTTTGAAATGTTCACACTTGGCTCTTCCTCTCTTTTTGAAGATGGATGAAATGACTTTTAAAGAGCCTGAGTGAAGAAGTGCAGGTACCTTGATGAAATATGTCTTGTATACAATAGAGATTTTATTACTCCATCGTTCAGGCAAAGACTTCTCCATGGTGCACTTTTCCACTGGGCGACTAATGTAAATTCCTTGTCAGTGTTTATAATTTCCATACATAGCAGGTGATTCACTCAATCAAAGTCAGTGAGCTTTAGTTTCCTCTGACAATGTATGAATTGTGAATTACATGTAGCACCAATAAGATGTCTTGTGTCAGGTCATTGTTGAAATGAACAAGTTGTACATTATGATGCACAATAAACAATACATTGCACCTTTAAAAAGTAATGTCAGCACAACTCCAACTGTTTTCCTGGAGCATTAGACTCATAGCACTGCAACTAGCTCATGGCTTATTTCTATCCACTTCAATATATCATTGATTCCATCAGATTTAGCTCACAGATGAGACTAAAACTGTTAGCCAGCCATCTGCCTGGCTCATTGAAGACCTTGTACGCTGAATTAACAAAGGTTTCTGCATCGATAATCGTCAATCTTGCATGGCAGGAGAGGGTCTTCAGTGCAGGTCAGAGGCTGCCACATGTAATCAGGGATGATCTTAAAGTCTCCAAGGGGAACTGGAAAGACTCTTACCAATCCCAGATGGGATCTTACTCACCCTCACAGTGGCACGTGGACATGAACATTACCTCAACTGCCCAAAGCAAGACGAAACTATCTAATCATGCAACAAAGGGAACAAATACACAATATAACCCATGCCATGACCAACCTCTGGGCTGATATAGATCAGAGAAAAGCAATGGATGCAGCTTACAGGCACCTCCAGGGGCAGCTACAAGTGTAGGGGTCCTACAGGCGTCATTGGTATTGCCCTGTACGTTTTTTAATCGAACATGGGAGAAAAGGTAAGGGCCTGTTCTCTATTCACAATTCAGACTCGGTCGACTAACTGCTCAAACCTCTGTCAAACAGATGCAAACCCAGCAACATGGGACTAAGGCACCGTGGCCCTTGGGAGATTTTCATTATTCAATGCTAAGTGTTAATGGAGCCTTTTGTTTAAAATGCCTGTCAAATCACCTGAATGTTTATTAACATTCTCATGGTCTTAATGCATTAGGATAAATTGCTTTAAATGAGCCTACAGGACAAAGCATGTCTAACTTATTTTAGTGATTTACAGTATGCGGAATTTCTCTGGTGGAAAATGTAGTTGAAATTAGATTATTTGTAATTAAAAGTAGTTGTCCATTGAAATATATGGTTATCTAGAAATGGATGTCTCTGAAATCGGCTATTTATTTTCTTATACAACCATCCATTTAAGGTGTGTAAAGGTGAACAGAGGTATCACAAAGTTTACAGATTGTTGCTTAGATACACTATTTGGTGGGATTAAGTGTTGAGCATTAATTGCAGACAAGTAAAGTATCGTTGCAGACATTAACTCCCCTCCATTTGCCCTCAAAAAAGAAAACAAAAATCCTCACGCTTAACCGGAGTAGAAGCCCTGGGATGGCTGCAGAAACTTCAGTCACGCTAAATTAACCAGCCTGACAATCATAATGGATTTCGTGTCTGACTTTAAACATCTGCATACTTCTCAAGTTCAGTTTTGCTGATGCGTCTAAAAAGGCAGAAAGATTACTATTGATAAGCCAGCACATGTCAGGTGCACACAGGCTTGTCTGGAAATGTGTAGCCAACAATACAGACAAAATTTTCAATGATAAATTCATCATGTCCAACAGTTTGGTTGAGGTGCTGGGTGGGGGTGGGGATGGGGGTGAGGGCATCCCACATTGCCATGACTTGATTAAGACATTTGAGGTACTGAGCATATTTCCCCAGTGACATTTTATAATATTCTGTGTTCATGTTTGAGTTGATTTTGAGTCTAGATAATTATCTTATGAGACGTCATTGACAATTTAATTACCACACTGACAGCTCACTCAAAATAGTACATTTTATTCAGTGCGTGTCTGTTCATAATGTATCAAATATATGTGGAATGCAATGTGCTCATACCAAAAGGAGGAGTAATTATTGTATAACATTCTTGATGATGACTTTGCATGACATGCAAACTTATAAAAATAGATAGACAATTATTATCGCATTTCATTATCACAAGAATATAGACTAAAATACTGCGAAATACAACATAGACATTCATAACTGTCACACATTTGTAACAACAGTTAAGTAAGTCAGTTATTTGCTTTGCAAAGCAACCTTCCAATATCCAGAGCATCTCTCATGAAGTCATTAATGCTCAAATGTTCAATATATCCTCCATCATCAATCAATCTTACTGCGATACAAGCAGATCTCTTTTTGTCTGAGAAAGACGCACAATAACCCCCTATAGAAACCATAGAACAAGAGTGGTACAGTTTTGTAGTCATCCTTCATGATTAGTGGGACGGCAGGGTCAATGAAGATACATTTTTCACTCTATAACCTCAATGGCAAACAGCACAATAAAGTATTTTTGGTTGAAAATGTGTGATTGAAATGTAATTAGTTTTCTATACATCATCTACACGACAGGTTTATCTAAGGCAAGGACAGATCTTTTGAAAATGCCCTTCTCAATGAATGTGATTCATAAAGACTGACAATGTGCAGTCAAATGGAGAAAGATGGTGCTTGTGCAGTGCAAATGGCCCATGGCGAAGCTCAAACACTAAACTAGTTTGTAAATGTATCATAAATCTTGGAAACACCCAGCACAGTGACACTTCATCCACATTTCACACCTGGGAGTTCACTGTTGAGACTGTAAATAGTTGGTTATCATTTGACCTGTACAGCAATTAAAGTCGTTATGGGCTGTATTTACTAAAGCATTTGTGTGAAGGAATTCCATTGGAAACAGTGATTACTGCAGCTAAGGTGTGATCTTGAAAGCATTTGATTAACAAGCGAGACCCCATCCACTGGAATCACTGTTGCATGAGTGCAATGTGATTTTGGCAATGATTGCATTTTGCAGTAAGCATCAAAACATGTTGTATTTGGTCAAATGCCGTGAGCCTTCCCAAAGGGAATGAAATGCAAACACTGCAATTAGAGCGGTGCAAGAAAATCAACAATGTAAAAAAGTGGGAAAACGTCTTCATCATCTGAGCCACGCCAGAGGTTATTGTGTTCCCAGGCACTTGTGGAAGGCTTACCTTTTCAAGAGGGGCTATTCATTCTGTCCACTGGCAAATTAAATCATTAGGATTGTGACATAGCTTCATTTCAAGACAAGTTATCTAATTTCTATTGACACATTATCAGTTTGTTGAAAAATAAGACTGTCTGCAAACATTGGAGGGTGTGTTCGTTTAGTCACAGTTTATTCAGTCACTTCCTGCCAAGACCACAGGTGTTCATACAGTACCTTTGTGGGTGAGGAATAACTACAACTCTACCACAGATATTACCATGTTAAAGTCCCGTCATTGGACGAAGTCCCTAAAACTTCACATTGAGTGTCATTGCTGCATAGTTATTAGCATACAGCTAGCAGAGTCACTTAGTGTTATTTTCCAAGTGGGTGGTCCCTCCTCCACTTGATGTGGAAACTGAATTAGCGTAGAGCCAATTTTGCCCGTGATCTGGAAACATTCTTTACCTTCCAGAAATTAGCTTAATATAGAGACGTAATAAAACACCTTCAGCCTCTGGCATGTTGTTTTACCAAATAACATCTAACTGGCCATTACTCCCCATTAAGGCTAATGGTCAGACTAATTACGATAATTCCATAAAAGGCACTGTGTTTAGACCAAACTGTGGACGAGCATTAACTTAATGACATGACTGACCTTTCAAATGCTGCCAATGCGCGTTTTTTTAATAGGCTATTAGTCCTCAGCTTTTTGTATTTGTCTGTATATAGAAAAGCTTTCTCAGCGGTGTTACCAGTGTTTTGGATGGTTATCAAGTATGTCTGAATCAGTCTGAATTACATCTGAGGTAATAACATTTGAAAACATATACAGTATAACATAAAGACAACGAAAAACACTTTATTGCCAGGATTGTAGCTAAGGGATAGTCATATTCTGAGTAGAATATATTAACAATGACATGATGAATTTGATACCCTACACTTCTGACACCTTGCCTGACAACTAACTACAGAGTGACTGCTCTCCCTATCGTTATCAGTCACTAATGGAATGTGGGACACAAAAATAGTTGTTCCTCTCATGGTTCCTCTACCAGTCAACTGGACACCTTTGCTTGAAATATATCTTTTCAACCAAGTGACAGCTAACAAATTCCAAAGAATATGTTTTGTCTGACAAAAAAACGGTGAAAAGGACAGACTACAGTCAGCAAAAGAATGCATTAAGGCCCCTCAAATATTTATTTTCTCGTTTCCTCCAAATTCCTTGAAATCCTTTCAGCAATCAAGATGATTTTCCTTGAGTGTGCCATATAGCCTCTCCCAAATGTGAAAGCCGTTTCACGCTGTGGTATTTTTTTTTCATAATAACGGCGTTATTGCTTTTTAAAAAGCAGCATACAGTATTAATTGTATTCATGTGAGACCTGCTGATGGCTAGGCTGCACCACTGCTGATTAACACTGAGCCTGGAACCAAAGCTGTTGTCCCAGGTGCTCTGTGTTTGGAAAGAGAACGCTTCCAACATTAAATACTTCACAGAGGAAGTCTCTCACAGGGCCAAGGCTGCCGAGCCAGACCACATTGAAACACTTTTTTGTGTGCTTTTACTTCCTTAACTCTGTTGTTAAACGTTTGGATTCGTGTAATAGTGATCATGGCAAGGAACAAGCAGGCTCAGGTCAAAATGAATTGGGGGGGTTCCCCCAGAACCGGGATTACTAGGCAAGTCAGAACAATTAGTATTGTTTTCTTTATCAGAGCATCCAAGGGTAGGCGTACATACTGGCTCCTCCAGACGTTTGTTTGGATCATTGCTTCGTAGCTTTCAACACACAAGATTAACCTGAATAGTTGTCATCTGAGTGAATGGAAATTGGCGGATTAGTGCCATGTTGTTTAGACTGGAATTGTCATATACAATAGACACAACAGCTGTTGTAACAGATCCAAGAGAATAATGTGACATTTCCCTTTCCAACTGCATTATCGTATTTTACCTCATTTTATCTTCTCTCCACTTTTCCACTTAGGAATTCTGCAGGGCTTGAAATGAAAATGTATGAGTTATGAATCCTTAACAATCCTATGCTATGGCTCACCATTTCCATAGCCCACCAGCCTGCATGCATTTAAATATGTGTAAGATTCTTAACATAGCTGGCAGCAGTCCAGCAGGCTTAATAAAATAAGTGTTATTATTCTTGACTGGGCTTTTTGAATGGCGGCCTGCACCACCCAGCCGGTGTGTGTTTCAGTAGGTACTGTGGCGCTCTGCCTGCCTGCCTGCCTGGGTCCTGTTAAACGGTGTTGATTAGACCAATTGGAGGATTCAGAAATGGAGCAGCTGCTTTGATTCGGCCTGATTGCTGTTTTGAAGGAAATGGGTGAGGGAGGCATGGGTCTGTGAGGAATTGTTTGGCAGACTCCATATCCGCCCTCCAAATTTTAGCATTCATATTCCTCAGCTTTCCTAATTTAACTCTTACCATCCAAATTGTGGGTGACTGACTAACTGATGATGAAATAATGTGATTTTTTTTTAGGTTTCATTTCTGACACCAACAGCAAAGTTGAGTGTTAAGGACCCACATGAGTGAAAGAATGAGTTAACTGCGTCATAAATGGCATACAGAAATCTGAAAACATAACCATGTTTTCTTAGCTGAGACGTATGTTGTTAGGACTTTTTAAATCAAATTGTTTCCGTTTCAGATGGGTAAGGGATACAAACATTTGGACATTTGGCTTCAGATAGAAAGCCTCCAGGCGTAGCAGCCTGGCTATGAGTGCTGTGTTCTCAGTGTGTTAATGACAGGCCTTATATTCTCATACACTCTCAGTGAACGATGAGCCATCGCCATCCACACTGGTTTGCACCAGACCCAGCTGCCTGCTGTAGCTCCAACACACAGTCAGAGCAGCTGGAATGAATACAGAGTTGGCCCTCTGGGGTGCGTTTTTTCCACCCAAGTCCTAGGTTCAAGTCTACTCTGTGCAGGACTGTGCCAAGGAGGTTGAGTGATACCAGTCAGAACTTTGGTTAATGGTCACCTCCCAGGTCTGCCGGGTTTCTGTCCAGCGAAAACCATGTTTCCGCTTTCTCATCGGGTCTTATTCTAAGGTGATGATTGATAGGCCCCCATTAAGCTAGTTCAAAAGAAATGGACCAGAGAAAAGGAAGGGGTAAAAAAACACAAATGAAGGCCAAGTAGAAATATTTTTTCAACAATGTGCATTTTTGCTCGCGGCAAACGTTTTCAGAGGGTCATGCAAACGTATATTGTTGATGACAATTTTAAAAATTAAAAATCATATTCACATTAATTCACCTAAAGACAAGCATGTGTAGTTGTAGTGATGAAGGAGCAATGTACACACTGCACAGGCTCCACTGATGAATTAGTAAGCTGTTCTAGTAGTCAGTCAGTGAATTGAAACACATTATTTCTCCAGCCATGCCTAACGTACAGTAATTAATGTACATACATGCTCCCGTTTCCTCCGCTCTCCTGGCCTCTCCCTCTGCTGTTGAAACATGAATGACTCTCTCAAGTAGGCTAGGACATATTTCAAAAACTGTCTTCCTTCTTTAGCATACTTAATCAACAGTCATACATAGAAAAGGATAACATAATTAACCCAACACTATAAACGCTTACTTGATACATAGGTTAGTTATTGCTTAAACACAAATGTCTTTGACGCACATACAGTACCGCAAATGCTTTTTCAGAGGTTCTGTCCTACTACTCCGCCCCCTTTAGCTTCTGATTCAAATCTACTTCAGGTTCTTTTCAGGCAGGACCTTCTATAAATTAGGTGATCATCATTTTAAACCCATTGTGAATGACAGGGAGTATTAGGTTAAATATTTCTTTCTCTACACTCATTACATACATGTCGAGCACATGGGAACTGCCTACAATTTACATCGTTAGGACCAAAATTATTATTGCTTCCTTCAGTCATGGTAGTAACATGAACTACCAGCAAAAATGCAATTATCATGCCCAGAGTGATTCCTGGTGGGGGAGCACCATCAGTGTCAAAAGTGTCATTAAGTAATCATGTCAGAGGTTCTGTTTGAAACGTTGACAAATGTTAATGGTTTTCAACTTAAGGTATTTTGAAAACTATCAATAATTTCATGTATATAATTTACAAATGCAAAAATATTCTGTGTATGATGTCATAAAAAAAATACCTAAAAATAATAATCCGGAAAAAAAAAATCTTGCAGCACTTCAAGGAGAGTATAGAGTGTTGTAGGCCCCCGAGCCCTTTATGGCCGTGCTGGGTGGGACTGATAAGTGTGTCGACAAGAGTGCAGAAAGGGGAGGGAGGGACAGGCCACAAGAGGCAGTCTACAAGGGAAAATGGGGGCAGGGCTGAAACGAGGGGGGTGGTGGGGAGGCACATCTGAGAGCAATCCCAGTGTGTGACAAAATACAGACATAACAGTCTGCTCCGACACTTGTTACCAGCACATAAACACTTGCCTTAGTGAGATAGGGAAAGAGGGCTACAGCAGCTGAGGGCTTGTGCTGATCTGTCATTTATCAACCACTAATTAACTGTTAATTTGCCAACCTTTGGGTTCAAGCATGCAGCCAATTTATCACACCCAACAAACACAGTGTCTGGCGCTCCCAGGGGGTGGTCCTGTGGCCTGCTCAGACTAACCGTCGCACACTCTCACCAACCTCAGGTTGCCACAATGAATAATCTGCTCTCTTTGTTCGGAGCTGAATTGAGGTTTTAAAAAAACAACAACTGATGTCTTGTGTTGGGGTCAGTGGAAAATACTGTGGAAATGACTGATCTATTCAATGTTTGCGAGTCATTAACATTCTACTAGAGGTGAGGTGTGGTGTATTTCGATAATTGTTTTTCTTTTATAAATGACAAAAGTTCAATGAATGCATAACAATTCATAAAGCAGCCAATCAAATATGCCACAATGCCTCAAAACATTAAGCTACAAAAACATTTTGATAATAAATGTGTGAGTGAGTTCACTGAAAAAAACCGAATCTGTCAACAGAATATTAGAAATGATATTTCCTTGCCGTCCCATCCTGACAGCTAGTGAGGTTCTGGGGGAGGTGTCTCCTGGTGTTGGTGTGGAGACTCTGTGTCCTGCCACACCTTGTTGTGGAGATGATGTTGACAGCAGCAGCCGTTAGCGGGCAGATGGAACTCACGTACACACACACACACTCTCTTACACACACACACACACACACACACACACACACACACACACACACACACACACACACACACACACACACACACACACACACACTTAGACACAGAGGTGACAGCAGCTGTCAGAGAGTCAGAGGAAGTGCCCTCATAAAACATCCTCGCTGACAGCTACAGAGTCAGAAACCACCACATATCTCTGTGTTTGAGTGGGCCATGTCTGCTAACACACTGATCACACACGCCTCTCAGACAAATCACTCCATTAGTATGAACATGTGTGACAAATGAGCATTAAGAGGAGTCAAAATGAGACATCAACAGAGTAAAAGAAATCTATTTCACATTCTAATGATGTTCTGATTTTCATAAATAATTGCTATCTGAATCCAGTACTTACATCATTTGTGAGGAGGCCAACTATGAAACCGACATTTCTTTCTGAAACAATAAAAAAGATGATTGCACTGTTTCATCATGTTGTGCAAATGGCAAATAATGCCAATAATTAAACCAATGCCCTGACCAATCTGTTACTGAGCATGCTCCAGTTACAGGCAATTACACTGAATGGGGCTAATCCATACAAATTAATCATGAATCCTATAATAAATCTGAAACAAATGTAAATAATACTCTGCAATTATGGGTATTTCAATTCCCAAGGTCTCAGGCTAATCACCCCAAGACACAAACAAGAGAAGGGATTCTGTTTCGCCCATAGTTGTTATTAGGAAAAGGTATGCCCAGAGATAGCGAAATAAAAGTCGGGTCCCACAGCAATTATGGTCACTCAAGCATACAACTTGAAGCCCAGTGCCAAATTAGGTCGTTTTGCAGCAATTTGACTTCCTTGAGCAAATCTCCAAGGCACTTTTGAGAAAGGACAGACTGTTTACAAACAGTCTCCGATTGCATGGGTAACTTTGTGAGGGAGAGCACCACCAGCAGACCACCACACACCTGTCAATTAGCTCCACACATGTGGTGGTCAAATTTAAACTCCAGCTATTTATCCTCTGCAATAGGATGTGAGGGTTTGCCAAGTTGATGCACACTCCTGCATAGGCCTATCCTACTCCTAGCATGCATTGTATAATTATTCCATTATTTTCAGACAAGAACCTTAAATGCATCTACATAACAAATCATATATCCACTTATTAACATTAGCCTACTGTATTTTGAGATGCCTGAGGAGAATAAGAGGAAAAGGTAATTGTAGGCTACTCCTGTTTCTCCTTCCAATACATGGGCAGCCAGTCTCTATGAACCTCGTTTGCCACTACGTTACATTGCTATTTGATGATTAACGTCTGCTTAAGTAATTAATCCTTATTCCATAAAATATTTGTGAAATAAGAAAATGAGGCCTCGTTTTCCAATTTGGCTAACATATTTATATTAGGATTAAAGTGAGCATTTAGGGCTGGTGAAATACTGGGCCAGTGTGCTCCCCCAGCAGCTGCGTGTCCCCGGGCAGAGCATGGTCAGTCTAATGTGCTCTGATAGTCCCACCAGAGGATTTCCTTACACCAACCCCCGGCTGCCCGGCCGCTTGATCAGGCCCAGGCCTCAGTGCACTCATTCATCCCCCTGCCCCGAGCACGTGTGTCAGTGTGTGTGGGTCCGTGTGTGAGAGCTTACCTCCGCAGTAATGACAGCCCACTGAAAGGAGACCTGTGGTGAGGCTGGGCCAGGCAGATCTTTTCAAGATGCCTGCAATCAGGCGCTCAGGACCGTGTCATTGCTCTCCCCTCCTCACTCACACACCAGTTCAAACCCACAGATGAGCTGGCTGCCCTCATCACAGGCCAGCAGCACTGTGGTAAAACGATTTGGGGCTTTTGACTTTTGTGTTATTCACAGATGTAATGTTTGGGGAAAATATATTTTGTGTGTTATTGAACATGTTTTCCTTTTATATGTTTTACAGAACCCCTGCTTAGTGTAAGGTTCACATTCCTGGTTGTCAATATAATTCACTTACAAAATGGAGGGTTATTGGCATTGGAGTTTTCGGCTTTCTTTACATGTTGAAAGACAAGCTTTAAAGGCTTAGGCTTAATGTAGCAAACATCTAATCCATTACATCTATATAATTTGCATTGCAGAGTCAAATGTTAAAACATATCTCTATGAAGTTTATTTACTGTAACACATCATTAAGAGTGAAATGTTACCATTAAAATCACTATAAAAGGACAAATCTAAAATGTTTGTGCCACAGGCTGGAAACACAGCATTCAATCAAAGTACTTTAATTTTAATTATTCTGGTTTCCTTTCAGTCTGGTGCCCACGCTTTGAAACCAAAGAAACAGAAAATAAACACTGCTCCTAGTAAAGAAAACATTGCTGTATTTTTTCCTCTTTGTCTTCCTCCGCACAGAGCCCACTCAGCCGAGGTTTTTCCCCTGGTTGCACACACCAGGGCAGGTCTGCTGTGTGAGGTGTCGCTGGTAGAAGCAGACCTCTGCAGAGCATTAACCTACCTGGGCCATGTCTGGACACTGTGCAGGCCAGTCTGTGGCCCAGCCACACAACAACCCTCTCAGTATTATCACAGCTGTAAGTGTGCCAGCCGGGGAAATTTGTCTGCAATTCACCTGAATTAGAACTGCTAACCCAGCTCACTGTGCTAGCTCTCCCGCAACACAGTGTAATGGTTTGTTTATTTTCAAGGTTTTGCTTTTAGCAAATCATTCCTTATCTGTCATTTGCTTATTGTCCCATTGGGCAGCTTGAGAAAGAGAGGGGAAAAAAGAAAATCACCATATGGCCCTTTAATTGGAAAGTTCCCTCCTGCACACTTAACTTAACAGTCTAACTTTGTTCAGGTAGGAGATATTTACAAGTGCACACACTCTCTATGCTGCACACTATTCGGTTTTGTTTATCTTTTCCAACACCTTGTTTGGAATTTCCAACAAAGGATGATTTTCAATATATGCCACAGAGTAAATAACAGATTTAGATGTGGGAAAATGGCTCCTAATTAAAAAGGGTTCCTTGGCATAAGCATTGGATTCTGTGTGCATTGTTATACCAGCTCAGCTACCTCTATAATTAACCAGAGGAGGGCACTGAACATTCTCCCCAGCAGGCCACATAAGTGATTTAAAACATCTTTTCATTCTCCATAAGTCGTTGCATATGTGTGTTGCCAATGAGGGGCACTATTGTTTTTTTTCCTGAATACCTATATATGATCATTCAAAATGCAGTTGAGAAGTAAGCATTTCTATATTCCATTGCTCAGTATCAGCTTGATGTTGGCATGCATGTTTCCATAAACAACTTTAAACAATTCAGCGGGCCAATTAAACACAAATGGAACATTTTTGTTTACAAAAAACATGTCTAAAATCAAGACCAAGGGAAAAAATAATAAACAGTCAAACAAACTGCTGTTTTGAAGAGAGTTTAGTATTTGACAGGACAGCAGAAGCAAAAGTTTCCTTGATGTGCTAACTGTGTGTGTAATGGTCGTGCAGATGTCTTTAGTGTTCCTCTCCAATGAGAAGTGGTCAGAGAGGGAAGTGGAGTGGCCTTTTTGTTCTGGAGTTGAGGGTTCTCTGAGAGACTGCAAACCCAGACAGCTTTACCACTCTAAATCAGCCTGTCACACTCCACTGGTTCCCTGTCAGAGTCCTATCTGCTACCACTTACTCAGAAATGCAACAAATTTACTTATAATTACTTAAATTTTTGCCATGCTTGTAAATACTTGTGCTCTGACAGTTCATTTATTTAGTTTGATTGCTGTGGACTATGTATAGAGGAGAGCCGTGTGAATTCCTGGCATACAGATTCTGTGCGTCATCCATATTCAGCACAAAGACACAAGGGCGAGGATGATTATCCTCTGGTTTTAGAGTGTTTATTTACTCACAGACGCTGTGGAGAATGGAGCCATAATTGACATGCATTCAAGCTTAGCCTGGGTGAAGGCATTTCCTAGGCCCTGCACGGGTGGGGGAGTGCCCAACAACAGATGAAGAATGGTAATTACCACATGCAAAAAACCCTCTTTTCTTTAGAAAATGTTCATCTTTTATTATCCTCTGGTAGACGTGTGTATAACTTCTATGATGAAGACAGTTACCTGAGAGTTGACTTGGGGTGCCAATCGTACTGCTGGTACAATTATAAAAGGAGTGTTAACCCCCCCCCAAGACGAAAGAAAACATAGCTACCACCACCTAGAACAGGGGAGCAGAGGAGGATGCCAAAACAATCAAGGAAGAGATCAGACATGGAACAGTTTCACAATGAAGTGCTGTCTTTTGCATAGTGTCAGAGCATCCACTGGTCCTGCCCCCTGCTCTGCTCTGCTCTGCCCCCTGCTCTGCTCTGCTCTGCTCTGCTCTGCTCTGCCCCCTGCTCTGCTCTGCTCTGCCCCCTGCTCTGCTCTGCTCTGCTCTGCTCTGCTCTGCTCTGCTCTGCTCTGCTCCAGCGGTAAAGAGAAGAGAGCAATCTGTTTACTCTGTTTACCCAAGACAGCAGATGCTCATGGGACACGGCTGTTGTTTTCCTCTGCCACTTATCATCAAGTGTTTGACCACCTCAGACGATAATTACTGTCTCATCCCTCACCTCTGTGCGATAGCATCTGCACAATTACACACAAAGGGTGACGATGCCCCGAAAGCCTGCAGCGGCCGTCATGCTCCATTTAAGCTCAACAAACGCCCAGGGATGTTTTCATGATTAAAGGTCTGATAGTGTGAGTGGGATGAACAGTGCCTTGTGAGCACAGCCCCCTGCACAGTGTTATGGATACTATATGGCAATTGAGGTGGCTAGCTGAGATAGGACCAACTTTCTGAGAGGAATTAAATATTCTCTCATTCAAGATTATAAGCAATAATAATGTGAATGTAGGCAAGTACAATTTCAATAACCTGTCACAGTCATTGATTGTTTGTGCTTAAGTTGTACATAATGACACCAGAACCTGAGAATCTCAATAATGTCAATGCCAAAAACAAACCTTCATCAGAAAGACAGAAAGCATACTCGTGTCAACAATCATTTTTTGGGGGGATGAATTGGAAAGTTAACTTGTGAAGGCATTATCCGCTACGAGATCTCAGGAGAGTGTTAAGTTATCACCCTTGTTCAGGCACCAGAAAGGGAGCGCCGATATCCGGGATGTGTCCTTTACTACTCCAGTATTTTAGGTCTTTGGTTGTTCAGCTTTCTAGGGATCAGGGGGCAAGCTGCTGGGTCTGTAGCAGAGGCTAGGCTGTCGTGGGTATTAGATAAGGTCTGGTCAGGGCACCAGCGTCCGATGGGACAATTAGACCTTAGACAAGACACACACACACACACACACACACACACACACACACACACACACACACACACACAGACACACACACGCTTTAGCTTTACTGAATTTGTGCATAAATGGATAAAAGCGATATGAAAAACACAACACAGAACCTTTTAAATCAACAACCAATTTTCCCAAAAGCCTGATGCCTGCTACCAGACTTTACACATCACCATTTCAGCAAAGCGGATATCAGTGTGCGGTGCCAGCCTATGGAAATTTACCCCCTCCCCCCCCCCCCCCCACACACATACACATTTTAAGTGGAGAACAATACTGAAATAAATAATCAGTAAATCTTTAAATATTATTCAGATTACCGGCATGTGCATAGGTTTCATGGCATGGTAACAGAGTTAAATGCCCCTTTCAAATATTCTGCTTTTAACTCCCACAAATTAGGGACATAATAATCCTCTTCTGTCTTGTATCAAACCAGAATGTCTTTAAGATCTATGTGCAACATTCATCTTTATAATAGAGACTGCCTGGATTTGTCCCTTGTAAAGTAAGAGCCCATCTTAGCTGGGTTAAAGGAAAGCATTACAGCCGGCAGGCATGTGACCACATAATTTCAGCCAGAGAGGCCTACGTTTCCTCTGTTTGCTGTCATTATGCCCTCAGTAAGCCACATAAAGGTCCAGCCATCCTGAGGAGATCGGCGCACTCCTCGCCGCTTGGGCCTGATTGGCTATTATCTAAATGAATCAATGTTCTATATCAGGGCTTTTGACTACATAACTATCCTATTAATATTCAGAGGAAGTGCTCGAGGTCAGGGTGCTCTCAGCCGCTTGACCCCAAGGTCACAGGAACCTGAGTCCAGGGGTGGCACATGGCAATGAATGAGCCCTAATGATTTAGATGGTATCTATTACACAGCCGGGAGAAAGGCAATCTCTCTGGGTAATCTGGCTGTGGAGAAAAAGCAGAGAGCGCACCCTTCAAAAATAAACCCACTTGTTTCGCAGTGGGGTAATGCTGCCTCACCGATTCAACACATCATCTGAATCCTCGAATATTTGGTGAAATTATGAATAATTAAGAACAGATGACCATAACGTTTCCAGACATTTGGAACGGTGGTAGTAAATAGATCTTGTAAAGGCAATTGTCTTTGGAATCTAGTCTGGTACATAGCCGATAATTTTGAGTTGTTTGTTTATTTATTTGGTGGTTAGTGACTTCAGCACCTTGTTAAAGTGCCCTGATCTTCTCGTTTCATGGTGTTTGATAGTGAGAGTTGTCACAGAAGCCTCTCAGGAGGATTAGGTGAGCATTTGCTTTAGTTCTACTAGAAAGTATCCTTTTGTACTGCCATCTAGATACTTGTTGATGCGTGGCATGGCGTTGAATTTCCTTTAAATACTCTGGTAAACATTGGGCTTATGCACAGCAACAAAGCCATAACCTTAAAGAGAGCTTTCAAAAGCAATTTCCGTCCCTTACTACTGCATGTAAACAGAGTAATTGTACTTGGGAGACTCCCAGTCCCAGCTGATCGCAATTTATTCTCACTTCATCCACAATGAACTGAGCTCTATTGTAGTTGTAGTAGTAACACTACTACTACTACTACTATTACTACTACTACTACAAATAACAATAATAATAATAATAATAATAACAACAACAACAACAACAACAACAACAACAACAACAACAACAACAACAACAATAATAATAATAATAACATGTTTGGTTAATATATTATATTATACTTTTGTAAAAGTAATACATTTAGGGAAAATCTGACTTGCCCTGAAGTTATTATCAAGCTGTTTCTATAAGAAGTTGAATGGCGCTGAAAATAGGTATGGTATGGCATGGTAAGAGAACAGATGTTTGCATTTGTGTGTTGCAAACCTAAATATGTTGCATCTGTTGCCTGGCCATTCTTTTTATGAAGATCCATCACAGAGTTGAGATTATAGGTGTTTATGTCAGGAGGGTTTGATCCCACGACAGTGTGAAACACTTTGTTCTCTCATTTACGCTCTGAGAGGTCATCAAGAGTTTAAAGCTTTCATGTTTGGAAATGCATGCTGTTAAAATCATTACTTCCAGTCATGTCCCATCTCATTATTATGTGGCATAAGAGGAAATATGTTATTCAGTGTGTTTTTTTACTATCTATGGACATAGAAATCTTCTGATTCTACAGCAGCATACTGTAAGTGGAAGTTATTATCAAGATGGCAGTTATATCTCTTGTTCGTGATGAGTGAATTATGTACATGTGTAGCTGTTTTTTGTGTCTACTCCATCCAGTGCAGTTGATATCTGCATCTTTTGCCTGAATGAAAAGAAATAAATATAGTTGCGTAGAGTTGGTCTTAGGAATAATATTGACTTAAAATATTGTTTATGTTTATGAAATGTTATGTTTGCGAAAATGTATAGAAAGATGTATAGATATATTTTGTACTGTATGGACCACTGTATGACAATCATAAATTACAACTTATCATTTCTAGTTTTATACTACTGTTTGCTCCACACTGGGTTGACTGCCAATGTAGGTGTTCACCTCAAGCCAGCATATAGTGAGTGATCTAGCCTGGCCATTGAGGGTTTAATCCTTTTCTTATTTGGGTGGGCTTGCTTGCTGCTGTCATGACACTTGTTTCCTTGATGGGCGGGAAAAATTAAGGATGAAGTGTTGTTTTCCAGTTCAACATTTCAGGCCTGTCAAAGGTTAAAGAAACATGCCACCATGACAACAGTTTCTCTGTGTTTGGGTAAAGGCAAGAGACAAACCTACACTTCTCTCCAACACCACTGCTGCCCCAGAAAAAGGGGGTAAAGTTCCTGTTGGCTGACAGGCCAGTTAATACATGCAGATGGGAAGAGCACCGTGCTGTTTCTGTTTGGCAGAAATAAAAGCCTCAGTCTGAATGTTTTCATCACCAGTACAAAAAATGTGGGACCAAAGATTTATTCTTAGAAGATCAGTGCTAGGGAGGCAACACTTGGTTATAACTTTCTATCTTTACCAATCTGTTCACAGTGAAATCAGAGTGCATTATCACTAGTGACAGCTTTGAACTCTGAAAAATTTAATGAATAAAAGGCTACGGAAACTCAAGCAAAGAAAAAAAATAGTATTTTAGCAACAGTAATGCTTGCATCACTGAATGGCCACACAAAGGCAAGACTTAACCTGACATTCCTTTGTAATTAACACATCTCTCACACGGCACGTTTCACTTGACCACATGGGACTCACATATAGGACCAGGAGGTTTTCAAAGCAGTTGGAGTCCTGCTGGCCACTCACATCTGTAATCGCTATTCAGTGCACAATGACCATGAATGCAGTTTAACTATAACACTCAGCAGACATTGTTTTTAATGCATTGACATTTAAATTGTGATCCCACTTGCCCTTTCAAGGGGACCAATATCCCAACATAACAACTGACAAAGAAAGAAATATGCTAAAAAAGCTACAGAGCAACACAACGCCATCTTCTGAACACAAGTAAATTTCCATTGCTTTTACACAACTACAGGATATATCTCCTTGTCCTGACACTGTATTGCAGGCTACTTCTACAGAGGGGAGATTATCTACGTACTGTACACTGGATTCAAGTGGTTTTCACTCGCTCTGCAATCCAGTCACCACCACTGCACACCCATATCTAGAAGGATTTACTAGTGACAGTAACACACCTAGTGTACAGTAGTCTGCTCACTATCACATATTGCAAGTTGATTTATTAAAGGTCCAGTATGTACATTTTAGCTTTAAAATAGTGCTAAATGGCCATGATAAATCGGTAGCCATCAAGGAATGAGATCACATGATGAAGAATGTTCAGTGAAGAGTGCTGTATTGGTCCTAACAAAGCATTTAAAATTACTCAAATCTGGTGTTGTGGTATGACACTGTTCTTTATGTGTTATATTTTACGTTTGGTTTGTTTACAAGGATACACACGTTTTCAAATGTTCTGTGTGGCCAGCGGGGACAGCAACACGCAAAACTACATACTGCACCTTTAATGATAACACATTTTTTTTTTTTGGTAAGCACCTTTCAAGTCACTAATGGGGACCCTTTAAAACAGCATACAATATAATAAAATAAAGAAGACTATTCTGACATTAATTACAACTCTTCAAGTAAAGACAAATGGGGCATGGTCAAAAATGGAAGAAGTAGGCAACAGCTGGATTTTTTTTAAATTCAAGGTTGAGGTGTTTTTTTGCACTACTCAGGCCATCTACTGTTCACTTGGAGCACGAACACCAGATACTGAAGGTTTGTCTGTTTAAAAAAAAAAAAAAAAAAAGGTTTTATCTCCATCTTTTCACATTATTTTCATTTATCATGGCATAACAGTATACACATAGAAAATAATATAGTTATTTCATAGTTATTTATGAGTATTAAGTAAAAATGTAAAAAATAAATAATAATCTTTTGTGTTGGTGCAAATACCCAAGGAGCACAAATTATGTGATTGTTTCGTTAGTGACATTGGAACACTTCAAGACTTGTGTTAACAATTAGGTAACAATAACAACTCGCTTTGACACTAACCAGAGTAGAAAGAGGGTCAAGAACCAGTGACTTAAGATCCAAAAAATCATGCAAAATATATAATAGCTTTGATAAAAAAAAAAATCCCATGACTGCTTTAAGGCTGTCTAGATAGTTACATATTTTCTTAAAATCCATTATACTCAATTTCTTTAAAATGGAGGATCTGACGTTAACTAACTGCTAAAACAATGTTTATTAAACACTGTTAGATGGAGGCAAACAAACTGATGCTAGAAACAAGTCAGATTTGATATATAGTCTTCTTGTGCAATCTTTCTCAGGACCGACCTTTCTGATAAACATCATTAATATACTCTAAAAGTACTTAGCCATGAGGCAGCCACTGACATTGTTAGTTTAGTTTACTGTTATACATTTACATGGGCTATTCCCTTGCTGTTGAAGACACGTGTCAGATGTTGATCACAAAAACAGACTTTTTATGTTATAGTGGCACTTTTCCACAATCTCTAACAATAACAAATATATAACTGAAGGTTGTTATATGTGAAATTATTTGAAAAATGAACCCCATCCAACAGGGGGGCTTTTGTCACAGAGCAATGGGAAGCAACTGAGAACAACTTAAATACAAATCTTATTCAATTCTTCCTGTAATCATTTGCTTGTGGAGATATGTTTTGGAGTTGATATAGTGTTTTCGCTGAATCAAAAAATTAATAATCTACTTATTGTCATTCACTTACATTTAGAATACAATGTTTGGTATTGTTTTTATATTCCAAAGTACATATATTGACAAGAGTCCAGAATAACCATGAGTATACTGGGCATTATTTATGAAGAAAAAAAATGTGGGTGTTTAATAGGATCACACTTTATTCACACTTTTATTCTTCTTGCATTGATACAAATCTATGAAATACTCCTGAACTCGTATCTTCCAACTGAGAAGACAATGGCTTTTCTATCCCCATCTAGTGGTGCATATACGCTGCTGTGATAGGTCTTCTTGCAGACATGGTGTAGACACGTTGTGACCACTTTGACTGGGAGATCATTATGAAACAGAGATTGGTGTTCTCCAATGGAAAAATACACAGCAACCCAAAGTTGTGTATTGTACGTCTACGCAATAATCAGTACCTAGAACCTTAACAGGCTTCCAGATATAACAAGTGCCGCACAGGACAGTGCGGTGGCCAGTGCTTCCTACTATTTGAATCCTTCTATGCTAATACTACAATAATGGTGTTGACCTTGGATTGACTTTAATTAATGACTTGGCTAGGCTCACAAGTGTTTCACTGGCGGGTAGCCTCCAATGTCTCATGGCCTGGGGGGAGACTTATCCCGCAACAGTTCAATTGTTGAACCCTGGCCTGAAACACTTTTAATGAGCAATAGTGAAATGTGTTTCTCAAATCCCTACGGACATTGTGGTTCTAAATGGTGAGATTGTATTTAATACAAGAGTACTACAGTAGCCTTTAAAAGTAATTGCCATGGCATGTCCCAAAGAGTCAATTATCCCATAAGGTATCCCATAAAAATGCTAGAGGAATGCATTACAAAATATGTTTTCCACTTTTAACTGTATTGCAAAAGTAAACAAGGGTGACGATCATATTCATTCGACAACAATATTTTTGCTTATCTGAGTTCAACATTTCTTGCAATCTAAAAAGAAAAAGGGAGACATACCTCAAACAAAATTATCTGAATACAGAAAAATATATCGTCAGGTTATAAAGGGCTGTAAAATACATAAAGGTACTGTATGTAACAGTAAGGGAAGACAGCTACAACAGGTATCATTCACTGCCCTGGCACAGTGGATGCATTTAATAGGTTGGACATACAAAAATAAAACACAACAAAGCAACACACATTGTACAAATAAAAACCTGAAATTGTTCCATTGACAAAGTTTGATCTGAGTGTATCTCATTTGTGATTTACATGTGACTAAAACACTGCTATTGATTAGCACATTAAAACTGGTTAAGAATGTACATAGTTTTTCACCAAAAATAAAATCAATGGCATGATGGATGTTTAACATAGCTGCTTAATAATAATAATAATAATAATAATAATCATAATAATATGTAACCTCTTGACTGATGACCTTGGATGAAATTGACAGAGTGAGAACAATAAGAAAAATGTTAAACATGACCTCATAGTGCCTGATAACTCAGTGATGCCAAAGACGTACTCATACTAGCTTGCTAAGGGGAATTTCACAGGCTGATAAAATATTCAAAAACAAAACTCTTAAGAATTGTACAAGTATAAAAAGCTACAAACATTAATAAATTACATCACTGACACAGAAAACACTTCACAAGGTGCTAGTAAAATAATTTTGAAACCCATCAGGGTACTAGAACTTCAACAAGAGGCTGGTCATAGAAACTTTTTTTTTCTCTCTTTTTGTGTTTTTTTTTCTCAAAGCTTCCTCTCTTGTTTAAACAGAATCACAATACAGTTAGCTTTGTGTATGTAAGGCCATATGACAATTAATGTTATGTTGTTTCTTCAGTTGTTTTCCAGGCAACACCTTAGTCTAATAATAAAAAAACAATGGTTAAAAATTAAGCTCAGCTACTGTATCATGTATCTAATAAAATCAAAAGTAAGGACTATATCTATATATTCATATATATTTGTTTATAATTAGCAAAAACTAGTAAAAATGTATAATGAAGTATTAAGGGGAAAAGGATACAAAAAGTAGTCATTTAAAAGGCTATGTACAAGCTACATTCTACATACTGTGAAGCAATATAAATGCATATTTCAGTCTAGGTTATCGGTGCTGCCTGTGAAACAAACAGAAGAGAGAAAGTATCCCCATGTAGCCATAGAAACTGCAATGGATGAGGCTTATCATCGGGTCGTTAGGTCCCAGTTAGTTAGTGTTTTTATTTTGGAAATTCTGGTTTTGTGGGAAATATGAAAATCAACAAAGTTAACAAGTTAGTTTACTGGCAATACAGTAATAGTTAGGTTAGGGAATATTAGTATGTAAACACCAATGTAATCCTAATTAAATATGCATTATGATACCACTTAATCTATTGTGGTTTTCCACTGTGTTATTTTATGTGCTTATTTGATGTGTACTCTAAGAAGCCAATTAATGTTGTCTATAGACAGCCTTCACTCAAATTACACAAAAACATGCTTGCTTAACTGATATGTTTGTTTGGATGTGAAAACATTATCTAAAAAAAGGACTTTTAATTTGTGTTCTACATAATAGAAAAAATAGATAAAAACAATTCAACGCTCTAACCAACATCTAAATATTACTCCGAAAATCACTTAATTTTTGTGCTTAATAGTTGTTTCATTCTGTAAGTGCCTTTGTGGCTTTTTTTCCTATCTACTGTATGACATGAAACATTATATTAGATCAATAAATATTATCACTGATAGTGCTTAGCAAACAAAGGTAAAACAAAAGTCTTGATCTGGGGATGATGAAGGGAGAATCTGAGAGGACTTGCTCAGTGAGTCACTGTATTCTTGAACAACATGAGGCAATGATAAGCCGCATCCAAATAGTAGGAATGAATTCCCTAAATTACCTGTAAACCCCAGAACCCCAACCCCAAAAGCGTGCATGCAACTGAATACATGCAAGGGATACTTTCAGGATCTTGGAATGACTGCAACGTACTTCTATCTCATGGTTAGCAACCCCTGATAAACTGACAGCTGTAGTAAAATGAGACACATTTTTTCTTAAAAAATATTTATAGCAGGTATTCTGTACACTTTAATATCTGAAAGTTATAAAGTATAAGTAGAGGCAAAAACCTATTTGAGTGATGTTCTTCTTAGAAATTGAAAAATGTGTGATTTGTTTCTTCTCCCGTTGTGTTTCAGTTTTTGTCGCTGTTGGCTTTGATCAGTGATGAGGAGGGTCAGGATAGGGCCAGTTCATGAGCCCGAAACATCAAGAGCAAATCCCAGTCCTACATAGTCTGCGTTACAGAAGGAGCTTCCCGTTCCGATGGATCTTTAAGATCTTTCCAAGTCTCTGTTTGGCTGTCGCCATGCCTTTCTTTAGCCGCTTTGCTGTGAGAGAGGGTCAAAAAGGTGGGGTGAGGACTTTCAAAAACCTTGTCAAAAAAGAAAAGAATGAATTCAACAACTACTACCTCTTTCAATGACCAGATGAATCGATGCTGTCTTAAGTGTCTGAGTGAAAGAAACTAAAACATTGATTGACTGTACAGTATTTACGTAATAACTAGCAATACAGTGAAATCACAGCTACAGTACGTAGTGCTGCTGAAAATCCATATAAGCAAGTTATGAAGTCTTCAATGGTGATATGGTATTGCAAACACACTGTGTAGGAATTTGCCTAGCAATGGAGTTGAGCTAATCGGACTGTTCCTAATTCCAGTTGTGTACCTTTTTTTTTTTTACACTTTGAAGAAGGTCTCTTGGCCAAAATGTTAGTGATTATTATTAAACAAGATCAAATCAAAGATTAAATTATACAATATCATTACTTTAATTAAATATTATTAAAGTAAACAGTGTTACATGGAGTTCTTTCTTTACAGATCATACTGTACCTACTCAGCTCAACTTCTATAGGCAATTACAAAATGACTATACAATGTTATTAGAGTAACTACAGTGTTACTACTCAGGTATAGGGGCAACTTTATGTAAAGTGATAAACGCTGAACAAATCGCCAATTCACCCTCATCACTCCCATACTGAGGATGAGATCCAGCCTCACTCACCTTTGGCCTCGGCTGAGGCCGCACGCTCCACCTTTGCTGTGGAGTTGTTCTGGGAGGATGTGGAGGGCCGTCTCTGGGTGAGGAAGACTCCTGGGGCCATGGGCTGTGGACCCCCTGGTGTCTTTCCTGTTCCAGTGCTGTACTCGTGGTCTGCCAGGCTGCCATCTTGAGAGTCCAGATTGGGCTCTGGCGAGCTACTGTCCTGAGAGATTTTCGGGGGCTCCTCCTCTAACGGCAATGTCTTTTTTTTGGTGGCCTTCTTCTTCTTCTTGGTCTTCTGCTGCTCCTCCTGTTAAATACATATGGGATGTCAGTTGGGAAGAGCATGATGCTGGCAACACCAAGTGGATTCAATGTCCACATGGACCACGTGTTCAGTTGTGTGGCTCTGTAAGAGTGTCTGCTAAATCACTGTGATGTAATGTAACTCTTTGGACTCAGTATGTATGTTAGATATTATATGTAACTAGGAAGGGAAGTTTAAGGAAAAACGTTGTGTGTTTGCTCTGCTAGTGGAAGAAGTTTACATAATGAGATATGAGATATCTTCAAGTAAGATCAGATGGTGACTAATAAACCCCAAGCTGATTTGTACAATATGAACAATATCAAAACAATTTCTTCAGGGTACTTAATTTAGAGTTTCCAGAAAATGTTGGAGTTGGTTTGGTGTTCCTAGCTTCAACAGTGTAAACAGTGGGGTTCGAAGAATTGCAAAGAGCCTTGGGTAATTCACTGGAGACACCTAAACAAGCGTGCAGCTCTTTAAAACTGACATGATAATGCATGATTTGGCTGTCAAACTTGATCCTACCGTAATAAAACTGACTAGTGTTAATTATTTTGCTTTCTCCATCATCCCAGAAACTGAGACAGTGTAAAATATTGTACAGGTTAGAAGATTTATTTTCAAAAGTCAGTTTTCAGCAATATTAGCGACCCCTCACGTTAGCCATGTTACTTGTACCAGTACACGTCTTGAATATCAAATTGAAAATGTAATCAAGGTAGAAAATAGCTAAAATAGCTATATTTACAAGTCTCCTATGGAGCTTCTAATACAAACTTGCTATATTTGTCCCCAAACAGTGTCGTTGTCATGGTACTCTTTGATTACTGTCACTTTACCAGTGTATTCATGGAGTGGGTAGAGAGAGCATCCAGTCTTCCATCTACTACAAGTCAATTAAGTCACCCAACTAAGTCAACATAAATGTAATTTCTATATCGAAGAAAGAGAAAGTGAGAGATAGACAGGAAAAAACAGTAAGGTATGATTACATATTTTGCCGCAGGTGGGACTTGGATTTGGGACTTGGTGTGTAGGGCTGGATTATCATTACCACTAAGCAATAGAAACTTGAGTGTTAGCTGCTGAAAATGTTGGAAATTGTGGAAGCAGTGGGCAGCTTGTAATCCTGGCTTGCTAGTGATTTAGCTTGCTATATTTCGAGACTGATGCAGCATGCTACTGTATCTAGTCTCGATTTGTAAAAGACAGAGCTAGCTAGCTAGAGATAACAATACCGCCTATACTATGCTCAAGGACAGTAACATTTCGCTATGTCTTAAGCCAAGAAGAAAGTAAAGCAGAATTAATACTACCAATTGTGCCATTACCACGCATGCAAGTGAATGTATCAGATAATCACTATGTAGGCTATATGATCAGGTATTTTAATGATCTCGTATTAACATGATAATTATCTTGTATTAACAAGATGTTTTCACGTTAATCTAAGATCATCACATCGTATTAACATGATAATTATCTCATAAAAAACAACAGGATTTTTTTTTGGGTGCTTGGCAGTACTGCGCCACCGTAGAAAAGAGAATAATAATAAGAAAAATAAGTATGGCGAAAAACAGTAGTGTGTTGGTTCGCAATCACACCACTAGAGAAAGGTTCATTTAGAGACAGCAGACCTGATGAGAGAGTTTGGCTGCAGCAGCTGCTAGTCCAGTTTCTATGGAGGCCACTCGTGCTCCCTCTCGCGCTGGTCTCTCATGTCGAGGGACTGAGGGGCCGACACGTGCTGCAACCAGAGACATAAGAACCCGTTCAAACCAAGAGTTCAGAGTAGACAAGTACATTCCAAAAGATCTAAAACAGCACACCCAGTTGCTATTCTTTATACTTTGTCAAAGGTCTAAAGTACCTGTTGGACTGTATGGAGTGTCATCAGAGCTTTTCCTTTTCTTCGATCTGGATTTGAAGACAGGATTATCCTCTTCCGACTCCAGAGAGGGGTAAACTGAAACAAACACACCATCTGTTCTGTAAACACTTGTGTCTGATCCAAAGCTACCTGTCTGTCACTGTTCCCAGCATCCTCTATTCCTTGGGCACTAGATCAAAATACAATGTTCTACATCTCTCAATTTCCCCCCAAAAAATGTTCCTAAAATGATGCACACAAATGATGCAGTTAAACATTCCTCTCTGAAAAATGATGTCACATAGCGAAGGTCAACAAAGCGATTTGCTTCATATGTTGTGTGCATTCCACTTGTATTTGGTTTCCCACCGATTAAAATGGTGGATGTTTTTCTGTGAGGGCAGAGGCGTGTGGGACAGCTGTGAGACAGCTGTTCAATGCCCCCTCTCTGCCTGCTTGCACCTAGACCCTTTGAACACAACCATTTAAGTGCACACACTTACTTTCCGATAATTAAATGATCAAGATAAAAAATTACCTGTTTACAAAAGAAGAAAAGAGTGCACTGAGTGCCTGAGTGATTTGATAAAATGCCTCCCTGGTGGTGTGATTTCATGTTCATGCCACTAATGACTAATTAGAGTATCAGTTCAAATGCATTTAAAACAACAATTCTAAACTTGTGTCAATGGGATATTAACAGGCAGGGAGGGTCAGTATTGCTGTTTTTGGATAGAGTTCACAAGGAGCAAATTCTTTTCTTTTTTACATTTAGCACATGGCAGGGAAACATCGCAATTGGAGCAACACTAAAGGGCGGGTTTGGAAAGGAGGTACGAAAAGTAAACACAAACCCTGTCATCTACTCCTAATGAAAACTTCCTGGTTAAATTTAGAATGAAGGACCCACATGTTGATATAACAGAGGTCAATCTGTTTTAAAGACACCTGTTAGCGGCAGTGGGAAAAAGGCTCTGCGGTCTTAGGCCTTATAATCACTTTCTTTGCACACATTCAACAGTATAATAGTTTTCAAAGAAGCCCTCTTTAGAATATCTGGGATATGGGATAAAGCACCAAACTGGAAGAGCGATGGAATCGTTTGATTTTACCATAATCAGAGTCCTTGAAGCATGCATCCATGTGATCCTGGTCATCATCAAACATCTCCATACTATCAATGCTGCTGCTTTTCCGAGTTTTCTTCGGGAGGCGTTTGGTCGGCCGTTTGCTGTTGTTGCTGCCACCACCGCTGGCTCCAGTGGCCTTCTTGCTGGCCTGTGCACTGTGTGAGTTGTTCTTGGACTGGCTATTGTTCTTGGACTGGCTGTTGCTCCAGGACGTCCCGTCTGAAGAGGACAGGTTTGCCATGGACAACATGCCCTGAATGGCCTCCTGTGTGCTGGGGGATGCAGGTGGCTGACTGTAAGTACGTCAGATAAGAAATACACAATACACACACATTATACACCAGTCAATAAGCCAGTGGGAATGAAGATAGATCGAGAGAGGAAAATAGTGTTTAAATAGTGCTTAACTCCATGTAAATATGATCTGTTACACTATCATTTTATAGAAGTAACATTATCAACAAACTTAATAATGCATAAAAGAGAATGCATATTTTAAGTCCACAGGAGCAGACGAAACTCTATGAAGTGAAGTAAAAATATTCTCTGCCTGTCACTTTAGGAAACCTGCTAAAATAACAACTGTCAGACTGTCCAGATTACCGCCTATTAAGTCATTAACCAGTGAGCTGAAACAATGAGAAAAGTGCCTATTTAACATGGTTATAATTGAACATGGTCATTTCCTCCCCCCAATCCTTGAGTCAAACGCCTGTTTTCAAAGGGGGAAAATAATTTGAGAAATGAAGATCTTTTTCTGATGTTTTCTTTCTTTCTTTCTTTCTTTAATTGCTCATTTGTAGCTTTCAATGTGGTGGAACTAGACCATCAAGAGCTGACCAAAACAGCAAACAGCAAAACAAGGAATGGCCTAAGGCCAGCCTGTATTTGACTTAATAGTGGAGGGGGATCAAACAAACAGTGACTTAACACGTAAACCGATGACAGAGTCTGTGTAAATCATTACTTTAGTCTGCAGTTGATTGTATGGGTACTCTACAGAAAGGCTCTTAGGCAAGTACAGTATTATTTACAGGACTCAAACTCAAGAATAGCAGTTAGAACAAAGACAAATTGCTGTTTCTCCATTTTTTAACTGGTTAGGTTGGTTGTCATTACACTAAGTGATATGTTAGTCAATGGCCTGGTTCAAGAAGGTGAGTGATGGGTAAAGCTCACTACTATTCATTTCAGACCATTTGCAACGCAGAATATTGTTGCCTTAATTGAAACCAAATTACAATAGTCCATCCAGTGGGAGCAATTAATTGCATCGTCTTGTGTGGCAGTCACTGAAATTGTGTTTATAATATACTTATAGCAAGTTGTTAGAGTTTAGAATTTGAGTGATTGTACAGTTTGTGTGAAAAGCAAAGATGTAAGGGCTTCATAACTGTACCTGTTGGCACTGTAGTCAATCCCGCCTACTTGCTTGCTGGCCTGTAAGAGGTCAAGAATCCCTGCTGCACTGCCAACCTTCTTCTTGACTTTTGAATTGCGACCTTTGACCTCTGGCTTCACCTCTGTGTCTATGTGAAGCGATTCTTCATCTGACGAGTCAGCGCTCTACATGTGCAGGAGGTGGGAATAACATCAATACACATAATGACCATTGACAGACATACGGACACATGATACAGGTCACATGAGAGACTCCAGCTACGTCCCGTCAGTGTGAGATATACACATAGTCATTTTCCAAGCTTAAACATACATACATGTGTGTACTGCTATTAGGACTTTGCCTTGGTTGAGTGGGCAGTTAAGCGTATGCTGAAAATAGTCTATGAAACAGTAGACCAAGGTCATTAAATGGCCTCCCATAACCTCTCAGCTAGCAACCATATGAACATCTGGCGTAATTCTGTTTCTCACTATTACTTGATTCACACCGCAACTATTTCCCTAATCAGTTTGTGGTGTTCCTTGGCCCAATCCTGGCGCTTTCTCCCTTTGATTTACACTGTATGTTGTTTTAAGTCTGAACATTATGGGAGAATTGCAGCACGCTTCCAGTATGCTAGCCCTGTCCTGAGAGCAGAGCTCTAGCACATGTGATCTCTATTGGTACATGACTGGTTTTTAAATGCAATCATAAGGAATTCATTAACAACCTCATGGAAGAATATTGTAGAATGTTTTACTTTACTTAGAATCAATCATTAGGCAGTCTTTTCATGGACACAGAAATGTAAATAGCAGTGTAATTAAAGCAATTTGTTGGATGTTAGTGTTCTAATAGGACAGCAAAGAGGCTAATTTGAATTTGATCCATGGGCTTCATGGACATTATTATAAATTAGAGGAGTATTGTACGTACCTTGGGAATTGAGGGTTGGAGCTTTGGTTTTTTGGATTGCTGAATGGGTTCTTTGATGTTTGACAAAACTGGCAGAAAAGGGAAGGTCAATCAATAACAAACCAATCACAAATGATAACAATACATTCACATGACAGTCTTCAATCTTGATCATACTGTACATTAGTTTTGATAGATACAAGATAGTTTCAGGACTCACAGGATAGGTCTCTTTTAACAGCATTTTTTTTTCTTCTGATGGGGAATTCATCTATCTTCAGCTCTCCTTCGTCTGAGACATACTCGTACTCGTCTCTCACCGGCTTGGCTTTGTCCTCTTTTAAGTTTTGTAATGATCCAAAAACACTTGAGTTGGTCTGAGGTTTCAGCGTCTTGGAGCTAAAATGGAACCACAGGACAATAAGGGACTGGCACAATCCTCCCTCACTCAGAGACAGCATCAGAGAAGTGGCTTGAATTAATGGATACTAATACCCACATAGCAATCATCCTCTACCACAACAGAGAGGTAGGTCTTTTTTGGAGACATACATGGAACATTTGTATGAAAAAACATATCCATATACATACCCTAGTAATTTCTTGTGAGACATTGAAAAGGCAAACTTGTCTTTATTGCCCAATAGTGTTTTTTTCTCAAATTTGTGTTCCTCTTCCATCTTGAGCAAGGAATCTGGTTTACTGTTCTGTAAAATGAAAAAAAGGCAGATCGAATCAGTGGCACAACATTTGAATACATGAAATGTGAAAGGTGACACTTGAGAATGTGTAATATGTATTCTCATTATCAGTAAGAAATGTATATGCATAACAATGTAGTGTGACCTCCCAAGTACTGATTGAGAATTTAAAACTTTAAAATGCTTTGTGATTTTATTTATGTTTTCTTTGTTTCTCCCAGACTATCATTTCAAATTATCTTCATACTGTAAAAGGAAAAGCTGTGAACCTTTACCGGAGTCGACTGCGATCAAAAGTGAAAGATTGAAGATGTGGTTTGTGATGACCTTGGTAAATATCTAACAGGGAATCCACTCCATCTGCAAATGTTTGGTCTGATGCTAAGGAGCACTTGGATCAAGATCCTTGGAGTGACTACAAACATTCCAAAGGAGTTTGGCATTGAATTTTCCACAAAACTAAAGCCCTCTAATGTCTTCCGTTCAACAAAATTAAGCTTTCCTACAAAAACCATTCCATGTTATTCAGCAATAATGACACAACAACCTTCTTTTAAAAAAAAGAAGAAGAAGGCATATGTAAATACTTAGGTGAAATGCCGTGGATATGACATAGTGTAATTCCATTAGGTAAACTCTGGGTGGATGAGTGTTTCTGGAGCAGCTTTGATGAGCTCCAGGCCCAAATTGTGACTGAAGCCACAGCGTTATTTTTGCTGATTGCTTTGATGTGAAGTGTGTAAATCACTTTTGGATGATCCAAAATGTTTCTGTGTGAATTCTCAGCTTCTCAAGCTTTACAAGTACTTGCATCTCCTTTCAAAGAACATTTGAATATGTTCAAAGGATCATTATTGTGTTTACTTTGGTTGCACAACTGACCATACTGTTCTTAAACCATACCAAAACAGTCTCAACTGAAATAATGATTTAACTTACCTTATATTTCCATTTAGCTTCCGTTTTATTCTTGTTCTGCTCTCGAATTTCGAACTTCTCCACATCATTCTGCTTGCATGTCTCCTTCTCAGATATGCTTAGAACATTCTTAGCAGCCTAAAAGAATAGTAAAACAAATTCTTGATGCAGGTAGTTACGTTTTTAAATGATGTAATAGGCAGAGAAGGGCAGGTGCTGTAGGTTAAGCAGGTCCACTAACCTTCCCCTTCTTTGGCTGGTCCATCTTACTCAGGATGTCCTTCGCATGGGACTCAAGGGCAGCCAAGCTTGAGGGTTTTGGAGGGGGAACAACTTCTTCTTTCGCTTTCTTTCCTTTTTTCTTTCCTCCTTCCTTCACTTTGGGTACCTTAGGAGGCTTGGGTGCCTTGGGCATCTTAGGGGGCTTCGGCGGCTTGGGGGGTTTGGGTGGTTTGGAGGCCTTCTTCCTGGCTGGCTTCTCCCTGGGGGGCGACAGGATGTGAGCTGGGGACACGGGCTCCTCGGGCTCTTCAGCCTCCTCAGGCTCTGAGTGGACTGGGGGCGGCTCCTCCACTGGGACCTTGGCGCTGGGCTCACTCTTAATGGCTTTTGTTGCATTCTAAAGAAGAACAGGTACCACTCATTGTCATAACACATTATCATGAGGACTGCTATTGAATTTATTTTTCAATCCCGATACAATATGACATGAAATAGTGTTGGGAGCTCATGGTAAGTAACCCAATTCACTAAAGCCTGCATGCAGTTCAAATATAGGTCAACACTCGACAATGGGACATTGTAAAGGGAGCCAAAAAACAGGGCCACACCTCTGAAATTCTGATCTCTTTGGCAAGATCCTTTATGAGTTGCGTGGGCTTCATATTTTCCGGTAGCTCATCCTCATGTTCTAGAAGGGCCTGTTGAAAAGACAAAATAAAAGCAAGGTCATATGAGCAGTCGTCAATGCATGTGAAATACTGACATTCTGTGTGATGCTTACTGTAAAAAGACTTTGAAATACTGTGAACATATTAAAATAAACATAAAAAGGGTTAAAGAGAGATAGTCCATTTATATGTTTCATGTAGGTTACCTGTTTTTTAGTCCACGTCCTGAAGGCTCCGTTAATGATTTTGGCTCCATGTACCAGGTAGGGAGCTGGTTGCTTGTTTGCCTTGTGTAAACCTGCAGCAATATTTTGGTAACAGAAGAGCATACAGTATTCAGATCATATTTTGACAATGTATTTAATCCCACTAAGACATCTGGGCTTTCACTGAGATATGTGAAAAGCTTGAAGTCAAGGGGCTTACAAAACTTTGACTTCAATAATACTTTCATAGAAGCTTCTTTTCATTCTTGGACAACGGCTCCATTTTTAACTGCTGCCTATCATTAACAAATTGTAGAAATTGTCAAAAATGTCCACATTATCACATTTCATAGTGCTGTTGAAAGAAATGTAATACATGGTGTGGAAATACAACTAACTTCTATCATCCAAAAGGCTCTTGAAACTAAATCCATTATGCTATAATGATAGAAAACAATCACCATAACATTTGATTAGTCCAATAAACTCATGGAACATATACTTCAAACTGAAGGGCATAAAGAGCGATTAAATCAGCTGTATGCCTTTGTGTAAAGTTTGCTTCAACATTGATTACATTGGACTGGATACACAGCCACTACAGGAAATATATTCCACACACTGCATGTAAATTAATAACATCAAGACAAACTAAAGCAGAGAGGCACAAAGAGATGGCAAAATGCCAGGTGGGCTAGGTTGAGGGAAAGGGACAGGGTGGGCTTCTAGTGTACCTGCACTAATACACTGAAGCCTAACCCCAAAAGATGACCTTGAAGTTTCTTCCCCATAAGAGAATAATAGTATCAACTGGTGTGGCCTTAAAATTTGGCAGTGAACTCACAATGGCAATCTGGCCACCAAAAAATGGTGGAAATATAAACAGTCGCCCCAAGCCAGCTGAGGAGAGTTTAAACACAGGCTTGTAATGGAGCAAGTGATTCTGCCCCAGCCAAGCCTTTTGAAGCTAATCATCTGTGAACTCAGCGATGCAACGATTTAATGACTGAAATAATATTTGAACATCCAGCTCCTCATCTGCGCTGCAGACCTCCTGAGATCAGGACGCTGCATCAGAGCTCTAATCAGATAAATCCAATATCACTTTTACTTTTTCTTTCATACGTGCTTGGATAATCATGTAAATTCACACACACTGTGGATATCCGGAACAGATCGTTTTTTTTTTTTTGTTTAAACAAATATAAATGTTATCTACTCAGAAACAAATAAATTATCACATACAACTCATTTGCCAAGTAATAAATGTTCACCTTTGAATCGCTCCAAGAGATGTCGTCCCACGTACCAACATGCTGTCTCAAAGTTTGGAAAGGGGGTGAGGCTGTTCACGTTCAGCCGTTTCTCTACTTCGTATGCTCTAGGGGGGACAGAAACAAACTCAACTTTTAAATACACATTCATGGTACAACGTACAGAACATAGCAAACTGGGTGATTAAGCACATTAAGAAATATAGAACCTCAGATAAACAATGTGGATGTTTTACGCTGTAAGAGATTTATACAAGCTACGATGACTTATTCCCTGACAGTTGCTATGCAGGTCTAAAGACTCATGGGAGATGGAGTTAAGCATGTCTGACCCCTGGGCAAGGTCCCAAAATGTAATCTACCCCCGTGCCAAGGTTGAGAATGGGCCCTCCCCACACACTGCTTTCAAATCCCACCACATCTCATGAGAATAGGAATGACTGTGGTTAGTATTTTATAGTCTCAAAAAGCTAAATATATTCCAATAGCCCATCATAATCTGAGATATGTGTGTACTCTGCTAAAAAACCTCACCATTTAAGCTGTTGCATTATATCGCTCTTATCATTTGGCTAATGATATAACAGCGTAGTACTGTAATCTTATTAGCAGGATTCAACATTTGAGTAATGCTTTATTTTACAACCCGCTGTTAAGCAAGTGTCAACTCGGAAAGCACTTGGTAAAACTGTTATTACCTGATAATGGCATATTAATTGCATTGGTGGTTTCTTTGAGACTTATTGAGTAATTGACACTACTATGTGTCATCTATAAGGTAGTTAGCCATTGTGCTGAATTCAGTGAGGTCCTAGAAAGTATCCTTTGTTAGCAAATAGTTGCCACATAGTTTATTGGTTAATACCGGGTAAAAAGCCATCTTAAACTGGGCTGTAAAAGAAAGTGTTACCACCAACATTTAAAATCCCACCTGTAGAGATTAGACACAGATTGACTTTACAGTGCCAACAGTCCTCTAAAATGGTCTCCTTAGTGTAAAAATACACTTGTCCTCACCTCATCTGGATCTCTACACTCAGGTTGTGGACAAAGTGTCCAGAGAATGCCAGGCAGTCAACTGGAGTCAGTATTGCATTTATCCAACCTGGGAAAATAAAAGGAAATACACATCACTCAACACACTCAAGCAAATACACTTCAATTCCTGTTGCCTTTTTATGAGTGTGTTCTCATATACAGTCGGCTACATGTCTTTAACATGGCAGTTAAAGGGGAAACCTTGGGTTGGTACATCCATTTTTTAAATTATTTATATATAGCTTTTACTGTATGTAGTTTATAAATGCCTCATGAGCTTAGTTCACCCCATCAGAACCCAACATATAAACTTGTTTTATTCAACTGTTTGTAAACAATGTAATTATAAAGAAAAACTGTATAGCTTCAAAGCTGGACGGGCCCATAATTGGTCCCAAAGTCTGCTGTAATTTGATTATTAATTTGATTATTGATTACTTTATCTCCTTGTCATGTGTAGTATGTTATTCTGAACTATGATCTGAGCATATCCACACAAACACTTCAAGGTGTTACCTATCAAATGGCATCCTGCTTTTGCATCTGATCATCATATTTGTAATGTTATAAGTAGTTTAGTTTGAGTCTGGTTTTTAGGTGGAAATTAGTCAAATAGGGCATTCAGCAGAAGAGGTTAAAACTATAATTTTCATCTCATGGATTGTCAGTCCTTG
Source organism: Argentina silus (assembly GCF_951799395.1). NCBI lineage: Eukaryota > Metazoa > Chordata > Actinopteri > Argentiniformes > Argentinidae > Argentina > Argentina silus. The sequence goes on along the minus strand of NC_139658.1, from coordinate 16,438,415 downwards.
CATCCATAGCTCCGTCTATGCATTTGAGAGTGGTTACATTACTCCAGACCCATCCCTCAGCTGTTTACCAAATAAAGTGGCAGGGAGAACGCTTTGTCATTGTTTGAATCCCAGATTGCCCCTTTAAGGTAACAACAATCTAGCATAGAAACATGTTGGATTCTGTATTCTGAATAACTGAATCAATAATTCTGTAAATACACATGCTTTTGCATACGCCAACTCTTGCTAGTTTTGAATGGAGTGCCATCCTGACCTGATGGAATGAAGAGAGTCTGTCCTTGCTTCAGCGTGCACTTGTAGCACTTGTCCACCTGATCAGCGAAAAACATCTCGCTGTGATTGGACGATGACCTCCAGCGCTCATACAGAGACAGGTTGGCAGAGGTGGGCTTAATCAAGAAGAAGATCTTCTCTCCCTGCAAAAAACAACAACCTCAGGATTCAGCAGGGACAGTCTGCTTCCTGTTCACTATATAATTAACATTAACAATGGATTGAGCACATTGTAAATTAAATAAGGCAGTTAGTAATTTGTATTCAAAGCACCTTTAGAACGTGATACCAGACAGAGGCACCACCACACTCAATGTGGAAGTCTGTGTAGCTGTCCTTCACACAGATGACACAGTACTTGGTCACTTTGGGCTTCCCAAGCAGAGCATCATCAGGCCAGTAGTTCCCCACCCAGGACAACCTCCTCACGATCTGTGGACTCTCCACTATGCTGTCCATCCTTTGAGGGAAAAACAAACAAACAAATATAAAATCATCTAACTAACAAGCAAAAGAAACACAATTTAAATGAGGGAATTAGGCTGACAATACAGCCTTGTTGAAACATAATATGTTTTGCACAATCTTTATCTGATAAAGTTAGGACTTAAATAAATGCGTACCTTGTGTCTGAAAATTCCAGGTTGATCACATTTAACACTTTCTTTCTGTTTGTGCTGTAGTAAAAATCCACAAACTCCTTTAGCTTCATCTTGCAGTCAGTCTGTTTGGTAACATCAATGACGTCAACACCAACATCTGGACCTAGAACAGAAAAACATCAGAGTAGTTATTAAAGAATTATTAAAGACAAAGGAGAAAATAATATGAACTTGATGTACTAAAATCACTTTGGACAACTGTTGCTGACTATGTACATCTCATTGCAGGAAATCTTAATTCTCTGTCACAATTTCAGAGCCCCTTTACAAAAGTAAAGCAGAGGCGCCCTCTACTGAAGACTACTTGATGCCTTTGACAAAAAAAAGAATGTGTAGTGCTCCAGTAGATAATTAGATAACATTTGAGCTATTTTCTCACTCAAGCATGTTGTATTCAAACAGATGCGACATATTCTTCAAACAAAACATTAAATGAAAGTTTCAACTTATGAATTTTGAGAAAAGAAAATAGTTCAATGTCTCCTTATTGGAATATTTTAAAAGTACAGCACTATAACTTAAAATACAGCACTAAACCTGTTACTCCTGATGCCTCTAAATAAAGCAATTAAAAAGTTAGAGAGAGAGATACAAATATGCTTACCGACGTGGTTCTCAACATCACTAATGTAGAACGTGGGAGCTGGCATGGACATCCCAAGGCCGTCTTTCTTCAGGACTACGATCGGTTCATTGAACCCATTCTCCTCCAAGTACTCCATCGTCAGCTGACTGCCACTCAGTTTAACCACTACATCTTCAGAGCTAACAAAACAAAATCATTCAGTTGAACTCCAGGGACAAGACATGTAGAATTTAACTATTTCAACTGCTTGTGACAGAAGAGTTACAGAAATCCTATGGATGGGCGTTGTCCAGACAAGATGAAGTATTGCACAAGACAGAGGTTCTCCAATAGTGATCTAAGAGCGCCACCTTGTGAGATTTTGATGAACTGTAAAGCATCTAGCCTGGTAGAACTACTTTAATCCAATTAATGGACAGTTAGTTTGAGAAGGATTTAAGTACAGCTTGCTAATACTGTCATGATAAGACACAGTAAATGCATTTACCTGGGAAATGTCCTACTGCGAAGCTCTTTTATGAACACTTGACTACCATTCTGAACGGCTTTGACGTCTGTGCTTTGTCCCGTGTCTTGCTTGTTCCAGTTCTTTTTCTTTTTCACTGAGGACCAAAAGAAAAGTTAAGCACACACATAATCAAAACATATGCACACATTACAGATGTGCCCCAATGATGTTCTGAGGGCTGCAGATTTGAAAGGACTTACTTGTGGATTTGCCATGGGTTTTCTCACAGTTTGGACAGTGATAAATATCAATGTCTGGAGCCTCATCTTCGTCCACCTCAACACAGCTGAAATAGAGAGACAACAGAGAGAAATCCTCAAATTAGCATTCATATAATGTGTTTACATAATCAAGGGTGTAGAGGTTTTTTTATATTCAGAACTTGATAAAAAAAAAAAAGGTTGGTTATTATTTCCTGATACACAGAACTCTCAATCTCAAGACAAACTGCAGTGAAAATACATTTCAATAGAAATGCATTTCTAAATATAAGGCACTCTCCTTTGTTTCACAATATTTTGAGTTGCAGCTGCATCCAAAATAACAAGAGCAGATTCCTTCCATTTGGGGCCGCTGCTTCCAAGCATATTGACCTGGGAGTTTCCCAGGCTGGCTTTTTTTCCTTTGGCCAGTGGGCAGTTTTACTACTTACTCGTCATGACTACGTCCTGTATGAACTCAAATGAGGGAGTGGGTGGAGTGAGGTTTTAAACTATGGAAATTGCAAACATGGCTGCATTGTTCATGTTCCAAATACAGTTTATCTGTCATCACATGAAAGTTATAGTTAGTACCAAAAGAGGGTTCTTCATTTGTCCCTGTGGGAGCACCCTTTGAAGAACCCTTTTGGGTTTCATGTAGAACCCTTTCCACAGAGGGTTCTAAATGGAACCCGAAAGGGGTCATTGTAACTGTCCAGTATTTGGCCATTGATATCAAGAGACGCCTGTTCACATATCATTAAATGTATGAGATCAATTGTTCAATAACAATAATAAGCTGGTGGCACCAGAAAAAAAATGAAATGAGTTCATTCCAAGAATTGTGATAGGTCTACATTGTGAATGAGAGAGCAGTCTATGGAGTATTCATTCTCACTGATAACATGACCTCAGTTTGTAGGCGTTTAGCTTTCTATGATATGTTATGTTCATGAAATTGAGAATGAATGCATTGATTGAGCATAACATATAATATATCATATCATATTCATACTAGGCTAGCCCCAAATAATCAGCATCTAAGAAACTACTTTCACTAGGAGCACAACAAATCACTGTCTCAAGTCTAAATGTTAAAGTTAGGGTTAGGGCTAACCCTAACCCTAAATGTTCTACATTCACGTGCATGATCTTCACTACTATCCCTTTGTATGCACATGTTGTCCTCTAGATAAAAGCAACTGGAAAATGTAGCCTACTGTAGGTGTAACCTAGAATACATGGTCATAATAAATAAGGTGTCAAATGAGCTGTTGATAGTGACAGAGTAAACATCATGAAGCAAATCATTGCATGTTAAACAGAGCTGCCACCAACTCTGGAACCATGCCACACACAGAATGTGAGGGGAGTGTGATGTCATCAATTTAACACTTGGGGAGTGCAAGCATTAAAACAAACAAACAGTAACCTGAATCTGGGGGCGTGTACAGCATGACTGCTCTAATCGCAGGCCTCAGCCAGCATGGTTAACTGTAATGACATAATTAATGATACAAGATCATCTCATGGGGCATGGTAGCTCAAAAGAAAAGATGACGGTTGTAACCAACTGAAGGGGATAACTAGATAATAGAACAGACCGCAGCAAACATCAATTAGTTTTGCAAGCTTTCCAAGGAATATCATAACATAAACCTGGGATTATCACAGCCAAGAAAAAAACCTGGCACCATGCGCCTCATCAACAGTTTAACAGGGTCACCACATCATTCCTTGAAAGCAAGATGTGTTAGAGAGGTGGAACAATGTTTGAGACAGTCTGGACTCGTGGCACACAGCTCTCAGTCAGATCTGGAGTCCTGCTGTACCCTCAAAAGTGTTTCATCAAAATCACTGTCACAATAATGCTGACAGAAATAACTAACTAACAAAGATTGAAAGCCCAAATAATTAATTTGCATCAACTCATGAAATTGCTACAGCAACATGAGGATCATTTGCCGTCCATAAGGGGCTTGACTGTGGCCATAATCGGATGAATACAGCACAGATTTCAGATTGATCATGCAATAACACTTTATCTTAATGTATTGTCACAATGCCTACAATGGATGGTATTGAGACTTATCTAAACACTTCGGCATAACAATGTAATAACAATGTAATGGCAGTTTATGACATGTATATATATATCATATTGCTAATCTCAACCATAAGTGTCACCAGCATGACATCTTGTAAGGCTGGTAAGAGGGTTTCAGTAACGCCTCAGTAGCTCCTGCTTCAGTGTTAGGCATGCATGTAATGGCAGGCCTACATGTAATGACAGGCTCATGACAGTCTTATGTAGTAATTTTAAGGAGTAATGTCAAAAAACTAAAGTTTAATTTCACCAGTCAGGAGGATACAGCACAATCACTGACCCACATTTGGCCATCATCGAGGCTAAGGGAGCATAGAATTGTAGCTTTGTTTGGAACTGAAATTGAGAAAGCTATATGCTACATAACATACAAATACAGGCATGGAAAACTTTCTTGTTCGTTTTGTATGCCCATATCTGTATGTTTTGTAGCATGTACAGTACCATATTGCTTTCTCAATTTCCGCCACATCACTACAATCCACCAAAAATAATGATAGAAGATTATGAATAAGTTTAGCTACCGGTAACTGAAATTTATCCAACTTTGTGTAAAGTGTTTCATTAACATTGTGGACACTATTAACATTATTTTATCAACAGCCTTGATATTGTCAATGGTTAAAGCCTGTCAATTAGAAGAATGTAGAAGTGGGCTAGATTTTATAAAATGATCAGTCAATCAATTTAGGCAGAGGACAGGTGCAGGGTAGAGGTAAAGGGTAAATGGGATCATGATGTGTCTGACTTGCTCAATCACTTATGTGTAATACACTGAACACTTATCATCCATTAAATAGCAACAAAGCCTAATTCGGAGATGTCACAGAGGGCATACAGGTAGTGTGACAGCGGCATACATATTTTGTTATGGTATTATTACCTACAGAAAGGGCAAAATGTTGTCATTAAGAATGTACGGGTTAGGTTGTCATTGTCAATTGCCATTATAAAGCAGTTTGGGACAAATATGTAGTGCCATCATCAGGCTACTACAGCATCAAATAAGCGTGCACCGTATCAGATACGGCCTCGTATTGGCCAAGTTTTACACACAAATAACCCTTCGCTGAACTTGCATTAGTAGGCTACCCTCAGAAGTATCGTAATTAATGATTCGAGAATACAATGTTACAAGCGAGGATACATTTGTTTCATGCCTTTGGCAAATGTGATAAATTGTAGCCATCCCATAATCAAAGGGTTAATGTTAACGCGCGTAAATATCTTCTGGTGATCTGAAACGCTTGTTCGCTGTGTGTTTCTAATAAGTGAACAAATGAAAAATGATCAAAATATCTCTTTCAGTAACGGTAGTCTTGTCTTGGGTATAACATGTGTAGGACATTGTACATATAACAAAAGCGAAATAGAGCATGCGACCGACTTCAATAGGCTATTTGAGGCGGGCTAAAGTGATGAGTAGCCTAGAGGATGACATATCCAACAGAGTTCATTCGAAATACATGTTGTGGGGATCTATGATCTACTGTACAATGTTCTCATTTTATTGAAAATCTTGCAACGTGAACGCTCCGCAATTGTCTATCAATGGCTGTTGAATTCAAAGTAGGCTATTGTCATGCTATGATGATTGTCACGGAGTACTGATTTATCAATCGCCTTTATATAGCGCAACCAAACATGGGACAAAATAAATACTCAAACAAAATACATCTCAAATGCGCACCATAACTACTGGAAGAGTGGAAATGTATGTAGATTGAAAGCAATAAGCCTCGCGAATGTCTGATCTCAGACAGACACCCACTGTTCTGGCGTTCGTTCGCTCGCGCGTTACAACAACGATTCGGGGCGACATGAGATAAAGCTGGAAAATGCAGGCTTATGGAACTAAATAAACAGCCGAAACTAACATACAAACATTCAAAATAGTATATTGACAAAATCTTTTTGCGCTATTCACAAAAATGTCACAACCCAGTCAGCTATATTTAACTCCGCCTTCTTCTTCAAGCGGCCTCGCTCTTATGGCAATTCAGATGTAGACAGCGAATGTGCAACATAGTATGTCAAACGCAAATATACCTCTCAAAATATAAAGTAAACCGACAAAAAAAAATAACATAACGCATACAAATATTTACCTGCCATGGAACCAATCCTTGCAGGCATCACACTCGATCATAAACTGGGTTACGTCGTAAGGTAATCTGCAGATGCAATATACTGGTACAGTCGCCATGTTAGATCAATTCACAACAACGTCGGAGAGACGGGGGCAGCAGGAACCCTCCTGCAACAAAATACAATATGAAGATCTTCCAAAAGCTGGGCAGTTCCGCTGGACATGAATTTAGATCCAGAAATCCATTATACGCTCGCGTTGCATTTAGATTATCGTCTTGAAATGCTGATGTTGTTGGGTTTCCTGAAGTGCATTATTGTGTGCATGCCCCCTGGTGACTGTACAGTATTGAGACGTTCATAAACCGTAAGAAAATGTATCCTTGCATTGTAATATTGTTACGTCAGCGTGTAAGACCAAATTCGTCCTCAAATCAGATGAATGAATCTCATTAACACTGCAGCTGTTTCCCCGGGTATCCCAGGACGTTCCAAACCGAGAACCTTCGTCGACAGACAAGAGCATCAGATTCAGCAATTATCTGTTCACATTCAAAATTGTGTTTGAACATCACACATGACGGACATGCAGTGAACCATGTATTGATTATAATCAATTCAACATTTTCGCGCTTAAATATGAAGATTACAATTTTTGAATGGAGAGAATGATATAGCATTTCCTAATTTACACATCTATTTCTCTCACTTTGTTTTCTTCCTCTACCTAAATAAAATTGTGCAGATAAATTAATACATGAATTCATACCATCATTTTTTAAAAACTCTCCATTAGCCTTAGGATAAAAGTAGCCTAGAACATGGTGGTCATTACAATCTCAAGGTCTAGTGTACTTACAATTTTTTTTATATCAAATAATGTAATTAATGATGTATCAGTTGAGGTGAAAATTCACTGTCCCATTTCCAGTAGGTGGCAGGCACAATTCTTAAATGTTGATGAACCAGTATACATTTGCGGGTTGGATTGAATTCCCACTGAAATATACTTTTTTTTTTTTTTCAGATTGATACTGACATATGATTATGTCTGTCTCTTAAAGTGAATTTGTAAAAGGGAAAAGTAAAACATGTTAACAGGCAGATCATAGCTTAACTATTGTTAAATCAGTTTGAAGCCACATTGTAATGTGCATGCCATAAATAAGTATAAAGTACAAGAGTGAATCTGCAAAGGCAAAGACATGTTCATTGTCCTGATAATAAAGAAAAGCAAGTAACACTGAAAACTGAAATTATACTAAAAGAATAGATTTTTATTAAGCATTGTAAGTTGCATTCAATTGCCTTCAAGTACACCACACCACAATCTGTCAACAATCAAACCCAACAGTAGTTCATTCTTTTACAACCCATGAGTTGGGAAGAAACTCTGATCAACTTACATCAAGGTAACCTATTTAGCTCTTGCGGGCAGGGGACTGGGGAATACACTGTATTTCTGATCACTAATGTGTGATGAAAAGCTTCAGGAGAATTACATGGAAAAGTTAAGTAATGATTCTGGTTCAGAAGTAGAATAAGTTTGAAAACAGTAAAGTAAACATTGACAATTATTACAGGTTTACTTGCTTATGCTAAACTCTCAATGGGAAGGTCAAGCAACTTGCTGACTTGTTTGCAGCTGCAAAAAGGGGGGTAATTTCAGATCAAAGCTTTTTATAAGAGGATTTTCTTTTTTTATCCAGAGAATGTTTTACTAATATTAATGCAGAAAACAGCAATAGAGAACAATAACGTATACAGTAATGAGTACACCAGGGTTAACAATATTCAAAAGTGGCTAGATAACTTTTTGTTTTTCGATTAAATGCAACAGAGGTCAATAATCACACAAATTTAAGGTTAGAGCAAATCAGTTACTGACTAACAGTTAACACCAGTTTTAAGGACTATTACTGATAATTAGCCATTTCTTAAATTTGCAAATGGGCACAGTACTTGTAAGGATGGAAGAAAAAGGACAACATGCATAAGAACTACACACCTTTTAAAATTGTGAACCATGCAAAGTTTAGCTGAAACAGTAGTACTAATGTTCTACATCTGATTCAAGAAACCACATTGATCACTGATGCGGGGCGAATTCTGACACTCAGAGGTCCAGGTTTTTTTTTTAAAGACCTTTTGCATCTCCGTGATTTTTTTTAACTGTTTCTTGAAATGTTACTTATATACCTAACGTATGACTTATACTGTACTGAGCTCATCAGAACTTATGCTGCAGGATTTAATCTACTACAGTTACTTAATTTAGAAAAAAAAACTCAATAAAACCCACAGTGATGACCCATGTGAGAAATGTGGTTCTGTGCCTCTCTCTTCAATGTGAGTTTAATTCTCAAAAAGCATTTACTGTGACAACACAAATTACAATGGCAAATATATGGTGCCAAGTACTGGAAGAGTATCTCAACCTATAAGAACTAAAGAGACTGCCAAATGAAAGCAATTTTCGGTTTCAGTGTTTTAAGAAAGGAAAAATCGCTCTCATTACCAGTTTGAAACATGTGTACTGTAAATATCATTGATGAGTGAGTGAACTGTCTGACTCCTTATACTGTACTAGTAGTATATCTTATATAACTGGTACACGTGTCTTTTATTAATCCATAAAGTGTCATAATTCTTGTTTAACTTGCTGACATCAGAGGGATCCAAATCTCCTCATTTTCTCTTACCGAGAGGAAAAAATGTACATTGACTGTAGGCTTTCCATTTTCCCAGATATTCCTAACCCTATACCCTCTTTCATCCTTCACCCTCTCTACAAAAATAGGTTTACTCTTCTGTTTTTAAGACAGAGGCGCCAAGAGCTTCGTTTCTGTGGCAATCACTGTCTGCATTTAGTGCATTTAAATGAGGATTAGTATTGCACATCTTGGAGTCACTGCTAAAGGCACTTTCAGGTTGGATGAGAGCCCTGCTTTCATCTTTATTCCCATTCAGCTGGTCTGCCTCTTTACCCTCCACTCCGTTCTCGGTGGCCGAACCTTCTGATGACACCGGAGCAGACTTGTCCTCCTCTGGCTTGGGCTTCTTTTTCTCCTTCACCGCCTCATTTACAGAGGCAACATAAACAGGTTTGTTCTAGGTAGGAGGAAAAAACAACAACTGGATTTAGTATTTAGGATCATTTACGGCATATAACAACAAACATGATTTGGTATATAAAAGTACCTAGTAGGGTGGGTTTTATTCCTGCTGGGACCATATATACTGAAATGTATGCACTCACTGCAATGTAAGTCGCTTTGGATAAAAGCGTCAGCTAAATGGCATATATTATTATATTACATTAAAATGTATTTATAATAACTGTTAAAATAAATAAAGCAAACAAAAGTAGTTAGGTCCTCTGATGAGGGCGGGTGGTGGCTAGGCAGAAAAATAAAAAACATAACTTGATATGGAGTGACATAAACCAAACAAAGCTAGAAATCCATTGACTACGACAACTGTGTCATTAGATACACTACCTGTTCATACTACTGTGCAATGTGCAAGCATGGAAAAGACATTAACAGAATCAATAGAGGATGGTGGCTCGATGGGACTTTCGACAGATCACCACTGATGGCTTTTTTGTATTTGGTGAGACTCATCAAGGGACAAAGACTGTTGCAATCAATTCTCATCAATTGTTGGAATGTAATTTTTTGCGCACACCCCCCCCCCCCCCCCCCCCCCCCCGAGACAACACACACGCACTGCACACCCCCCCTCCGAGACAACACACGTGCACACCCCCAGGGAGAACAGAGCGCTGGGCTCTGGGCACAGGGTCAGCCATATTCCGGCGCCCCTGGAGCAGTTAGGGGTTAAGTGCCTTGCTCAAGGGCACAACGGCAGTGGTAGGGACCTGGATATGATGCCAGTAACCCTCCAGTCACCAGTTCACATCCTGGAGCGGGGATCGAACCAGCTCTCGAACCGGCCTCTCTAATCTCCAGGCTACCTCCCCGCCCCAGGGGGGGGACAATTTGAAAATCAAATTCATTCATTGTTAGAGAGCTGTTACAATCGTTTGGCACAAGGACGAAAACAGATGTGAAGGCTGGGTCGAAAGTCCTGCTGGGATACAAAATAGGCAAGACTGAGAGCAATGTGGAAGTTAATTAGTGGTGAAATAAAGGGGCTTCAAACTGCATAAAGGCCTGCTGAGAGGCTGCGGTGTTCATGCTGAAAGCTGAGACAAAGCTTTTGTATACTGTCATTACACTGTAATTAAACATACAGAGAGAGGACAAGAGCTGTATTCTCTCTCATTAAAACACGCAAGAATTCACTTCACATGTTCTAATTCTAACACTATAGCATCAAGCTCAAGGAAATATTCTAAGCACTACATTTTTTCTGAAGAGTACAATAAAAATGTGTTATCATGGCATTGATGATACCTCACCTGGTATGTTCCCTGACTCTTGAAGCCTCTCCCAAGGTATTTGGCTCCGCGACCAAAGGTCCTTATGACTGGAGTCGAAATCACACCCCTTGGACGACTATGGAAAAAATGTCCCTTCCAGTTAAGTTTAGCTTTCGCAGACGTAACACAAACAGTATCTTTATTGCAATTAATTTGTTAACAAATTAAAAGGCTCAAGAATCTAACTTTATATTTATATATTGCATACATTCCATTTAATGTATGCAATATATAATGCACCAAAAATATTCATGTGTTTGCTTGGAAATGTTTTTGCAATATAATATTTCCTATTCAAGCAAACAGAAAAGGATACATTAATTAATTGCAAATTAATTGCACCGGTTTCTCCAAAAATCATTACAACAGAAATCCCTAGTTACCCAATAACATACAGTATGGGGTACAACATTAACAGTGAATGAATCACAATTTCATTCTTCCTGCAGCTTACCCTCTATTTGGTCCACCAACAGACACCACCTGGATGGGGAAGCCGCCTCTCCCACGCCCACGTCGACTACCAGCCCACTGACCCACCACAGTACCAGCTATCTCCAGCTTGCCACCCTGTGAGGAAATTGCTTGAACTCCTAGAGTGGAGGGTGAAACAACAAATGACAACAAAATACAACATTTAGGAGAGGAATTGAGAAAGCTATTGGGGAGAACTGACCATAATCATGAATAACAACCCTCATAGTTCTATTGGTGTAGTAACATCTGTGATCGTTGATCCCTTACCTGGCATGCATCTGCCTCTCCCCTGAGGTGTTAGCATTGGGGGTGGGGGGTAGAAGGGGCAACTGGGTGGGTAGAAAGGCATGCCGTGTGGTGGTGGTGGGGGGAACGGAAGGGGATGAGGAGGGCGAGAGAAGTTCAGACCCTCCAGGATACTCTGACGCATCTTCTCCACCTTAGCAACCTGCTCGGCCTAGGACACAAGAGGAGGAGTATGAAAGCCTCTTTCATGCACGTGCTGCTCCATGAAAGAAAGGAATTCACTTCTGTAAAATCATACTTAACAGTCAAAGGGCCCATGTACTCACTAAATCTCCTATTGCTCTTATCATGGTTCAAAACAAAACATTATATCCTTCTACTTGGCAGACATTGAATGGAAACTGTATCACCAGAGAATGAAACATAGTTCTATCAACAGTTTATGTTACACATTCCACAGCTAGATGACGTGAAAGCCGAGACGAGCTGTGAGAGAATGTGTTGGTGTTGGACTGGTTTGAGTGAAGCTACTGTACCTGACCATCACAGAGGTCAATGAGAGGGGCCTTGTCCCGGTTGGCCCTTATGAGTTTGCTCTGAAGCAGCTTGCCATCAAAGTACATCCATGGACAGCAGTGCTCCCATGGAATGGGCTGGCCACACACGTCATTGGCAAACAGAGCCATGTCCACTCCACTCATAAACAGAGCGGCCAGCTGGACGCCTCGAGTGTCCAGGTTGTCTATCTGCAGGGACAAACATTCAAGTTTTGAAATAGTTCAAATGAAAGAACAACAATGCCCACAACCCCCCACCAAGAGCATTCTAGTCAACCGAGAGCAAAGCACAGAGCAGGCGCAAGCAGCTCATTCACTCAGTCTGCCGACACACAAAAGCTGACAACCTAATCCAGCCAACACACAAATCTAGCAAGCAGAACCTACACAGTCAATCTGCCACATTGCACAGTCACAGGCTGACAGAGCTGACACACAGACTACCAGGACCAAAGCGGACAGCTCGTGTGGATGGTTTACACATATTACAATTAGCCTAGTCCAAAACAAACGCAGAGCTGCAGTGTATTCACAGTTCAATAAAAAAATGGTCTGTAAACCATCCACACATTCAAAACAAAACTCACTCACAGAGCTCAAAAGAGATGCAACACCTTTTCCTGCAAAGCTAGTTCTTAAATGAAAACATGCTTAAACAAAGCATTAGTTTGTTTTGTTCAGCACATTTTTTGCCATCATAATATGAGGAGTGTCCTGGAAAACAAAAGCCCACCACCTTTTAATTGAGAAACACGTTCTACCAAGAGAGGTTTTTCTCTGTCCAATTTCTGACTTTCAGGGCACAGTCGGCAAATAGAACAACCCAACCTTCATAGGTTATTGCCCAAACCGTTTTGATGTCTGCCACTAGGTGCTTCCAGGACACTCCTCATATAATAATCTCTACAAAATCACCTTAAGTTCCTGCAGCTGGTCAGGCTCATATAGTTTAGGAGAAAGTGCTTGGGCTAGGAAAGCGTCAAGTTCGTTACGACGCAAAAGTCTTACTCCTGGCCATTGTAACATAAACCTGAAGTAAAACACAAAGGGGGAAATATTACAAAATACAAGAATTGATCTTAATCAACTGTCTTGATCTTCTTGTGTCTCATACAATGGCCTTTTAATCTCACTCAAGTAATTTAAAAACTCAGCAGTGAGCTCTACCTGTGTGCTATGGTGCGTTATGTGTCAAATAAGGCCACAATCTATCCATTACATGATTTGGCTGCCTCTCTCAAATGGTGCATGAGAGGTCCCCACTCACCGGAGCACACAGCAGAGCACCATTAGGGGTGTGGGGACGTTGACAGGGTTCAGCATGGCCGGGGTGTCAGAGCGCATGCAGGCCAGGAAGGCCCTCATCCTGCGGTTCTTGTCCTCCACAGCCTTGCCCAACCAGAGCTTCTTCAGGTTAGGGCAGGTCCACTCCCAGAAGGGTAGAGCCTCCACCAGCTCTGGCGTGTGTGGAGACTTGCCCTTGTAGGCAGCCCACTCTTTGACAATAACGGGTGGATCTACAAAAGGGATTCAAGGGTCAAAGGGCACATCAAATGGGATGGTTCCAATATTTAAACTTTTTGTCTTTATCATGTGCCTGGACTGCCATGGCCTTCTTCTTGGTATACAGAGCAATAGAATATGCGGTTGAGACTCGGTAAATCTGTTTGATTGCAGTACTCACACTCAGGGAGGCGATTTCTCCTCATGGCAAGCCTCTCAGCCTTCTTCTTGGCCTCAGCCAGACTGAAGAGCACTCCGTAAACATACTGGCGGATAGGCCGGAACAGCTGCACCGCTGAAGGCAGGTCTTTGTTAGCTTCATCTTCAATGGTGACAGATATCTTAATCTCACCCTGCAAAGAGACTATCATTACCTAAGTTTTGGTAGTATACAAAAGACAACAAATGTCTGGCCGCCATTATTTACGCATTCAAAATCTAAACATCGCTTTTCTGTGTAACTGCAACTGTGTACTCGGAAGAAATAAAGCATCCACTCACCACACGACAGAACAAAAAGAAGAGTCCATTGCTCTGTCATTTTACAATAATGAGTAAAATGTTGGCAGTGTTGTGCTTGAATAGCAGCTTATCCCCTGACCTTGGTGAGAACATGGTAGATGTAAGGGTACATGAGACCCTTCTTGTGTCTGTGCTCAGCCACCCGCAGCACCTCAGGGGCCACCACAGGAAGAGGCGGGGTTGTGATGTCCATGTGGTTCCTGGTTGGCATCGAGAGGAGGGATGGAATCTGGGCATTCAGGCTGTGGTGACCACCCATGTCCAACTCCTGACTCACAGAGGAGGTCCCCAAGAGGTCAATCTGAGAGGGAAAGGAAGAAAAGTTTTTAAAATAGTCCAAGTATGTTTTTCTTTCTTTCTGGAGTGTCAGATGTTCAACTTACTTTTGTTTGGTCACCCAGGTCTCCCTCTGGTGTGGTTTCGGATTGATTTCCATTTTTGTCCCATCCTTCTTTATGGTCACTTACATGACTTCAGAAAAAATGACACATTTATCGTCTAGTTTGATGAGGACATCAAATACCTATTGGTATAATGCAATGTTAATGCTTTCAAACACAAAGCCTTGCTCTATGACTTCAGTGTGCGAGCTCGATTTAATTGTTATTTCTACTTTCAAAGTGCATTTATGCATCAAGTGTTGAGTGACAAAACTATCATCATGTGTTGACCGTGTAGCCTGCATAATAATGGTGGTGTGGCACAGAGATGCATACACTCTGGAAAACAACATAAAAAACTATACCCAAGAAAACTACACACCTGCCTTCATGTTGCAGGATTGGTAGTTATTCAGAAGTACTTGAGACGCAGACAGACAGATAGCTATGTACCATTATCAGGCTATATTGTACTCACTTGGCAGTGATGCCTGTGTTGTCCTCGTTCTCAGAGGAGGAGGAGGAGGAGGTGGAGGAGGTGTTGAAGAACGCGGGGTCGGAGTGATTGGGGCTGTTGCCCTGGGCAGGGGTGATGGGAGAGGACCTCTCGTACAGCGGTGTGTGCTTCCCTTCGTGAGGAATGTTGCTGAAGCTGTTCTGATCTGGGAGGCCTTTCCCTACTGAGTCCAGAGCTAGACCAGGCTCTGCTAGAGGGGTTGGGTAGACATGCTGAACCTGGGAAAACAACACCCAAATCATGTTACCCTCACCATGGCATTGCATTGAACAAGAGATGAATGACAAACAACTACAATAATAATTCAGTGTGGTGGGACTCACCCCAGGTTTCACGGGCAGGGGAGCCTGTGGAATGTTGAGCATTTGTGGAGGTGCATACTGTGGCAATGCTGCAGGCACTCCGATCTGATTTGGTCTGACTGTGAGAGGAAACGAAGAGACAAGCTGGTGCTTAACAGTCATACAGCGCAAAGCCACTTCTACTGACAACATAGACTGCACAGCAGTGCTGGGACACAACATTGGGCACTCTGAAGTCATCATTTCACAAATATTAGAGTTGTTCGTTTTAACTGATCTACAGCCTGTCACACACTGCAGAAAGTGGAAAATATATTCAAATAGTCTACTGTCAACCCTGAATTAGACCATTAACACAGCATTCAGGCCAATGAGGAGGAGTTTTTCCAAACTTGCAGCCGCTATGCAAGAAGCCTTTCTAAAGCAGCCTATTTGTATGCACAAAGCATAGCAGCCATTCCAGAGTGCACACAAGGTCTGAGGCAAGTGGGAAAATTTCTCACATTACTGAGAGCTCCTCTGCTCTGCTCACTCTACTGAAAACAAAACCTGCTTTTTAGACCTGGCCATCAGAAAGCTAAAGGTGAAGAACCCTCATATATTACTGCTGAGTGGAAAAAGGAGGGACAGTATAGATTGTTAAACACAGAAGATTACACTACTTGCCAAAGCCAGGGAAAGTTTGGAGAGGCATAACTAGGGTAGACTGGCTTCTGGCCAGCTTATTGAGACAGAGAGAAATGGTCATCCATCTGAGTGATCCAGACCACAGGAAATGTGAGACTTAAATCTCAGCTTGAACACAATGACTCACAACAACCCTTTGGAGCCACCAGTTTTTCAGTTTGCTCTTTTGACTAAACCCTCTTGATGACAGCTTACTACAGCACATCATATGTTCTAGTAATAAAAGGGTAGTAATTATAGACTGAAAGCTAGATCGTATACTGTGCATCAACTCTAAAGAAAGAGTCACCTTTGAGCTTACCTAAATAAGGAGAGAACTGGGGGGGCTTGCTGGCAGCCGAGTAGTACTCCATTGCCTTCTTAAAGCGGACAATTTTGTCATCATTTCTTGACTGTAATAAAAAAACAGCCACATTAAACTGTCATCTTGGAAGGAAGAAAAACAGGCATTTACTGTCTGAGAAGCAGTGAGTCACCTGTTTTCAGGTGCAGCACAGTGATCAAATGATAATGGAAGGACCCAGCCTAAGGCCCTTTAGTTGAAGCCCGTCAGCATGTAGACTAGTTTAATGCAGATTTGCACAATATACATTGTTTATACATTTGCACATGCTGTCTTGGTCTTTCAAGCAAATGGCATAAATTACAGATGTATCAAGGAGATTATTGGTGTGTACAGTTATAACTTGTTAAATAGATACATGAATGTGTGCACACAAAATACTCCCTATATCTGCCTTGTTCAGTCTTCAGATTGTTACTATGGGTGGTGATGGATCATTATAAAGCACAAATCATAGTTTTGAGATACAAAAAGAACAAAGACAATCTTTCCAAAGCTACCTGGCAGTGCAGGACATTTTCTCATCTGGTTGGTATACTGCTGTGCAAATTTGTTTACTACCAATACAATTTCAGCTAATTTGGTTACACCCCTAACAATGTGATAACTCTAATCTGAAATATTTGTATTTAGATTCCCTGTTAAGAATAGTATCATAGGCTTATTGCCTCTCTTAAGTGACCTATACCTGTGAGTGCCTGAAGATGTCTTTAGCTATAGCTTCCAAGTCACTGATGTCTTGCATGTTGCGGACATAGTCAGCCACAGCTTTGATCACGACATCACATGGGGGTAGCACAAGTTGGTGGGCACGCACCTGTGGATAACAAAATGCATGCACATCATCTAATGTGATAATTACAACCATTTTAAACCTGTGTCTGCCACTGACATGAAGACTTTCCTGAAAACTGTATATTAACAAACATTGCATAACACAGTCCACAAATGTGGGTCTCAGAGCCTCATGGGGGAGGGGGGTGGGGGGTGGGGAGCAACTCTATCTCTAAGAAAACACTACCATCTGCCAGGCAATATCAGTGCCCAGATGAAGACCTCTATTCTTGAATTGTATAACACAATTTTAGGTTTCTTAGTTACAGAGGTGCAATTGGGAAGGATTGTATAGTTCTAAGCAGTTTCTTGCCAAATCTAATTCCTCACCTGTTGACAGGGAAACCAGTACCTGTTCAATTTGCAAGATCAAGTGACATGATTTAATCAAAAATGCATGTTATTCATGGTCTGACATCTAATAGATAGACAACCCAAGGAAACACACTGAGACAAATGTAGCTAAGCTATCAACTGACTGTTTACCTTCAAAGATGCTAATGGATGCTCTGGACCAAGTAAACTCCAGTGAAAGGCAGCCAAGTCTTCATCAGGCAGTATGTGATTACCTGCAGTAAAATAATAAAAGGGTCATTAAACAAACACCTCTTAGATTTGTTTTGTGACAGTTTGAAGCGATATTATGTCTCACCAACCTAAAAGTGATGCAAAGATGACAAAGCGATTTGGATTGAGATCAAGCTGCTTTGCCACTTCATGCATCAGGTACTGGCTGGTGGTGAGGCTTTTGCCATTGCGACTCAGTTTTAGGGCGTGGGCACTGAAGTAGTAGGGGATGTTGCACAGGGCGTAGTCAGAGTCATAGGCCACCAGGCCATGGAACCCGTTCTCTCTGTATAAGGCTATCACTTCCAGGTGGTGGTCCTCTATGCTCTGGACAACCTGGTAAATGACACAAAGACAGGGATCCCAATTAGAGGTGTCTGAAGTGTAAAAAATAATCTCTCAGCACCAAATTCTAGCCAAGTCAAGTGAAGCCAATTCAAACAGGATTCCTGACCAGGCAAAGTAAGTAATTATAGCGCATAATATCAATGAGTAACGGTCAGATTCACGACTGAGTGCTGAAAGCAGACATCACATCAAAAGCAATGGGCCATAGGCCTTTTTTAGTCATCCGCTAGACATACTCTTACATTTGTTGCTAAAAGGGCATAGATAACTACATCTATAACTCAAAGAGTAGCACAAAAAATAAATCACAGTAAAAAATCAGAGACGAAGTGGGTGATAATAAAGGGGATGTTCGGTGAACCTACGTCTATGCCTATTACCATATGGAAGAGTCTAATAACTGCAAAATATTACTCAGGTCTTCCCCAATGCTGTTATAGTTTACCCATTTCAGAAAAGGGCCCTAAAGTTGGTTCAGGCCTGTTGGCTGTGGCTCAAACTCAGAGCAGAAGTGACGTGTGCTCCCTGCATAGAGCAAATTATATTTCTATGCTTCCTCTGCTCTGAACTTGGTGCCTACACCAAGCAGCCTATTAGAGCAGTATAAAGGTGGGACTTCCAGCAGTTTGACTGAATATCAGTGAAACTCCTCATACAGACTCTCACTTAACATCTTGTGCATGACCACATCATTTTGGTTATGGTCGATTTCGGATGATACATTTTGCAGTGCTGTGTGTTCATAAGTGGGTTGGAGGGTTCAAAATTAGGTGCATATATTTAGCACTACTCTTCTAGTGATATGCTGAGCCTCAATTACACTTTTACTCACTGACATTGCCCGGGATACTCAATACAAGTGGGCTACTAATGTTCCTTGACGAGTAACATTGAATACTTACATTAGCATACATTAGATAACATTAGCATTCTTATCTAAAATAAATAACGCTTTGAGGGACACTCCCACGGTCAACTAAGTCGTGCAAGAAAATGTCCATCAGACTACTGTACACATTGAATTCGAGAATAAAAATATTTGACAATGTTTGTTGTCATGATATAAGCAAAATTGGAGGGCCTTGTAATTCAACTTCAATCACACTTTATAGAGGGATAGCTTCCATGGTTTATTAGCTAGCTACTTAGTGGCATAGCTAGTGCTCGTTCATCCAAGAGAGAAAGTCATTCTGACAGGTTGATAGCTAATAATTCTAGCAACCAACCAGCTGGCTTTCAGCTGCCCATCTTCTTAGCCTGTAAGCTAACTTAGCTAACCATATCTGAAGAGTTGACAGCAAGCTAGCTTACCACTAGACTGATGACAACCAATAACTGAGATTTAGCTACCACTGGCAGTGGCACTGGCTAACTTACCCCGATGTGGAACCTGAGGAGTGCCAGTCGGATGCAGTGGGCCATGCATACTGGAGGAAGAAACCAGACCTTTGGCGGTGGAGTTCCCTTGTTCTGGATGTGGCTGACAATTTGCTGCGCTGTCTGTCTTTCGTTCACCTGTCGCTTGACCCATTCGTGAAGACGGCCTTTCTCCAGGGCGCCATTGAAGCATACCAATAGCTCAATGTTGCCGTTGAAGCAGGCCTTGGATAGGGCTGCCAGGTAACCTAGCATGTGGTTCCACTGGCCTCCGCTCACCCAGTCGGTGTAAAAGCCGCCATATAGCCGGTGGAGACAGTTTTCGGCATCCACTAGCAGCCTGAGCGGACTTTGAGGTGGTCTCTGTCTGCCGCCTCCAACCAGGCTCCCCCGAGCAAGCTTTTGGAGCTCCACCGGTACTACGGCGTTAGGGCAATGCTTTTCAATGTATTCTTGGAAACCCTGCACACCCATGACGACTGTCTTAAAACATGTAGGTTGCAACTAAAACGGTTTTTAAAAAGCGTAAAATTACTATGTAAAAATGGGGGGTTACAAGAAGCCTCTCCCCTTGACAGTAAACCAATTGTATGAATATTGCAGTTGTTGGAATAGTTAAATCCAAAATAAACGAAATCGGGTTACTACTTATGCATTAACTGTTTTTGGTGAGTTCTTTTTTGGTTCATGGCTGTTAGCCGCCATGTGCCGTCTCACGGAGCCATGTCTCTGGATGTGTGTCTGGTGTGCAGAGAAAGAAGCACAGTGACGCAAGGGCACGTACTGTGCTCAGGAAAGGAGGAGTCTGTGTGAGTTCAGTGGGCGCAGTTGGGCACTTTGTAATGAATGACAGGAAAACTGTTGCATCTAGCCATTCAATGTACAGAGAGGAAAAGGGGAGACAGTCATGCATTACAAAAATATTCTAATATATTTCTGCTTGCATCTGCATGAATACAAGGTTGTGCATTTAGGAAAATTATATGGTTACTGTATAAAGCTTCCCAATGGATATTATTATATGGATACACAGACACAGCTGTATTCTCTTGCATTGCATTGTAAAGGGCTGAAGTACTGAAGGACTGACTAGATGTCCAAAATGAAAGGCATCCATGGGTACTGACATCCTTAACCCCTATGTCAACATTGGAATGATGATTTTAATTTATTTATTTAATTTCAAGAAGAAACTTTAATATTTGCAGGGATAGACAATTACCGGTAAATATGTTTTTCATTATCATAGCCGCACCATGAGACATGAAATTATACCTTTCTCCAAACCCCAGCATACCAACAGGGGGTGCTAGAGTACTATTTGTTGTTGTGAATCTGTGTTGTGTGTCTTCTACCTGCTGTACACTTTGAGAAAAAGTGTACAGTAGTGTCTACTTACAACCTAAAAGGGTTCTTCAGCTTTTGGGTTCTATGTAGAACCTTTTTCGGTTCCATATAGAACCCTTTCCACAGAAGGTTCAAGATAAACCCCAAAAGGGTGTTCTTCAGGTTCCCAGTCGAAGACTGAAGTGAATTAAAAACTGCAGTGAATTAATGAAACAAGAACATTGAAGACCTTTGAAAGTAGTTTATTTATAATATAATTGAAATGTAAAATGTATTCTTTCTTTCTATGTTTTCTATTTCAACAATATGATGGGAATGCACAAAACAGTACTTTGATAGGGTTATTTACATTGGATATACAAGAGGAATAATTGGTAGAAGTTAACTGATCAGATTTGGTATAGGTAAATTGCACAAAAAACAATACACAAAATATTAAAATATTGTATTCAGACAACTATACAAACATTTATTACATTTAATATATACTGTTATACGGAACAGACATTATGCCTGGGTAAATTCCTTTTAGATTTGGCTTTAACTGATGTGCAAGTCTTTATTCAAATCCGCTGATGCTTTGGCAATATTATTTTTGAGCCAATGTATGCTAATGTAATGGAAATTTGGAAATGTACTGTTAGCAATGAAATATGGATTATATCAACAGGTCAACTCAAACCTTCTATAAATCATATCTTCAAAATTAGAACTGCTTATCATAATCATTGTTGTTTTTCCTCTCTAAAACATTACCATTGTAACATTATGTAGCTCATATGCATCCACTAAACCATAGCAAAAAACATCAACTATTGATACCTAAAAAGAGACCACTTTTTAGGCCAGTGAAGCTTCATAGATTGTAGATAGATTGTTCACAACAGTGACAATTCAGACTGATTGATTGCGGTTGTTGATGTTGTCAGTGTCTACTTCACTGAAACTGATAGAGGGCAGTATGCCATTTGCTCTAGAGAACTGGTAGCTCTCAGAGATCAAGCGATATACGAAAGTGCTGTGCTCGCTGGGCAAGCTCTTTTGCAAAGTCCTGGGCCTCCTCCAGAGCCTGTTTGTCTGGGAAGTGCAGCGCAGCCTTCTTGGTGGCTACAGCCAGCTGCTTCAGGAGTGCACACAGGTGGTTGCTCTTACACAGCAGGCTCTGGCTAGCCTCTCTACTGTGGGCCTCCCTGCAGAGGGTGTCCACCAGTCTCTGGCCCACCATGATCACCAGCTTGCTGTGGGAGATGAACTTCTCCGGTGGCTGGCCCTCCAGCAGGCTGCTCACAAACACACTGATAGCCTTTTGTAGAGCACCGAAGTACAGACGGCAGTGCTCTGTTCGTGAGTTTTTTCTGAGTCCATTGACACAGACCTGGGGCTCAGAGGAACGTTGTGTCTGATCCTCCTGTGAAGCAGAGAAGGGGATGAGAGAGGGGAGGGAGGGGGGTGCTTAGACATCCTGTTCCCTCAGGGAAAATCACTTACAGAGGAAGAAATAAAGAAAAAGTTGTGCAGACTACCTGTAATTACAAGGAAAGGACACTAATATCTGGAGCAATTGAGTAGCTTTTGTATGTTTTAGAGCATGTCTTTAAACTGTACCTCAGTATGTATTTGATAGCAAGTTACATGATCAAATATGTCAACAATATGATATGTTTGTTTGTTTGTTTGTTGTATTCTGCACGATGATTATATATCACTTGTGATGGAGAGAAAATATTCACCTGTGCCTTTATGGAACCTCCAGTGATATCTGCCTTAGGCTTTCCCTGTGCTTTCTTCTGTTGTTGCTTTTCAAACTCCTTCTTAGTCTGAAAACATAACAACAAGGAATATAATTGTACATTCTAAATTCAGGGACATAATATATATATGACAATCAATATATATCGTAACAACGCCTCAACTTTTGAAAGATCAATTGGTAAAGGAGCACTCACCTGTAGCTGTACATAGTCATTGTCATCTTCCACGGAGTCATCCCCTTGCTCACTCTCATCATTCCTCTTCTTCATCTCTAACTGACTTGTGGTAGTGGGTTTCTCTGGCTCTCTCTGAGCAGGTCTGAATAGAAGCTTCCCATTGGCGTTCAAGATGGACACAAGGCGCCTTACATCCTCTGGTACAGTACGGGCCACCATGACAAAGCGCTCTAGCTGGTCAGGTGTCTGTGCCTGCCCGGGGTCCTGGGACAGAGTATCGAGAGGCCAGCCAGCCACACTCAGAGCAGTCACAGCCTGCTGCAGGATGAGACCTGAGTCCTCAACGATGCACAGCTGCTTGTAGAGCCTGGCCTGTAGGTTGCCATCATTCAGATGCTGGGCATTACCCTTCACGTCCAGGGCAAAGTTCAGAAAGCATGTGACAGAGCATGTGATGCCCTCAGCTGCAGCCCTGATCTCCTCCAGGTGTTTTCCCAGGTGCTCCTTGGTCCTCCAGCGACTGCTGACAAACTCCATAAGCCTGGGCACCGCCTTGCACACGACCTCCTGGAGCTCCAGCAGCCTGCGGCCCGCCTCCTCCTGGCTGAGGGTGACCTCACGCAGAGGCTCTGGAGAGGAGGAGCTCAGGACCAGGGAGTCACAGGAGCTGTTGGAGGAGCTGGAGGCTGTGCTGATGCGCTGACTGTCAGCTGCTGACAGGTGGGGAGCTCTGACTCTCTCTTCCTCCTCCTCCTCCTCCTCCTGCAGTGACTCTCCACTCCCTGGCCTGCTATGGAGAGAAGCAGTCACCCGGACCATCCTGCCCCGCTGCAACCGCCCATGAGGGTGGTCATACGTTTGGCCAGTGTCTCTCCGGCACTCCAGGGGCACGTGGCCTCTGTGGGAGTTGCTGAGGCCCTGAATAGAAGGCTGCTCCAGGGGTGGTACTGCATACACACAGTCCTCTAACTGATTATGTCCAGGTAGTTTGCTATAGAGGGGAGCTCTCGGCAGCACTTTGAGTGGGTTGGGGTCGTCTTGGGGTGATCGTTGAGATGAGCTGGGTTTTGGTATGTCATAGAGGGACTGTGCTGAGATGATGCTCTGTGAAGGCCAGACACGTGCTGGCAGTGTGTCGTAGAGCTGCCTCCCACTGCTCATAATTTTGGTGGGCATGGTGCCCTGATCATGACCTGGCTGCTCAGGTGACACGGGCACATCATAAATCCACTCTGACTTGCGAGGGTTAGGAAGGGTGTTGTACCCACTTGCCAGTCTCTGTTGGGCCTCAGTGGTTGAGGGCACAGGGATGTCATAGCTCGGTTCCTGGGACACAGATGGTGGGACAGCATACACCTGAGAGGGTATGCAGGTAATGTTGAATATACAGTAGATCACAGACATCACATAAAGGATTTTCAGGGATGGACAATACCATTTCCTAATGAGCAGTGTAGTATACACCTGTATCATTAGTATATACAGTGGATGTAAAATATAATCTGGAATAATATATTTGGATATTTGGCATATTTGAAACTGATTCATGAAAAATATTGACAGCTGTTTGTTGCAGTTCCTTTTTCAAAGACATCAGATGAAAAAAACAGCAGAAGAAAGCTTTTAAAAGGAATTCACTGAGTGAATTAAACCTGTGGTACTACTATACCATGTCCGGTTACCATGGACTCAATGTGATAGAAAAATAAGTAGGGCATTTGTTCACTTGTGAAATGTAAAGTGCATACATTCATACTGCTGCGCCTCATGCTCCCAAGAGTGTCGAAGCTCCTCTCCAGCTCTGAGGTGGGCATAAGGGAGGCCTTCCGTGTCAAAGTCCGCGGTGCTGATACCTGTCATGACATGATTTCTTCAGAACGTTTTTCAACTTTATACATGCAAGATACAAATTCTCCCTTAATTCCTAGTTTAAAAGTGCAACACTGATGAAATATCTTATGGATGCAATACCTCAGACTTATTCATTATGTTTGTAAAGACTCACAGTGATCAGAGAGGCTCGTCTGGTGAGGCTTGGGACATCGTAGACCTCCCCCTTGGGACTGGAGAGTACACTGGGAACCGATGCCTGTTAACAACACAAGCTATAATATTAGCTTGATTGGCTTCACTTGCATCGCTTTGATCATAGATGTGTCCACCTCAGTGACCTCATATATTATCGCCTTTATGAGGATAATGTTTTCTCCCAAACCCCCTAAGTGCCAGAGATCCCCATTATGCATGCATTTTTGCCAATTAACCCAGTTCTATAATTGAAACCATGCTGCTCATTGACTCTTAGATGGCTACTGTAGAGGAGAACAGGCCTCCCCCGGAGCAGGAGAGGAAATGGTGAACATGTGGACAGACCAGTCCCACCCTCAGCTGCACAGGCACCCGCACAGACACCTCTCTCTTTCTGGGGTCCTTGGCAGCACTGACTGCTGTTTGCAGTTAGTGGTGTCTGAAGTCTCTCTCTGCTCTTCTTTTACAGGCCCATAAAGGCCCCATGCTGCATGCCTGTCCCCATAGAGAGGCCCCTGGTCCCCATCTGTAAGCGCTTTTGCCAGCGGGGGCTTCCGAACGCTGCATTTCATACACAGTCTACCTCCCTAATCATGAGGAGAGTTAACACTTCCAAAAGAAGGGGACCAACCATGCTAAGGGGAGCAACAGTCAGATTGATGTCTGCCCTCTTTAACTTAGGCATGTGTTTTTGTTAATTTCTGCATCAACACAAAACCAACCTGTTACTGTATATCTGAGCATAAAAAAAGAAGCCTTACCTTGGATGGGGAGTTGTTGCCTTCCAGTACCTCTGTGCTGTGTTTTAGTGGGGAAGGGACATGAATCTTAGAAGCAGACAAAGGAGTGGTGGGGACCTTATAGATTCTGTCCATGCGGACATAAGATGGGCTGCTTGAGAGTCTGGGCACACTGGGGATTTGGTAGATGTTCTGTGGACTGTCACAGCTTTGAGAGGTTGCTGATTTGGGCTTTTCACTGTGTTTCAGGGAGCCCACAACAGCTCCACGGCCAATCACGTCTCCCTGGGACTTGGCCAGGAGCTGCAGCCGGTTTGCAGGAGCCAGTCCTTGACGTCCATACAGAGAACACTTCCACCATCCACTACTACCGACCACATTCTGGTCCATCACCATGACAATGTCACCCTTTCGGAAGGCCAGCTCATCAGGGCACTCTGCGGTGTTATCATAGAGAGCCTTTGCAAGGAGCTTCTGGAAAAAGAACAGAGTACACAGTTCCACAAGAGAGGTCAGAAAAAGTGCACATAAAAGGTCACTCAGAAAACAATGTGCAAGACAAACTGCCACGACAATAGTTTATATTGCTCAACCTATTTTTCTTTTTCAATGCCAGTGACATTTGTCTCTGTTGTCAACTCATGTCAATGACCATCTCTGGCAGAGGTGTTGGACACAGTCTTTGTTAGGGGAAGACAATGGGTCAGTGCGTAGCTAGGCACTGCTTTGCTGTGCAGCTGTGGTGCTGTGGTCCTTGAAAGTTTCCTCATACAAAGAAGTGGTACTGCGGTTTGTTTCACAATTCAATTGTGTAAATTTTACAAAGAAATCCTTTCAGAGAGCCATGAAGCCATGAAGTCAGACAACAATAAGACAGATGGGAGAAAGCCAATTCATTCTCGGTCTAATTCTAAGATAAGACAAATTCTCACACACAGTACAGGTGTTCTGCAAGAATGGTATCTTTTTATGTCATGTATTTTCAGTTCCTGCTAGTGTTTACCTCTGACGAATAAAAGGAAACCAGCCAACACAAAGCTTCCTCATATAGGCCGAAATATATATCTTCACAATCTAAAAAAATACATTGTGCAGAATACAATATCAAGTGTTTTTTTTGATGGCTTATTTGACTCACTCACAAATCCATTCTTAAACATGACAGATAACTGCTGCCTTTGGAATTTAAGCACACTCAGCCTTTCCCTGGACACACATGCACGTAAATAAATGCACACACACACGTTGCTTGTGTACTTGTTCCCCCTGCACGCGTCCCTGTAAAGCCCATCCCATGTGTTGAGACATTCCACAGTGCCAGCAGTCACCCACTGCCACACTCCGCCGACAGACTCTCCTGAGCTCCTCTGTGTCAGCTCTGACACACATACTGTGTGTGTATATTATGTACATGTATTATGTATGTATTATGTATTATTATTATCTAGCTGTTGGCATTATAGGATAATATGAGTAACAGGGATGGTTGAATGCTTAGAAGCGGGGCATGTGGTACTGCTGAAGCCTACTGCCTCTGAGTGTCTGTTGAATTACTTGAATGCAAAGGCCCTTGTGGTGTGTGTGAGGGGACAGTGGCAGTGGCACGCATGCATGCACGCACGCACGCACACACTTCCTCCCCTCCCCTTCCCTCCCCTCCCCTCCACCCTCAGCTGATAAGTCTAGGCTGCTGGCACTGCCTTACATGGTGCTGCCATCTTTCTGTGGGTGAATCCTCCATAACAAAGGTCCCATTCACCATCAGAGCCTGACACGCTCTGCACCTGTTAGAGTGCAAGCCTGCCAGCCCTCTGGAGCACAGGCCCTGCTTACTGACCACAGCAGGCCACAGGCCCTCCTACCCCTCCCCCATCAAGACTCAGAAAACTCCCCCCATAAGCTTCTGGGTCATGCTACAGTCATGCCAGGCAGCTCCACATGTAAATAGGGTCAGTTGACAGCTTTGCTTCCAACATTCACCTCATTATACTTTCCCTGTGTCACATCATGTTGGCAGCTATCCTCTCTCAAAAGAGATCAGCACAAAACACTAAACTAAGTGTCATCATTCATTTGTGTATTCAACATACAACTCAACGATAAAGGCAATAAAAGATGGTATGTGCATGTTGTGTGTTTTGCATTTTCTATAAGGTCATTACTCATACCGGTATCCAGGCTCAACAAAGTTTCAATCATTTTAATGTAGTTATGATGTCAGTGGTGAGGTGGGGGGATTTCTGCATCAGGGGAATTTGGGTTTCATGTTAGATATCTCATACTAAAAACATAAAACATGTGATAACACTTTATTTTCGGTCTTAAGGTCATCTCTCTCTGTGAATATCTACAATTAAAAAAGGTGAGTAAAAGGGGAGATATTGGCAGTAGTGACCTTAATAATCACTCACTCTCCAAGTAGGCATTATATGATTCTGAATGTATCAGAACACAGGTTTATGTTTTGCTTTCCTGTGTGCCTGTCTCTGTTTATGTCAACGAGTACAGTAAAGAGGGGTCAAATTCAGCTGTGAGTCTTTTGGATTCCTGCACACGCCTGCTTGTGCAGATCAGACTCCGACAGCTGGCTTCAGCACTTTAGCTACACAGCTGTCTCTCTCTCTCCCTTCGCCTCTCCTACTCTCCCGTCTCCTCAACCCTGTTCACAAATGAACACAGTCTGGTCGATCACAAGAATAAAAAAGAAAAAAGAAAAAAGAAAAGTGAACACTACATGAGTTGGTTTTATGTGTGTTTTTATGGGATAACTCATATTAGGTTATGTTTCAGCTTTGGGTTTGGGACTTGTCTTGTTTCTGAGGGAGCTATTGACTGGAAATTGTCTTGCTCTCCACACACCATGTCCACCTCCAAGGCTCTGGCAGAGACCCTCTGGTCAGTGGAAAACAGTGTGGGAACCATTCGGTCCTTACTCATTTTGGCCTCTCACTCTTTGACAGCCTGGGCGTGACCCCAAGGTCAGGTCAGCACCTTGTCTGTTATACGATCAGTGAAATGGCAACGCCAGCAAAGGACCCAAGGAGGTGGGTAGAAAGGTTTTTCAGACAGATGTCAAAGGACTGAAATGTCTACACATGTGATGGTGCAATGGAGAACGCAGTATGGATCGCCCCATTTTCTCACACAGAGATAAACAGTGATATTCAGTATGGCCATTCAAATGAGTATCATATTTTCACATGGGATACTGTTCACAAACAGTAAATATTTAAACAGTGGGGGAGGGTATCTGCAAGACAGCGCATAGTTCAGTCAATTTCTCTTCATATTAGGACAGGAAGTTAGCCTGTAAATGTGTCATATAAAACATTCCCACAGTGGGAGGGAGAGAGAGAGAGAGAGAGAGAATGCAGGAAATTGTTGTTGCCTTAAAATAACTTGTCATGATACGGTATGTAATGTATGAGTAAATGGTATCAATGGTATCAACAGGTATCAATGACAAAATCACCTTTCACACTTTGAAAATACAACCTGATATTCTCATGCATCATCAAATTAAATTCAGTGAACTCATCAATAAAGTGTTTAGGAAATGTTATTGTGTTCAGTGGAAAGTCACTCTTTTAACCCAAACTCCAATCCAAACAAATTGAAGAAGAGGCTACTGAGACTAATTCAGGCTCCACAGTGACAGTCACAGTGACATTGCCCCCCTCCTGCTGCCCTGGTATTTCCTGTATGTGAACTGTTGAGAACTATGTCAGATATCATACACAAACTCAAACGGCTGATGAGAACTTCCTGGGACATTTCATAGACAACCGTGAGCATTCTTAGAAAATATACTGGTTAAATACTCAAAATTGTTATAAGAAAGATTGCAGAATACATTATTTGAGACAGAGCTAAATATGTGATGCTGCCTCAGACATTGATGACATTAGAGAACATTTATAGTGAAGGGCCACCATATAGTGTAAAGTGTAATGTGCAGAGGCCCAGAATGCAGTACAGTATACAGTACTTAGAAGGGAGCAGAGCGCTCTGTGCTTCTGATGCTTTATCTTCTGCTCACCCTCTGGTTTTATTTAAAGGACTTCCTGACCTTCTGCTATTTTTTTTATTTATTTTTACCATGCTCCCCCCACAGTGCTAACCCCTTCCTGCACTGGCCCTATACTAATCTCTGAAACTTATTAGTGTGTGTCAAGCAAAACACCATGACCACCACATTTTACATTTACATTTTGGACACTTCGCAGGCACTTTTATCCAAAGCGACTTACAACACAGCCATATAATAATAGTGTATAGAATTTCTTATGGTTGGTCAGTCACAGCATGTTCTACACAGTGAAGGACATACAGTAGAATCATGATCAGGGTCAAGGACATCTACTCAGAAGAGGCAGATGAAGATTTGGGGCCAAATAAGTCATGCTTATTTCAACTTCCTTGAGTAGGTAGTGAGGAAGCTGATTCCACTTCTCCACACTAGCCTCTAGTTGTGTAACCAACCCCACTCATGACTAACCGTTGACTCCTGCTGTAAGATGTTAAAAACAGAAACACTGTGTTGGTCATTAATGACCCAACATTTCGCATATCCTAAAATAGTGCTAGACAACCAATGACTTCTGATACAAAAAAAAGAACGGAAAAAGACATTGCTCATGACAATTAACCACAAATCAAACTGGTGGGAGCTGAGTTTGTTGAAAAAACATCCACTGAGATGAGCTCATTCTTAGCATTTTATAATGGTGAGAAAATGCTGTGATGATACATTTCCCTTCCCTTGTCTAGTTCTGTGTATTACTGATATGACCCACTTCACAGTAAACACGGCACTGTATTGCAAGATGGAGCCCTTCCCTTGGTCTGGCTCTCTAGGGAGATAAGAATGGATGTTCTCAGGGTACCATACATAATGACATTATGGGTTTCTCTGTGTAGCAAAACGTATGACATCAGTCAGTAACATTATTTTAAGGTCTGTTCATGAGCTGCTAAGCATTATTGCAAAATTATTACATCATCGGGCTGCTTGTTGTTTCATAGATGATTACAGGTCCTCAAAATAAATGGTTTACATTTAAATACAAATAAATTACATTTGATTAATATCTAATTGTTAACAGTTTATTGATGGTTAACAACCTGGATAAAAACTATGATTTACAAACAGTTTATGAGTAGACCTTGAAATATAGTGTTACCTGCAAAGTTTCAGATTGCATTTTAGTATCTGGAAATGTGATACCTAAGAGGTAGTAGTATTAAATATGGATCTAACCTCTGCTATTAACACTTCTTTAACACTTAACTTATGTTTATCATTAGAAATTATTAGTTCCTTATTCTGCAAGTGCTAAGCAGACATTTTCAGAATTACGTACCTGTAACAAAATCTTTGAAAAATAATGCCTTTAACAGCATATAGAAAGTAAGTTAGTAACTTTAAAAAAAAAAAAAAAGATTGTTTTACACCCAGTGATAGTAAGCAACTTAACTACATACTGCAGGCTTTGTACTTATTCACAGAATAAGCACTAAATAAGTGTTGTATATGAATGTTTTACCAATTGACTATAGCAACATAAAAATGGATACATACTGTACTCAGTTTACACCATCTCTCACCAGCTGGGAACTGTGGAACTCCCAAGATTCCACACAACTTCCTGCCATATCCAATCAGGTCTGTGACAGAATGAACCCAGCTGGGGCTCACTAGCCAACAGGCTGGACAGAGGGACACAGGAATCAGTCCAGACACAGGTCCAGTCAATAGCTCCCTCAGAAACACAAAGATGTCTGCACAGGAATCAGTCCAGACACAGGTCCAGTCAATAGCTCCCTCAGAAACACAAAGATGTCTGCACAGGAACATGTGCAAAAACTGCATCCGACCTCTTAATGCTGCATCTTTAACAGTGGAGAATAATAGTGCTGACCAAAATGAAATCATGTATTCAGTAGTTGCATTAACAAATAAAATAATTTATCAGTAGTTATGTTTGAGTGTATGCATGCATTTAACTTTCCCCACTGTTATGAGTTAAGATGGACTGTTTTCGATCAAATGGACCTGCAGTACAGGGAGCATTATGGTTCAGAAACACAAGAATGAAATACATACTCTACAGGATGTCACACAGATCTCAGTAAAGGTTCCTCATTCGCACTGCATGTAACATCAGTTTCCATCGAATTGTATCTGTGAATAACACTGCTTCAAATTTCCAATTGACTCACCAAAGCTTCACAAAATAAGACCACTTTAGAAATGTAGCTTAAACACTCCACTGATCTATTACACTGTATAGCAGCTTGATTTCATATAGCTTCAAAGGATTGTGTCTTAATGAGGCCCATAAAGTCCAATTCTCAGCACTCTCTCTGAGGAGCAACACTATCAGATTACACACAGTAGAGTTGAGGTGGGGGCGCAGGGCTCTGTGTATGGAAATAGTAGGTAGCTGACAGCGCAACTCTAAGTGAAATCCAAGCAGGTGGTCTGCAAGCAAGCATTCTTTTGGACGGGCAACATAACCACAGCAATGAGTAACATCATTTTACAAAATGTTGTACAGGTTACTTTACACTATGCATAGAATTATTCATTTCTGAGTTACTCAACTCATGAAATATTTTACAATCATAAGTTACCAACAATACAGCAGGTGCAACACTCACCTCCATTTCTAAATCTGAGGTCCTCAATATCCACTAACACAGAAATATAATCCGTTCAATAGCCCAATTCAGTGATCCTTACGACACTCAACCATGACTGGGAGTGTGTGTGTGGTGGTTTTGTCCCCCTCTGTCTCACACATATTGTCTGAGCTGTCACTGAGACCCAGACTCTTTACAAACAGGGCGGGGAGACCATGCCTATAGTCATTGACAGACTTGCTTTCCCGCAGTCCTATTGGCTTCTGAAGCCCCCTCTCACAACTGCCCCACCCCCGTCACTCTTCAGCTCCCTCAATTTACTTAGAGAATTTATGGTAAAGCAGAAGGAAGTCAGCTGGTTTTCTGGTTTACTGTCTACATTTCCATCCAATTCTTTTTCTAGCATTTCCCCTTTTTCTCAGTTTCTGTCCTCCACACATCTCAGGGGATTTATTTTGGGGGGGTTATTTGAAAGGCATGAATTCCTAAGCCCCTAGCCTTTGTTGTCAGGACAACATAAAGAGAGAACCATGTCTGAGAAATTTGGATGGGGGTCAGGTTAATGGGGCAATGGGAAGTCTAGGACCTGCCAGACAGTGCACTGGCTAGAAAGATGAAGGGTAATAAACACACAACAAACATTCACGCTCATGAAGCTTTGAGCACACTAAAAATATACAAAAATAAATACGATTATTAATTTAAAAGCCAGGTCATTTGATCCAATGTTAGTTGATTCCTTTTTAACCAACAGAGGGTATGAAAACAGCATGGCTCATCATTTGACCATAGAATTCACATTAACAGGATGCTCTCATGTCAAGAAAGAACAATGATCCCTTAAAGAAAATGATTGCATCTCATTATATAGCAATAGTAACAATCAACCATGACTGTGGTTTTCTGTAAATACTCTTCCGCCACAAGCAGCAACAAGAGAAGCAACTCTGGTGTATAAATGTGGTCAAACCATAGTCGTGGGTTAAATAAATGCTGGCTCTCTCAGAGGTTTGGGGCAATTTATGTTAGAAGTCAGATGGATGTTTTTAAACTTTTTAATAAAAATTTGTAACATCATATACATGTAGACAGTAGAGAAACAAAATATAAAAGTGGAAAAACAACCACAACAACTCACCTACACCGTTGTTTTGATCAAAATGCAGTACAATGAAATGTATCATCATGTCAATCAATGTTTTCAAAAATCTAACTGATTAGTTACTCAATAATGCTCTTCATTTAACTTAAACAATTTAGATTAATGTGATTTTCTACCAAAATGGCTAAAAACAAGGCTCGGATAGGTTCATCCTGCAACTGTCTGAGGAAATGGCGCCCCCAGTCTGTGAGTCTATCATGGTGCAGTTACAAGAACAAAACTTCTTACAGTTTTCATCTAAAATACGCAACATTCACAGTACAGTCATTGAGAGAGAAAATCAAGATGCAGCTTGACCTCTAACAAAACCCAAAGAGACTAGCTTTGTTACAAGTTTAAAGGCAGCAGGAGAACTTGGTGGTGAGACAAAGGTAACCCACTGTCTAGAGCCCTGTTTCGCTGTGATGAGGGAGCAATGGAGTCAGACCAACCCCCCAGGCTTGGCCCTCAGTCCGTGGTGGTGCGGCGGTACCAGAATCGAGCTCTGAAGTCGTCGCTGCAGGTCATGAAGCCAGGGTTGGTGGGCGAGTGGACAATGCAGCGAACGATGTTGTTGTGGCCCAGTGACAGCAGGTTCTTCCTCTCTGCAGAGCGCGAGTCCCAGCAGCACAGGCTGATGGTGCGCTCATCAGGCAGCAGCACATAGTCCTCTGTGTGGTTGAACACGCCCTGCGTACGGTGCATCTGACGACCACTCAACCCCGCACCTGTCAGAAAAGAAGAGACCACAGTATCACATGATGCCTAATTCATTATTTTTTACATTTATGGCATTTAGCAGACGTCTTTATCCAAAGCGACTTACAACAAATACATTTGTAAGTGAGTGAATCATCCATCAGTCATCATAAGAAAAAGTAATCTATGCTAGGACCAGGGGCTATTGGCAGTCACAATGCTAGAAGAAAGGACTGGGGTTTTTTCTATTTTCAGGAGAGAAACTGCAGGGTAGTGGGGATGAAGAGGTCTTTAGAGAATGGCTGAAATCAAAGGTGGCACCTCACCTGTGTATTTGACCAGGGTCCGTCCAGTAGAGATCTCCCAGAGCTTGGCCACAGAGTCTTTACCAGTGGAAAGGATGTACTTAGAGTTCTTGGAGAAGACAGCGGAGCAGACCTCGGCACCATCATGAGCCTTGTCAAAGGTGGTCACACAGCGGTTCGACACTCCGTCCCACAGCTTAATGCTGCCATCCTTGCTGCAGGTGACATAGCTGTTGGCACTGTGGTTGTAGCTGACTCCACTGATGGTGTCTGTGTGTTGGTCCAGGGGGTTGCATGACACGAAGCACTGGAAGGTGTTGACGTCATACAGTCGCAGGGTGGGGTGCTGTGTTCCTACCAGCAGGAAGTCCCCCGATGGGTGGAAGGAAATGGAGCGCAGCATTTCAGCTTCCTGTGGGGAAGAGAGATGGCTATAAGTAGCTCACCAATAAAAATTAACTGGGAACGGAAATAAAATATAGGCACTGAGAGAGTGATGAAAAACAACATGGAACCCAATCACATGTTTGTTTGCCTAATTGGCATACCTTCATTCTCAATTCTCGAGTGGAGCTTTTTATAGAACAGTAGCTATACATTTTTCACAAACCTGTACATGTTTAAATGCTCTCTTTGCAGAGGGCTTGGAGTAGTCAAATAGTTTGAGGGTGTAGTCGCGTGAGCCAGAGGCCAGGATCTGTTCGGTGGGATGGAAGGAAAGGCAGGTGACCTCGTCCACATGGTCATATAGCGTCCTGATTACAGGGTGGTTCTCCATGTTCTGCTGGGCTGTCTCATTCATCATGACCTACCGAATATAGAAGCAACACACAAATACTTATCATACTGTAAGTTTAACTGGAGGTTTCACAGGGACATCAGTCATTGATGACTCCACTATATCTCCACTCAAGTCTCACCTCAATGGGCATGGCACTCTTGGCCAGCATGCGCTCTGTGTCCAAGATTTTAATGGAAGCATCAGCAGAGC
The DNA here is from genome assembly GCF_951799395.1 of Argentina silus. Classification (NCBI taxonomy): domain Eukaryota; kingdom Metazoa; phylum Chordata; class Actinopteri; order Argentiniformes; family Argentinidae; genus Argentina; species Argentina silus. Next base: position 16,403,057 of record NC_139658.1, on the reverse strand, counting down.
CAGTAGCAATGAGCTGACCATCACGGCTGTAGGTGGCTACACGACACGGCCCCTTGTGGGACGTGACGTAGCAGGTCTCATACTCTGACGCTTCAGGGGACATGGTCTGGACATCAGCATCAAACTCCAGATCAATGCCCACTCCAGGCGCCACCATGTCCGAACGGCCAATGGCATACTGGACTGCACTGTCATCATTTTCCATTCCTAAAAACAATCAGCAATACAGTTAAAATCGGACACACTGCATACACGACGTAGAGAACAAACTCATCAGATCCCACTTACCTATCTTGGCAAGTTGCATCAACTGCTCTGAAGGCGAAACCACGCTCTGTGGCTTCACCTCGTTGATGAGGTTGTTGGCGATGTTGGTATACCCATCGTACAGTAACTGGCTGATGATGAGCTTGTACAGGTGTTGTCGGTCTCTCAAAGTCGGTTTGTTGCGATACATCTTGATTATTCAGTCAATGACAACTTGGCTGGAATTAAACCACGACAGATGCTCATCATTAAAATGATCATGAAACCGTGAGATATGTACATGGTTATCTTGCAATAATAATGGTTTGCAGGGAGGTCCTCTCGTATAAAAACCCCAGTGAGATTCCCCAATGAATGAACCAGGCTTTGCAGTTAGACATTAGCTAGCTAGCTAGCTAACAATATTAGCTAGCACAGAATTGTGCAGTGCAGACATCAACTGCATCAAACGGGCGCAAATGTGGTTTTATTGGGTATTATTATCTAAACCACAACAAGAACATTTGTATAGATATAATATAATCACACATTTAGACAAGCTACGTTTGTTTTAAACTTGAAAAAGCCAAATACCTTAGCCTTGGTGCAAGTGGCGCTTAGTTCCAATGCACGCGTTGTACGTAATTTGGGTAATGCGTCATGTTTTGTGCCTCTGGTGCCTCTACAGCTGTGGCTGATTCATTGCGCTGCGCAGTTTTATTTTGTAGCACTATTAATGAAATGAACATGCAAACAACTAAAACATTAACAGAAACGATTGAGTTGCTAAAAAATCTAATTTTCTTTCCTCACAGCTACATATAGCTATATTCAATCTTTCATAGTGACATCATCAGATTATGATGAGGAGGGAGGGCCATTTGGGAGGGTGCGCAAATTGATCCACAGGAGGGCGCGCAAGTATCACAAATGACAGTAGGACTACTGTTCTCGGTAATGCACCTCATTGTATCTGTTTCCATTGTTGTTGTTAATAAATCTGAAAAGACATAATCTATAGCCTACAAACTATGCCATCAATGTATAGCAGCTGGGTGCTTACACTACAACACACATGGCATATTAAACCCAACAGCATAATAGAAACAACAGACCACCAGGTAGGCATGCCTGATAAGTTTCATATTGCACATCAAAGTCTAAGCTTATATTAAAGGGATCATGTCTCAGAAACTAAAAACTTGATTCATTTTTCATCTTATTGTTATTGGTATTGGCTTACAGCCTACTCAACACAACTGTTGGAATACAGATGATAGGAGGGAATTTGAACGAGCGCATTTAAGGCCATAGTCATAAAGAAGTGAAAGAAGGACCCACCTAGAACTGATAAAAAAAATACATGAAAGTCATCCGTGACTACTTTTATACCAAAAACAGATGTTCCTGGAGTGATTTATCTGTTGTCTTAGCCGATATGCTATCATATTGTGATCTGTTAGAAGTCAGATAGTAGCGGGCATTTTGACCAAAATAGCTCATTTTGAGAAGCCAATTGCCAAGACTTTGGACTCACCAAACTTCCTCAGTAAGTTTGTTAGAACTGCTTCAACGCACCGTGCAAGCATCGCAACACCCACACATTTGCACATTCAATGAGCTCTCACTTCCTGCATGTGGCTCCCCACATGAGTCCAAAACCCTGCAGTGAATAACAGCAGTCAAGCTTGGCACAAACAGACTGATATAAATCAAAAGACTATGCAGAAAACTTAAATTGTAAGACCAATCTTTTTAGTTACTATAGAAGTGTGTAAGCACCTGTATACTAGATATTTACATTATATTGTACATACACCAAGGCACTGTAAATAAAGTTTTAGTAGCCATGCATAAAGTGTGGCTTGTATCCTCTGCCAAAACACCTCACAACATTCCATGTAAGGAATGAGGTGTCTGGTTACTATGCCAACACAAACCATGGTCCCTTCAGAGGACTAGCCTGCAGTTGCCTTGGAGACTGGTTGGTCGAACGAGAGTATATGTGAAATCATATGAAAAGTAACTGTTTTCTATTTACATAGGAGGAGCAGTGTTCATACTTTCACAGATATCATGCATTCAGATAATGTACAAATCATTTACCCACTTCAGAGGTTCTGAGAGTACATCATGACTGCATCTATCAGCTCTAATGATTAAACTTAATCAACTGAGAGCATAATTTGTCACACAAATCGTAAGTGTATAAGTATATGCTATTGGTGGGAAATGAAAATCCCAGGCATTTGCAATGGACTTATTTAGTTATCTGCATATCTCCACCAATAAACACTCAACTTTACTGATTCACACATTGATAGTGGCCTATTGGCCTAACTTGAGAACCCAACACTTATGTGTGTATTTAACATACAACAGTTGGATGAATGCTGAACATGAAAAAGGGACAGGGGAGCACTCTCTGGTTGGCAGGTAAAACTGTATAATTTCTCATGGTGCACATTCAAAAGTACCCACATTGGGTTACAGGGATGTATCGCTCTACATAATATACATTCAAAAACACAAAAAGTGATTACCTGGCTCAATAGAAGCGAAAAACACTCAGGGACAAGAGTGGTGTGTTTCGACCAGGGTGTGGTCTTCACCAGGCCAAGATAAGCATGATAAACATGGTCACTAACGCCACAGCTATTGTTCAAATGTGTACACAGGAGACTTCACTGTGCCTGCTGTTCTGGCTTGACATTAATATTTGATCATGTTTCTAGATTGGGAGCATTCTGCATATAGATGATCTCCTGATCATGGACATGGAGGGTATATTGGGACAATAAAGATCTGATATGCTCTACTCTGGAGCTCTCTGAATGTCAGTGGGCTTTCAAGCCTGGGCGGTGCAGATTGATTTACTGTACGCATCATCATTCTCTCTCAATACTGTTGGATAGGAGACCAAACACAGTCAGCCAGACATGCAGGTAACCGTGCCCCATACTGTAATACACATCAAACCTGGACATATACTGCATGACATCACTCAATGGCTTTTGACAAAGATCAGGTTTATCTGCACAACTTCTTTCTGTTGAACTGTGCTACCAAGTGCACAGATGGTCACTTTCACAAAAACAGCTTTGTTGACATGATTCACTTGAGCAGAAGTAGATGAGTTGAATGTGTGTATGTGTGTATGTGTGCGTATGTGCTCATGTTTGTGTGTGTGTGTGTGTGTGTGTGTGTGTGTGTGTGTGTGTGTGTGTGTGTGTGTGTGTGTGTGTGTGTGTGTGTATGTGTGTGCGTGTGTGTGCGGACATTGAGTAGAATAGATCATTAGATTAGTTTGTTCCCACCGACAAATGAGGCCAAAGTACAAGCTGGCTCTCATTGACCATAGGCAAGTCTTAATTAAGCACTGAGTGTAAGGACGAAGGAGGAAGAGGAAGAAGAGATGGTAGAATTGGTTTGGCTATTTCTCGGGACCCACAGTGCCAGAAAAAAATACTGATTAATACTTACATTTTATACTCAGATGAAGCCTAGATAAACCCTTCCGGAGTTAAAGTGGATGAAAAAAAAACTTGTAAGGGAAGAAACAGTGTTGGATGATAACTAACACAAATGTAATAATATTTCAGGTGCCAAACATATTTGCAGATATGTTGTTTCTTATCTTGAAAGCAGCCATCAGTCTACTGCCCACACAGACACATGGCACCTGTAGTCTGGGGCACAGATGGGGGTTGGCACAAGCTGGCCAACGAGGCTGTGGTGGTGGCCATGGTGGGTGGGAGATTCACTCCAAGTCCAATTACTTTAATTTCATTTTGTTTTCTTTTCTGTCAGTAGAGATAATTCCAGTGTAGTTCTGCAAACTGATTACACCCACATTAGCTTTCCTGTGTGTGTTCCTCCGCTTTTTGTGAGTGGGTGGATGAGAGAGGGTGGGAGGGAGTGGGGGCGAGTGTGCCAGAGCAAGAAGTCAGGTACTGTTCTCACAGTGTTGAAGGTAAAGTGAGTCTGCCAGCCTGTGAGAGATGTACAGTTAAAGGTAAGCATGCGTATGTCATTGCACTTCCTCATTTTGTCAGGGATGTTGTTGACACTTTCAGTTCTGCAATCTCTCTGTCTTCTCGTGTTTTCTTCTCATATCTGTCCATCTGTGTGTTTTTACTCATTCTACCCGTCACCCCCCCCCCCTCCTCTCTCTCTCGCGCGCGCGCGCGCTCACGCACATGTGCGCTCTCTCTCTTTCATCACCCAATGCATCTTCTTTTCCTCTCATTTGCATTAGTGACGTTACTGGGTTTCTATTTCCTCATCACAAGAAACTGTTCCTCTGCAAAGACTTCAGAAAGAACCCAGAGAGGGGAGAAGAACAAAGGGCTTAGGTGAAAGAACTGTTTCTCGAGAACCGTTGCGAAGAGACAGATTCAAATGTGTCTGGTCAGCTTAGTTCCCATACTGACTGTCCTTGGCTGGCCAGTGGACAGTGACAGCACCTGGATGTGGACAGTGGGATGGCTACAAGTAAAGTAGCCCAATGCAACTTTGTGGAAAGGTGAGTTATCTGACTAGGCTATTCTGATATTTTGTTCCCATAGAGTCTATTCAAGTTATTTATTCATCCAATTTAGTCTTTTGGAGACAGCTTTGGGTTGGATTGAGAAATGTTCAGAATAAATGTATAGTTCAGTTATACCCTGTAGCAAAAACTAAACGAAAAGGAAAAACGAGACACAGTCAAATATTTGTTACAATTTTGCATATGACAATAACAACAACTTTTCAACAGAATCAGGATTAATTGATTTGAAAAGCAACTAAAGCTGTAGTATTCAATAGCAGTTCTGAAAACAAACCTGGTACCTGGGTTCACCTACTAATTTACATAACTGATGGAAAATTTAAACAGGTTACTGTAAGAGGAAGGCCCTGACACAATATTATAGCTGGCTTCTATGCAAATCAATATGAGAGCCAGACGTTATTTCTCCTAGAATTCCTTTACTGCTATTAGATTCAAGAATATGGCCTTGTTGTTAACACATGTTCCTACATATTAATTTCACAAAAGAGTTTGAAAAATAACTTCATGAGCTATACAAATGACTTGTTATTCATATTTGCTGAATGAGTTGAGCGGAATGCAACTCCTCACTCATCACTGTGAATTTTGCTGCAAAACAAAAGTATTTGGCGTGGGTGTGCTTCTGCTTCACAGATATCAAACACCAAGCTTAAAGCCAACAACAGCCCTGTGGGTGACACATCCATTATGTAAAACGATCACATACATATGTGATTCACAGCAACAGTAATTGAGGTATACATGCCCCAAATATAACAAGCTGGTTACGGGGTGCTACAGAGGTTTCAATTACTGGGTGAAACATTTCTATCCTCATTAGTTGTTGTTTACCTAGTTTACTTAGTTGTTGGGAAAAGCAAACTCCCCTGGAGAATGAAAAATAAAACAAAGGTTCATCAGAGCACAGGTCACGGTAATGTCAGGGAGAACTCATTTGTTTGTAAAGACTGGTAACAGTGGGCATTGGTGCAGTCTGCAGTGGGCACATTTCAACAGATCAGATAAAAGACATTTATAAGTACCTGATACCCTCCTCTCCCTCTTGGTGAGTCAGCTTATACTGCACTCACTGATCTGTGTGTGTGTGTGTGTGTGTGTGTGTGTGTGTGTGTGTGTGTGTGTGTGTGTGTGTGTGTGTGTGTGTGTGTGTGTGTGTGAAAGAGAAAGAGAGAGAGAGAGAGAGAGGGAGAGAGAGAGATCTCCATCGCCTGCTCTGCATGCAAATGTTTGGCAGGGATCTCCTGTACACTGAGGTGAACAGAGAGATATCAGGAGAGATTTTCATAACATGAGAGATTTTATAACATGTCTCTCTATGCTAGTCTGTTATAGGTAGCTTCATCTAGGTTGAAACTCTGCCATTATGTTTCAACTCTGCTGTGTTCGTTTTACATTATTCTCACAATACTACCCTGGGACTGAATGTCTGTTTTGGTTTCAATGTTAAATGTACCTTAGATATCTTAATATCTCAAGATATTTTAATATCTTGATATCATCATTGATATCTACTGTCAATGCCACACCACACATACATTCCTCTCAGCCCAGTCTAGTGCAATAACCACAAGTCTTCAGAGAATGACTTATGTTCTCCTGGATATGAGCTAGACAAGAGTAGCATTCCTATTCAAACAGACAGTTATCCTTTGATCCCAGTTAGCAAAGGCCTAATGAAAACTGTGTTTCTCTTGCAGGTAATTAGAGGCCCTGCATCGGAACATCACGACGGCACCGTTACCATGGAGACTGGCATGCCTAGCTTTGTGAATGTTCCAGCACCCAGCAGCTCAGTCTCAGAGCAGACGGAGAACAAGATGCACGTACAGGCCCCGCTGACGACCGTGTTCCTCCACACAATGCCTGGTCTAGCGCCACACCCACAGGCACAGGCACAGCTACCACCAGCAGCATCCCAGGACCCTCCTGCACTCCATCTCTCCATCCCTCCTCTGTGCTCCAAAGAGACGCTGCCGTTTCTGACTCTACACATCGCAGGTGGGTTGCAGCTCCATCAGCAGGCAACAAGCTTGGGGACAGCCGCTGTGTTGGCAGCTAAGTCCAAATCTGCAGGGAAGCATATGTGCCCTCACTGTGGACGCGACTGCCTGAAACCCAGTGTGCTGGAGAAGCACCTGCGCTGCCACACTGGGGAGCGACCCTACCCCTGCACCACCTGTGGCATCTCCTTCAAGACCCAGAGCAACCTCTACAAGCACAAGCGCACCCAGGCACATGCCCGCCTCTCCTCTGAGTCAGAGCAGAGCAGCCTGAGCAGCCAGGAGAGCCTGCAGAGCTCCAGGGACACCTGCTCTTCCAGCCTCTCTGTGGATGCTCTCAGTGAGGACTCAGGGAGTATGGAGAAGGATGTCAGTGCGCTCCCTGCACTGACTACCACCTCTGTCAGCTCTGTGCTGGCCTCTACTGTTCAGAAGGTTGGGCCAGACACAGGCTGGGCCCTGCACCAGGCAGCGTTAGTTGGCCTCATCCTGGCCCCTGTGAATGAGCAGAAAGAGTTAAGCTCCCTGGTCCAGAGTACAAAGCCATCTGAGGTAAGGAGTGGCCCGGAGGAAATAAAGACGGATGAAAAAGAGAAGAGGGCAGGCAATAAAAAGCCTCCACTGACCCCAAATCGCCACCATCTCCCCCTCCAGAGGCAGGAGGCCACATTGTTCTCCAAGCAGTGGAGCTCCATGTCCAGAGGGAAGTCTCAGAGCCATGACAGCACCGACTCAGGCTTCAGTGAGAGCAGCGAGCACCACTGGACATCCAGGACATCCAGCCCTGGGAGTGTATTACATGACCACAGCATGGAGTCCCTGACAGAGTCCAGTATGGAGCTCCACGACCAGCCCAACCCCTCACAGACTCATACAGGCCCTGGCCTCACCACACCAGAGACCAAAAGCAGTGTATCAGAGCAAGAGCAAAAGAAACTGGAGGAGCGGATTTCAAAACTCATATCTGAAAACGACGCCGTAGTGGACGACAAACATCTGGAGAACGTGAGGCCGCGGAAGACAGTGTTGTCTAAGCAAGGCAGCATTGACCTTCCCATGCCCTACACCTACAAAGATTCATTTCACTTTGAAATGAGGACCAACAAGCACTCAAACGCTGCCGTGAGTTGGCATAGACCGGACATAGGGAGAGGGAGGTCAGCCATGTATTGTTCTGTACCCACCCAGCGCTCTACCAGCCTGGAGCACGCCCCCCTGACCCGGAGCAGCTCCCTGCCCTTCAATGTCAGCATTCAACACTCTGAGAGGAGCAGCATAGCCTCCCCCCATCACAGAGACTATGTTACACTAGGCAGGAGGGGCAGCTCCGGGCAGATTTACCCAGCATGCTTTGTCACCAAATCTGTGGACCAGCAGGCATCACACCACCGCCCACTAGTCAGACAGGCAGCCGTGGACTGCATCCCCACAACAGAAGGCCTCGGGATGACATCATCTGTTGAGGAGGTCCGTCTCAGCTTAGATGGGGATAGCACTGACATTAGTGGGGAGCCAAGCAGCAGAAAGTATCGCAGGAAGAAAACACAGAAGTTTGCTTACAACAAGTGGTACATGTATGGGGGTGGGACATTTAAGAAGCTCTATAGCACTGAAAAGAGCACTGATCATAGCATTTCAAAGGCAAAGAAGTCTATGACTAACCTTGAGCATGATGGGATACAGGAGATTCATCAGAGATGCTCAGCAGTCACATCAATGGGGTCTAAAACAGATAGCAGTGCAACTGTGTGTCATCCATCTTGCCTTCCAGCCAACCTGCCCCCTGCCACTCATGTGGATTCAAATCAACCATCGAGCCATCTTCATTCCTCATGTATCCCTCTTAAAAATTCCCTCTTGAAAAAACAATCTTTCTCAACACAACCATCTTCGATTGGATTAATAAACACCTCCAATCCAGGCAGTGCCGACAGAACTGAACCTGTGGCAGAGAAGGTTATCTATGAAGAAAAACACACCGACGGTGTCTCACAGCATTGTGTAAGCCATATTCCCTCAGAGAGGAAGAAGCAGAGAACTGATGATACCATATGTGCCCAGTGGCCACGGAATCACCAAAACACCAGCAAAATATTGACTCAATGTTTTCCCTCAGTCAGTAGTGATGTGACCAATCAGAGTGACAGATTACAGGCGCACAGCCAGGATATCAATCTCAGTTTCATAAACCACCACTTAAATCCAAAACATATCCAACCCAAGGAAGCTAGCTCTCCTCCATGTATGGTGAATGCAAATAGGAAATCTCTGAAGACCTCCTCCAGCATCTCCACTACGGCCAAGACCAGCTTCCTTCCAAAGTACCAGCTAAAGCTACCTACCACTGCAGAGCCTGACCCACATCCTTCAGCATTGACTTTGAATCAACCTACAGGTACAATTAGCTATAATACCACATGTACCGTTACAGGTACACCCTCACAGAGCTGCCAGACATTATCATCCACTATGACCTCAGGAGACAGAGACACTTCAGCATCATCACAACAGACACGTATGGAACCCTTTAACCTGCCAGAACGCCCCCATCCCATAACAATTACAGGTTCTGCTCAGAGTCAGTCAGCCATTCCTGTCACAACCACAACACAAAGTCAGTCTATTACCACTGTCACAAGACAACAGAGTCAAACTGCTTTACCTATCCCAGGCTTAGTGCACGCTGAGTCTGCTACCATCACAACCACAGTAGCGAGTCAGTCTACTACAGGCTCAGCCTTGGTAAAGAGTCAGCATGTAGAGCTAACTACAGCTTTAGTACAGACCACACCACCGAACCCTGTCATAGCTTCAGCACAAAGTCAGTCTTCTACACCTATCATAGTCTCAGTACAGAATCTTACAGAGCCTATCGCAGCTTCAGTACAGAACCAGCCTGGTGCACGCAGCACAGTATCCACACAAAACCAATACCCTGCTATTATACAAGCTGCTGCACCATCAGAGCATATTAACCCTCTGAATAGTATGACTGCAGAGGTGAACCCTGCCACAATACCATGCCAAATCATACCATTCAATGACTCACCGCAGTTAGCTGCACATAATGTATTTCATGTTCGGACAGCAGATCTCCAAATCTGTCTGCAGATCATATCTGATGAGCAGCTGGCATTAATGGAGCCTCAGATTGAACGACAGGGGCTTACTTTAGGGGCAGGTCTTTCTCAGAGGAATCTCCATGGATCAACAGAGAATGCAGAAACAATGATAAATTCAGAGGGCACAGCAAGGGAAGTTTCCCAACAAAGCTATTGTCTGCTACCTGTTTCTGAAGCGCAAGAGAGTTCTAAAAAGGACATGGAACGTGAAATGACTGAACCTCAAAAACAGACAGACCCAAGAGAGACAGAAAATGTGAAGAACATACATTTCCCTTCACAACCTGAGTGCTTTCATCAGACACAGGAAAACACAACAGTCCCAATGCATGGTAGTTTAGATAAGAGTGAGAAATCAGACATTCTGGAGTCTACTCTTCCAACCTGCACAGGACAGCTGTCTCAGAGGTTTGTTTCATCTAAATTGCCAGGCCCATTATTCCATCCTCAAACCCACACAAACATGCTCACACAGAAAAAAGCATTTGGTGTTATGTCAGCTCTTGGTTCTCTGAAAGGTGTGAAATCAGACCGAAACCAAACAGGGGAAGGAGAAAAAGATGTCCTCCCTCTCTGCTTTCTCTCTGAGGAGCATCTTTTGCCAAAAAGCACCATCAGCCAAAAAGGCCTGATCTCTGAAATGATATCTGGCCAATACAAACTCTGCCTGGCAGCCATTGCCCCCCCCTCTCCCACTTCAGCAGCAGAGAGCAGCTCAGGAAATAGATTACTGGTAAGCCAACACAAACCTCTAAATCAAAGAGCCAAATATAATGTGGGCAGGCTGAAAACCAAGCATGGAACCCCAGTGCATGAAGCTCCCACTTCAGAGGGTCTAACGTCTGGTCAGAGGTCTCATGCTGAGAGCAGTGTTTCCTTCCACAGCAAGGATTTTTTATTTCCCATCAACCATGTCTATGAAAATCCTGGAGAACCCAAACCACAAGAAACACAGTTTAGTCAGATGACTTCAGTGCCTTGCTGTTTCCTAGAGGAAAGGCCCAAGGATGTTCCTGGTGTCTCTGCAGCCATTCAAAGCGTTACAGCAGCAGGTATGAGCCATGATGATACTTATTTTTTAGCATGCATTATCAATCATACAGTAGCTCTCACACCATGGGGATATTGAGTTCATCTTTGAGAGACATTTAAATACCAACATAGTCTCCTAGCAAAACGTGCATGCAGTGACGATAGTAGTAAAAAGCCAATGCGTGAAAAGTGCAGTTTTTCATGATATGATTTACACTATACAATGATCAGATGATCTAACCTCGCTTGAGAGTTTAAATCAAGTACTGTATATTCTGTAAATTGAATTGTGTAAAGTTAGTTGAGTATACAAGAACTTCAGAGATCTGAGCTATTTCAAATGATAACACTTTATTCCACACGGTGGCAGTACTTGATCATGGTTCCAAAGACTGCAGCAAGTTCTTTACAATGTAATACCTTATAATTGGGAGAGCTTCAATAGCACCTATATGGTAATAATAGTCATTCAGTCTATAATCATTATGGATGTCTTTTTAGTTGTGTCTTACGTGGTTTAAGCCTAAATCATTCTAATGTTCTGTGTAAAGTGTGATTAATAGAAAAAGCATAATAACCATTGCTACTAACTTCCACATTAGTCATTTGATAGCATTCTAAGAGCAGGGGCTTGTGTGGCATATAATGAACCAGGGTTAATCATATTAGGAGTGGGTTTGAAGTGAGCCACTTAAACCTCTCATTGCACAGTAGTGTCAGAGGGCATGCAGGCACTCCAAAGATATTTTCTTTCCAAAGGTAAGAGGTCATAGAGATTAGTCACAGTAACAAACATAGCAAGACCTAAAAGGCCAATCAGGAGGTTCAACATAAACAAAGGAGCCCCCTCCCTACAGCTTTTAATGGCTGCATCCACAAGCAGTTGGCTAAATTTAATTAAAATCAAGAGGAAAATCTCTTCTTCATTTTTGATAAAGCACAGCATTTCACCAGAATGGGAAGAATGGGAAGTCCTAGAACAGCTAGGGAATATTACTCTCCATTCAATATATCTATAGGACTGTCAAAAAGCAATGAGCAATGGGGTAGAGGGTTCTAGCCCTCTTACTTGATCTGGAGCTTCCAGGAAACAGTCAGACAATGTTACAGAGGCCCTTTGGGACCCCTTAAACAGCAGACCCATGGGTTAGGGGGATTTAGGTCCTCTCTGTTCCAGACAGCTGACATGCGATCTGAACGCAGGCTCGTCTTATAGAAACTCAGCACAGAGGCACGCGCAAGAGTTCAGCCAAACCAAATACACCCAAAGTATCAGACCAGTTGTTTTTCATCAAGACAATTACTGTTATATCTCCAGCAGCATAATATATTGGACCACATGTCAGTCTGTGTGTCTATGTATATATTAGGAAGCAGTCACTATATTTATATTAATTTGGCTGATGTTGGGTTTGCAGTGAGCCATGCATTCTATAAAGACAGTATGATACTGTGCATATATTATTCAATATCAACTCTTTGTATTGTATTTAAAAACTTTGAATATTATATTTTGGATTCTAGCTATTTGTTCCACAAGATTATTTCCACCTCCTTTATAAAATGTAAATGCATAATGTGAAATAATTTGTTGAATTCGATGGTAATTTCTTTGGTCCAACCATTTATGATTTATACTAATGGAAAAAGCAGTTTCTCAGGATCCTCAGTAATGCTAGAGTTCTATCCAGGTGGGAAAATCCCCACGTCACATCTCACTTTCTGACAAGCTGAGACCAATCTGAGGATGAAGTACAGATTTACATTCAGGATGTGGACTCAATCTCGGCAGTTGAAAACAATTGGTCTAAATTTGTTGTTCTTCCCTCAGGGGTTAAGGAGGGAGGCCCCCTCACAGGATGCGCTCTCCAGAGGGAGTCTGAGTCTCAGACGCTGGGCCATGCTAGGATCCCTCGGGAACCAGAGAGCAGAGACGCAGAGCCCAGGGAGAGACAAGGGCCGGGCCAGATGGACAACCAACCCTTGGAGAGACAAGAGGGCAGAGGAGCAGGGGAGAGAGAGGTAGACTCCAGAGGAAAGAGGAGTCAGAAAGGAGATGTTCCAGAGCAGAGGGAGGGGAAGGTCGGGACAGCTGGTGTGTTTGCCCATCTCTCAGATGTGTTAAGGGAAGATGTAAGTAAAGAAACATACTGTATATCTATCCACTGGAGGCTACAGAGTTGAATCCAACACATGACATATAGCTACAGGCCACTACATTGGCACTGCAAGTAGCAACTCATGACAGAACAATGTCCCCTCATTTATCAAAGACTGAGACACTTAACCACAGACTTAATGGTTACCCTTTTCACATTTGCAGGAAACAAAATCAAAACTTCTCTAAATTCCAAAGCCAATGTAGTCATCAGACACGATAGAAATAATAGAATAATAATAATAGCACAGAAATAATGATACTGTGCAATGACATATGCATGATCTGTATTGGTATGGGTTTACAGAATAGGAAAAAATACCTTTGGATATAATCCAAAGCAAACAAATACATCAGGGACCGTATTATCTTTCCATAAATATAGTATTTTTTACTAAAGTTACTAATGTTATACCGTATATAAATATAAATGTTTTTGTCTACCCGTCATTTAATTGAACTTGATTATATTTTAAATGCGGTTCAGCGTATGAATTCAGGCATTCTTTTGAAAATACAATTGAGATTTTTCCGAATGTATTTATAATAATTGGCAGTCAAAGGACAGGTAAGCTTCAATGTATTTGAGAAATGCCCCCTGCACTGATCTATTGAGCTGGCTAAGGGGAGAGGATAATGTGACTGTCTGGTTCTGGTGGCATTCCTTCTAGCATGCTAACCCTACGCTTCTCTCCACAACAGAATGATGAGGCGAAGGATGAAGCTGATTCAAAACAAAAGTCGTGGCTAGCAGTTCAGCCCCATCAGCAATTCTCCCAGACAGCCGGCATGTTTTACAACCCTTTACAAACCTTCAAGCATGAGTCAGGCTCTTCAAGTATCCCTCACCCCCCAGGTGGCAGTGATACCAGCATTTTCAACACCTCACTGCCTCTGAATGAGATTAAGACTAAGAGTGTCCTCATCTCTCAACTACCTATCAACAGTGAGACCAGCATCCTGCACACCCACCGAGCACCAAACTTTGGTGAGACATATACCAAGCAGAGTCACCAAACTCAAGACCAGTGTGAGACCAACATTCCTGCCACTACTCAATCACTCCCTCAGAGACAGACCATTGACCAGGTCAGTGAGACTTCTTTGACAATATGTTATAATAACACAATGTCTTCATCGAAAAGACCAAGAACACCAAATCTTTTGCCTGTGGTTAAACCTCCACACTCCACATATTGTACCCAGATGTCACATCCAGATGATATCAATGCAACATCAATGGAGATGCCAAAGGATCCTCAAGCAGCCTGCCATGCTGGCAATGACACGACCATGCACCCACCCGACCCTTCAACCTCCCTACACCTGGAGTCTAGTTTCCAACCACAAAGAGTAAATCTGACAGCACTCTCACCCACCACTCACAACAACATTCCTCTGAGGCCAGAGGGGCTAAGCAAAGACAACTCCGTATCATCAGATGACCAAATCCTCTCCTATCCTACACCTGACTGTCTGACTATCAGCAGTGTTAGAGCGGTGCAGAGCAGCCTGGAGGACCTGGATGACACCAGCAGTAGCGATGATGAGGGGAAGCTTATTATTGAGCTTTAGATGGGAATAGACACAGGAATACAGACAGACAGAATCACTCACAATTTCGCTTTTGTGATGAGTCACACAATGTGATGTCTCTCTTGGTCACGCAACTAAAACCACTTAAGTTCGACATCCCCTCCCACTATCACTCTTTCACACACCCACCAGCCTCACACACACACTCATTCACACACCTGTGCATACTGGATGAATCATACCCCATTATGTATCTCCAGATACTTAACCACTGACAACCAGTGCACCTGGGGGAAGAACACATTATTCGCAGGAATGTGACCCCTTTCCCAGTCTGTGTTTACCGTGAGTGAGTCAGTCTGACTGGATAAAGGAACACAAAGGACAGGAAACGAACACATGCAAGTATACAGTGGGGGAAATAATTATTTGATCCCCTGCTGATTTTGTTAGTTTGCCCGATTACAAAGAAATGAGCGGTCTATAATTTTTATGGTACTTTTATTTTAACAAATAGAGACAGAATATCAACAAAGAAGTCCAGAAAAAACACATTATATAAAGTTATAAATTCATTTGCATTTGATCGAAGGAAATAAGTATTTGATCCCCTACAAACCAGCAAGAATTCTGGCTCATACAGACCGGTTATATGCCCATGAGGCACACAGATTACTCCTGTCACTTTAAGAAAGTACTCCTAATCTCTGCTTGTTATGGGTATAAAAGACACCTGTCAATAGAATCAATCTCTTCCATTCCAACCTCTCCACCACCATGGGCAAGACCAAAGAACATTCAAAGGACATCAGAGTAAGAGTTGTAGACCTGCACAAGGCTGGAATGGGTTACAAGACCATCAGCAAGAAGCTTGGTGAGAAGGAGACAACTGTTGGTGCAATTATTAGAAAATGGAAGAAATACAAAATAACCATCAATCGCCCTCGGCCTGGAGCTCCATGCAAGATCTCGCCTCGTGGGGTAAGGATGATCATGAGAAGGGTGAGGGATCAGCCCAGAACTACACAGGAGGAGCTTGGTAATGATCTCAAGGCAGCTGGGACCACAGTCACCAAGAAAACCATTGGTAACACACTACACCGTAACGGATTGAAATCCTGCAGTGCCCGCAAGGTCCCCCTGCTCAAGAAGGCACATGTACAGGCCCATCTGAAGTTTGCCAATGAACACTTAAATGATTCAGAGAAGGCTTGGGAGAAGGTGATGTGGTCAGATGAGACCAAAATTGAGCTCTTTGGCATAAATTCGACTCTTCGTGTTTGGAGGGAGAGAAATGCTGAATGCTACAATCCCAAGAACACCATCCCCACCGTCAAACACGGAGGTGGAAACATTATGCTTTGGGTTGTTGTTGTCTCTGCTAAGGGTACAGGACGACTTCACTGCATTGAAGGGCCAATGGACGGGGCCATGTACCGTAAGATCTTGGACGAGAACCTCCTTCCCTCAGCCAGAGCACTGAGGATGGGTCGTGGATGGGTCTTCCAGCATGACAATGACCCAAAACATACGGCCAAGGCAACAAAGGAGTGGCTCAAGAAGAAGCACACTAAGGTCATGGAGTGGCCTAGCTAGTCTCCAGACCTTAATCCTATAGAAAATTTGTGGAGGGAGCTGAAGCTTCGAGTTGCCAAGCAAAAGCCTTGAAACCTTCAGGATTTGGAGAGGATCTGTAAAGAGGAGTGGACCAAAATCCCTCCTGAGATGTGTGCAAACCTGGTGACCAACTACAAGAAACGTCTGACTTCTGTGCTTGCCAACAAGGGTTTCTCCACCAAGTACTAAGTCATGTTTTGCTTGGGGATCAAATACTTATTTCCTTCGATCAAATGCAAATTAATTTATAACTTTATATAATATGTTTTTCTGGACTTTTTTTGTTGATATTCTGTGTCTATTTGTTAAAATAAAAGTACCATAAAAATTATAGACCGCTCATTTCTTTGTAATCGGGCAAACTAACAAAATCAGCAGGGGATCAAATAATTATTTCCCCCACTGTATCTCACTGTAACTCAGGCTGCCTAGTGGTAGGCAGACAGGACGACTCAGCGGGTACATCTTTATGAAAATGCTAGTTCTTGTTTTGAATATTTTCTACTACCATCAAGATCTGAAAAACAGGCTCTCTAAGATTTCTTTGTTGATTTTGTTGTCAGTTGCTCTGTTGGATATGATGTGTGATGAAGGGGATAGTGCAGGACTAAAACTGTGCAGCTATTCAATTTCATATTCACAAACTTCATATTTTGCTTTTGTTTTAGGGTATTCTGGCAGCTGGCTTCAAGGTATTTGTGGTATAACTGACAGAGACATTGTTGATTAAATCTGTATTGCACATTGTTTGATGTTATTTTTTCAGCTGTTTAAAAAGAAAAGCAGAATAAAACTGTAACTGAAAAAATACCCTTCCCTCCTCTCCATGTGTACTTGTCTGCATAATGTTACATTTTTACAACAAAGGGAGACAAAGCCAGTCTTTTAAATCACTTTTATCTATCAACTGAAATACAATAAGAATTAGTGGCAGATTTCTCACTTCAACCAGAACATAATGTACTGTACTTTCAGCAACATCACCTCCTGACCAAATGATTACTTAATCCTTCACATCTGTGCTGGACGGGCCTCCTTTTATGTCATAAATTACACAGCTTATGCAATATCCAATCCAATTCAGCTCCCCCATGATAACATACAATCATTTTGTGCTGTTAGTACCTAGATGTCAAAGACACATGTTCTCATACATGAGTCTAGTCATCTGGGAGAGGAAAGGGAGGTGAAGTGAGGGAAAGTTAGAGACCAGCCTGTCCATCCTACCGTGTCCATAGAGTCTTCCCATACCTCATCTGGAGGTTAAGATCAGACATATTAAAGTTAACTAAGAGCAGAGAGGGCACATCTCTGCTTTCATCTTGTATTGCGCTGGGAGTCCGCAGTCAATACTTGCTCTCAGTGACAGTCATAAAAGCAGCTAGGCAAAGAGGGGAGAGCTGCTAGATTGACAGTTGCTGCATTTTGTGTGTGTGTGTGTGTGTGTGTGTGTGTGTGTGTGTGTGCCTGGTGTACATGTGCACGCATCGTGCATGGGTGGGTAGGTGTGTGTGATTACCACTATGTGCAAAGAATTGTTGAGTCCTGCTTATTTAGTGCAAGAAAGGTCAAACAGAATTAATCAAATGAGGCTTTAATAATAGTGTATACTCATATATATATTACAAGGCAAATACTTCATAGAAAAATAGAGAGAGATAGAGAGATAACCACCGGTCATCACAAAACAATGCTACTCACAACATAGTGAGAACCTCACAACAGGACACAGGAACAAGAGAGTGAGCTTTTCCCTGACCTCTGCTTTTCATATCATCCTAAAAACCACAGTATTTAAATCAGGAGCTGTTGATAAGGAGACCACCAACCATCATTCATCTTATTGCATCTGAACTGATGACATCACAGTTTTGACACCTGAAGACATTCCACAGAGCTCACAGCCATTTGTTTTCTGGGGGAAAGTCCACCCAATGTATCGAGAGTGTACAAGAGAGAACTGCTCTCCATGATCGAGCTGAGCGGTCAGCGATGGCATGGCCCTTCCAGGAGGCACTGTCCTTGACAAGCAAACGTCCCCTAGGAAACAACTTTCTGTAAACAAGCTTTGTCGACTCAGGCAAATCATATACACACACAATCAATGGAGTAACATAATATCGATCAAGATGTTTGGGATGGTATGATGAGATTGGCTCCTTACAACAGCTCACAGTAAAATTCAAATACTATTAAGTAATCAGAATAGATACAAAAGAGAAGCAAAGGGAACAGATCGTGCTTAAAAATATTTGTAATATACATACTCATAATAGTAGATTTAACTTTCCCATTGGAAAGGAAAACCATGTCACGGCATGTTAAAAATTAGCTACCCCCTTCCTGAGAGAAAGACATCACCTTGTAAACAAATGAGTGTGGACAGCTAACCTGTCCTTACAATTAGATACCAAATCAGCCATATGTGACTGCAACCATTTAAATGGTTTATTATCAGCAATGTTGCAGTGGCAAATGTTACATTTACATTTATGGCATTTAGCAGATGCTTTTATCCAAAGCGACTTGCAACAAATACATTTGTCTAAGTAAGTGAATCATCTATCCATCAGTCATCATAAGAAAAAGTAATCTATGCTAGGACCAGGGCCTATTGGCAGTCACAATGCTAGAAGAATTTTTTTAAATATTATTTACAGGAGAGAAACTTGCACAGGGGAGTAGTGAGGATGAAGAGGTCTTTAGGAGGGACAGTTAAGATGTAGCCTGAAGAGATGGGTCTTCAATCTACAGTGGAAGATCGGTAGTGACTGTGCAGTCATGACAGCAGTGGGAAGCTCGTTCCACCAGCGGGGCGCCAGGACAGTGAAAAGCTGTGAGCGAGTAGCACGGCTGCTGCATCCATGTAGAGGCGGCGGTGCCAGACGGCCAGCTGAGGTGGAAGAGTGATCGGGCAGGGGTTTGGGGGCTGACCATTGCTTGCAAGTACGGAGGGGCTGTTGCCTTTGCCGCCCGGTAGGTGAGCACCAGGGTCTTGAATCTGATGCGAGCTGCTACTAGTGAAGGGTGTGAAGGAGGGGGGTGACATGGGAGAATTTGGGGAGATTGAACACCAGACGGGGGCCAGCATTCTGGATGAGCTGCAGAGGCCTGATGGCGGAGGCGGGGAGCCCAGCCAAGAGTGCGTTGCAGTAGTCAAGGTGAGAGATCACAAGTGTTTGGACCAAAAGTTGTGCTGCTTCTCTGGTGAGGAATGGACGTATCCTTCTGATGTTGTAGAGGAAGAATCTACAGGAGCGTGCTGTCGCTGTGATGTTCACCACACAGGATAAGTGCTTGTCAAGGATCACCCCAAGGTTCTTGGCTGTCTGGGAGGAGGTCACTGTCGAGTTCTCCACTGTGATGGAGAAGTCTTGGAGAGGGCAGGCTTTCCCCGGGAGGAAGGGCAGCTCAGTCTTGTTAAGTGTACGCTGAAAGAACAACTGAAATGTTATAACGCGTGGACCCAGATCAGGTTCACGTCATGCAGGAGGGTCTTATTAAAGTTGTCTTTAATAAAGCCTGCTTTGGGGACAGGATATGATTTTTTGGTTGGTTTGTAGTGCCACGATTGGTAAGATTTAAAACAATCCTTACTGGTCCAGGAAGATTGAGGACATGTCCAGGTTGTTGGACACGCAGCACACAAACCAACACAGTACATACCTTCCCTTTTTCCAAACGAATGGTTTGGGTTGAAGTACACCTGGTGGTGAAGTAAAAAAAGAAAGGTTTAATGATAAACAATCAACAACGTTGAAACAATATAGCGCCTAGGAACAATTCCGTAGGCATAGCGTCATAACTTTCAGAGTATCAAAAGAATAATCAGAATCAAAAGAAGATGATAAATGAAAACTGCAAAAATGTATTTAAACAGATGTAACAAAGCTGAGATAAACAACATAGGCATGTGCTGTAGAAAGTACAATTAAAACTTAGATGAAATCAGAATTCGACTAAATCTAATATGTGCATCTGAGTTATGTGTTGTTTAGTTACATAAATCGTTGGCTTTGATTGAATCTACCGAGGACTGACTAGGGAGTAACTCACGACTACCTGTTGAATGGCCCTGAGTAAATCGTGCATTTCCTGCCATTGTGGTGATTGCAGAGGCATGCACAGTAGTGTTTAAAGTTTCAGATTTGCAAGAGTGTGCTTTTTAAGTACAGACATAACTAATTCCACTTTCAGTGTCGGAAGCGTCAATCTGTAGTGCCTCACTGTATTGTAGCAAACGCTTAACATTACCTCTCAATGTAGTAATCATTTCCGCATCTTTCTCCTGCTGTTTTTCCCAACTAAGTTTTTCGTGGCCATAGTTATCGAGTTGTAGTTTCAATTCCTGAATAGTCTCTTTATAGGATTTTTCGCTCAGCAGTAATGCATTCAGCGCGTCAAGAATATTATTGTAGCGAACGGCGGGGCAGAGCAGCTTGCCTTAAGCGGGTATCGAACTCGCAACCTTCCGCTTACAAACCGGCCGCGCTACACCAAGAGAGTTAACTCCCTTGGCGGAGCTGCTAACGGGCCTTACACAGGGTCATTACACTATCCCCTCCGTTCGGGAGAGCGTGCCCTCACGCTTCACTATACGAGTCTCTCACGTGGACACGCCTCTCCGATGGCCTCACAGGCGCCATCCCACCGCTGACACCAATGTAGCGAAACAACATAGGCATGTGCTGTAGAAAGTACAATTAAAACTTAGATGAAATCAGAATTCGACTAAATCTAATATGTGCATCTGAGTTATGTGTTGTTTAGTTACATAAATCGTTGGCTTTGATTGAATCTACCGAGGACTGACTAGGGAGTAACTCACGACTACCTGTTGAATGGCCCTGAGTAAATCGTGCATTTCCTGCCATCCACTCACGTGGTGTTGTGGCTAGCGCGGCCGGTTTGTAAGCGGAAGGTCGCGAGTTCGATACCCGCTTAAGGCAAGCTGCTCTGCCCCGCCGTTCGCTACATTATTTTCTATCGAGGCCTTCTCAGTAATCAATAGGCTTATTGTTTTAAAATCCTTTCGCGAATGTTTGTTTGACGTCTCGCACGTGGGCAAGATTCCTTTGTTGGACTCTTAATCAAATGTCCCGATTGCGTGAATAATCAGTTTTTTCTCTGACTTGCTTTTACGGATGCCAATTGTTTGCCAATAATCAAGGATTTAATTCTCAGACGTATCAGCATTTAGATGCTTCTTGTCTTTTTTTTGTTCAACTTCAGCAACGTGTCTTTACCAGTTACCGAAGCACACAGCTCAATCAATCCATGCACCTCTTTATCTCTACCCATTGTATTCGTTACACTGGTGAGAGTTTTTCTTACAAACAATGCGTTCATAAAGCCTGTGCCAAGAACCAATACCACAAAATTAATGAATCGATTTAAAGTAATTTATAACCGGTATTACGTCAGGTGGTCACCATAACTGTAGACGGATTTATATTAATATATGTTTCCACATTTATGTTTGGCAGACACTTTCGGCTATATTTTCTTGACAACAAAGCATATCTAATATTAATAATCTGACTCCAATGTGATTACCACTATCAACCATCATTCATCTTATTGCATATGAACTGATGACATCACAGTTTTGACACCTCAAGGCATTCCACAGAGCTCACAGCCATATGTTTTCCGGGGGATGGGAAACTTAAGAAGATTTGGCCACAATTGAAATTGTCCCACTTCAGGTATCTCATAATCTTAAAATTCATCTGTGAAGCAAAATCATGATGTTTCTGCGATGCAAATGTTACTGAGCTTCCCAGTCCATTTATGTCTGTATTTTCAAGAGAGATCTGGTCCATGACAGCAGCAGGGGAGAACAATGTTTCAGACAAATCTCAGACGTAGACACAGTATATACGTTAGAAACAAATTACAGACCAAGACACACATACACATCATCATAGATAAAATCATCATATGTACCACCACTTGAAGTGACACCACTTGAAATCACATTCCTCAGTAACAACCAACATTTCCAACTCTTCCAAGGTAACAATATCCTGGAGTTTCAAACTGCTCTGGAGAGAATTCCAAGACCATGGACCTATGTAAAGGTGTAAAAAATGTGTGTTTATGTTTTCCAGCATGTTCTGCAGAGTAGCCATGATGAACTGGGCACATTCTGTGGTCATGTGTTCTGCATACAGCTGTTAGCTTGACCTGGGGCTTCACAGTCAACTAGAACATACCATAAGTCACAGGCTGAGACAGACATCCCTACAGTGCTGTTGCTGAGAGCTCAATAAAACTTTGGTCAAATATGTTGTAATTCAGACTGGATTTTTGTTAGTCCCTGGTAGGATGGGCCAAGGTTCAGGGCTTTTCAGGGATTTGAGCAGCTTAGTGAATAACTCAACACAGGTGGGGAAATACAATAATGTCCATAGATAGTAAGCACTACAGATATGAAAAGTATTTGTGATGTGTGATGACACTGGTCAGTCATGTTTCAGGGTGGTCTTCTTCATTATACCCGAGGGGCAAGAGTATTGTAGCATGTTTGAATGAACATCTCGATGAGTAAGGAAAGCCAGACCTTCAAGTGTTCAACTAACCTTGTATCATAGCTCGCTGAGCAATAGCACTTCATTTTGCAATACTGTTTCCACTGGTAGGGTCTTAGCTTTTACAGCCCAAGGAAATTATGTGGTAACATACTTTCTTGTACACAATTGGTGATAACGAACGTGGTACCGCATGATATTGTGCAGTGCTTGTTATATTTTATCCTGAAGAAAAAGTAATGCATAGGTTATTGTTGTGTAATTACCATTTAACCTTGTACTTTGTAATTAGATACCTTGTTGTTTTTACGCCATCTGTTAATCAGTTATCCAATTACATTTTATGAGTTCACTTTAAGTCAACTTGGTTCATCCCCTCACTATGGGACACACACTTTGTGTACCTATTCGCTGAAAACCCTGATCAATCACACCTGTACAGGCTGAGGACGTAGCCCCGCCTAGTGCTCAGACTATAAAGGCCCATGCATAGCGAGCCTCTGGCAAAACTAAGGTTATGTTACGCAGCATTCGTTCCCAAAGTCATCTCCATGGTGTACCGCAGCCAAGCTGCTGTACTGCTCCCTTTCCAGTCCAGTACGTGCTCTGCGTGTTTACATGGCCAGGGCAGCATCGTTAAGGGTCTGTGATCTGCTCGTCTGTCCTGCAAAAAGGGAAAGGCTGTGTCAGGTTAGTGGTGTCGTGGGCCCTTTTCAATGGTGTCTCTGTCTCAGAGAGCATGTCCCATGCTGAGTCTCCCTCATCTCCTTCAGAGATCCTGGGTTACATTTGTAACACATAGTTTTATTACCTCTGTTAACAACACATTACTTCCCATTGATGATATGTCATTAACCAATTTATTGCCATTCATGTACACCATTTGTTACAGAGTACAACCATCATTACAATGAATCCTGCTATCATTGATGACCATGTTGATACACAGCAGGGGAATATTATAGAGTTACTTCAAGGCCCTTAGAAACTATCACAATGTAACCTGACCATGTTTGTTCTGTTCAGTCGAACACCTTAGCCGACATTTGAGCACACAGATGCTCTGAACGGCAGTTGTACATAATGGCTCCGCCGGAGAGCACTTATGAAACCATGGTGGAATTATAGCATCTTTTACAGATTATCTATCATCTTTCAGGCTTGTTGTTCTCCTCTTTTTGTTTTATTCTGTTCCTTTGCCAGGCCATCTGCAGTGCATGTGACTCCATTGTAGTTAAAACCTAAACCATGCTGGGAGAAGTCATACAGTTTTCTTAGTCATATCACTGTTTTCAACATGGCTGCCAAACAACACTCATCACAATATACACATCCAGGATGCGACTCACAGACCATCTCTGTGAAGTTAATGGTCGATGCATAAAATATTGTTTGGTCATCGCAGTGAGATTTCATTTGACAGTCATGTTTTTTCATTTACACTATTTGTATTTATTTGAGTTTGTTTTAATTATACGTTGCAATGGATTCAATCTAAAGAGGACTTTTAGAAGTGTCACATCAAAAAGTATAGTGTCTCCTCGGGAAAAGGTCTGAAAGATTCACAAATACACTGCAAGCATTCCATCTCTCCCTCCCTCCCGCCCCTCCCTCTTCTTCTCCCTGACATACTGCTGTTAGCCATTAGACTTGTGATAAGGAGCTTTCAGAGCTCTCCAACATAGCAGTCTGTGGAGCTGTAGGATCACACACACTAACTTGATAGGGTGAAAAAATAGTACAGATGCTGAGAACGTATGATTCGATGTGGCCAGCGAGGAGTTTTTCTTAAGCTCAAAGAAAACAGCTTTGATAAGAAGCAGCATGCTGTCAGGTTTCTGGCATGGAATCCTGGAGTGGCTTCATAATTTGTATTATGCTAATGTAAATCACCTCATGTCCACTGTAAGATATCTGGCAGAGATGGTGGTAAGACAGGTTCTTCCCTCTTCCGCCTAATTACAGAAAGAATCTGTTTCTGTAAACTTTATCTTAGGAGTTGTGTGTTTTGATATAATGCCACTTAAACTCTATTCTCTCCATGAACATCTGGGACTTTCCTATCTCCTTCTGACATGCTATCAGGGCCCAGCCAGAATGATGTTGAAGTAGGAATAAAACCATAGTGGGAGGAACAACTGTAAGCAAGTAAGTAAACAAAATAACAATGACGGCTTGCTGATGGGAGGAGATGAACTGTGAGCTCACTATTTCTCTCAACTGGCTCAGTCTCCTTTGATTCAAATGTTGGATCTTTTTTTGCATGGTTGAAAGGCTCTGTCGTCCCTCTGGGCACCTGTGGGGTCATTCAATAGGTCTTATTACATTACACTCCTGACCGTCTCTCATCCCTCATGAACTGTCCCAGAGCTGTCCAACTGGAACACTGGCGAATGTAAAACATCCCAAAATGTCCATCAATACTGTATTTGCACACACTATTTTTAAACTATCAATTCCCATAACGCAAACATAAACTCTCCACCTCTTATCTTAAAACAATCGATCTGAAATAGTCACTCTACAATTTTGGTGTATCAAACAGGGTTCCCTGGGATGTGAAGTTGTTAATTGCTGTTGGGTCCCCACCGCTCATCTGTCACTACCTCAGCGCTTGTAAGCCAGTAACATGGGCCATAATTAAGATGGTTTCAAATAGAAGTTGTGTAGAACATGCATTATTCAGTTATTCAGGTATGACCATAGGGAATGAGGAGGGGAATTTGTCCCTGCCAAACATCTCATTCTCCCTGCATTATATCACACAGACAAACAGACAGAAACATCCCAGATTACTGCCTCCTACTCGTATACTATAAGGGCATGTGTTTTTGTTTATCCCTTGCTTGCGGTAATGGATCAACAGAAAGAGAATCATATCACTCAATGTCTCTTAGAAACTACTACTGAGGTGATACAGGCTCCATAACATTGCCAGACCAAGATTCCTGCCGTGCTACCGACTGCACCACATAGAAAGACCTCAGAGGGCGCATGGGCTGCATTCCAAAAAGAAAACAGGAAAACACACGTCAAAGAACTATGAATTATTACCACATCGCCCTTGTCAGCAGCAGAACATCCAAAACAGGAGCTCTAGAACGACATGTGGGGACTGAAATGCTGGGGTCGTAAATAAGTTAACAACCTGGCTTGTTTTGTCTCTGAGGATCTCTATTGGACATTGCATTACACACCATGTATCACCATGAGAGCCTGACATGACATCTTGATCTATGTAGTCGATCGATGTGAATATAGCGTTGTCATCGTTCAACGATACGCATATTATGTTTTCTTTTTATCCATTATTATTGTCAGTTTCTAACTGTGCATGCTTAGAATACGTAACATAGCACAATGATTCAAAGCTAGATTTACATGTGTAATTGTCCTAAATTACAATACCACCAAGTAGGGGAGGTCTTCTAGGGGGCAAAGCAGAAACTTAGAATATTGTAGTTGCTCCTGAGCATAAAGAAGGACTCCACCATGTATATTTATTATGGTAATTTTAAAACTAATTAAATAAAGTTTGTTTTTAGTCTAGGCTTGAAGTTCGAAGTGCAAAGCCTTGGTGATTCACACCTGCCTGCCTGAGTCCATACTAGGTAAAGAAAGGAGGGTTTCCCCAGTCTGCGTCGTCCGCCCACAACCACTGGCCTTATATATGTGACATGGATAGAAAAGAGCGGACGCTGTGAGCTATCCTATCGGGCTCATTGACATAACCGTACCGCCCACAGCCCCACCAGGCCTGTGGAGAGAGCAGTATTGAAAGAGCCAAGCAGGGGCCAGATGGGATTTGTCTGGGCTGATTCATGGAGGTGTCTGACTGATATGAGGATCAGCCAGGAGCCACATTCCTGCAGTGAGGGCTCCTAAAGACACAACCACCTCTAAACTGAGATGGGCCCCAAGGTTAGACCTGAGGCTGGGGCTGGGACACACAGAAGCACTCACCTGTTAAATAAGGGCTCAATATCCACTGTCAGTTGGAAACCAAAACTCATTCTGGGAGGTTACATTCTGTAGATGGGGTTCATGTTTTCTTAGTGAGTTCTTATTTAGGTATTGTTGATGAGGGGCTGCACAGTTGTTTTGTCTATATACAAACTTAATTTGGATGATTTTACTGTATGTAACAGCATTTGGATCAATCATCCAGAGTAGAACCACAGAGGAATGATATCCTCAGATGTTACTTTGATTAGATTAGATTAGATTCAATTTTATTGTCATTGTGCAGTGTACAGAGACAACAAAATGCAGTTAGCGTCTAACCAGAAGTGCAAAAAAGCAGAAAAGTGCAGTGTGAACAATATATACAGGTAGTGCAGTATATGAGCAGTATAAGTAGTGCAGTATAAGTATAAGTATAAGTAGTGCAGTGTAAGCAGTATATGTATTAGCAGTAACATTATAAGCAGAATAAATAGAATGCAGTATGAACAGTATAAGCAGCATATGAGCTGTATAGGCAGTGCAGTATAAGCAGTAACATTAAAGCAGAGTAAATATGGAATGCAGTATGAACAGTATAAACAGATATGTACAGTATGTACATATATGTGCAGTGTATTAACAGTAGCATTAAAACAATAAGGATATGTGCATTATGAACAGTATAGACAGATATGTACAGAAGAGCAGTAGTATGTGGTATAAGAGCAGTGTGTACAAGTGAGGATACAGTATGTACAGTTTATAGGAATACTATAGGGTAAGAGTAGTACAATTGTCCGGGGGGGGGGGGGGTGTAGGGGTTGGTAGGTTGGTGTCAAAGGTCACAGGTGTTGCCTTTGTTTGTCACACAGTGAGCATGTTACATTTACAGGCTTTCCCAGGGAGGAAGAGCAGCTCCATCTTGTTAACGTTGAGCTCAAGGTGGTGAGCAGACATCCAAGCAGAGATAGGTATACAGAGAGAAAAAAGGGCCCTAGTTGCCACAATGCCTGGAGGCCAGGCTCACTGACAGAATGATTCATCTATGCCAGTGTGTTCACTACCTGTGTTTTGGTGTGCAGATTTATGGCCTTTAAAGGGCCTCTAGACTGAGTACATAGGTGGCGAGTACCTGTTGAGAATAGCTGTTGCAGAGGATGGTGTGAGAAGTGTGTTTATGTACAGCATTAGTCAGCATGAGTTAGATTTATGACTGTACCTGTCAGTGTTCAATCATCCAGACCTGGGTTCATATAGTATTTGACGTACATTATCGCCCCAGGTCAGGTTTAGATGGATCCTGCCAAAGTTCCGCTGTGGCAGAGTGGCCAGCACCTACCAACCTCAAGCACTTACAACATTTTCTTGGTTTTGCTCATTTCTATCGCAGATTCATCCGGAGCTACAGTTGTATTGTGGCCCCACTCACAGCCCTCACCTCCACCTCTACTCCCTTCCAGTGGACGCCTGAGGCAGAGGCTGCTCTCCACAAGCTCAAGCACTGTTTCGTCTCCGCCCCCGGTCCTCATCCAACCCGATCTAGCCCTGCAGTTCATTCCTCTCTCAGCGGTCCCCTTCTGACAATAAACTCCATCCCTGTGCCTTTTTCTCACGCAACTCTCTCCCCCAGAGATAAATTATGACATCGGCAACCGGGAGCTGCTCGCCGTCAAGATGGCTCTGGAGGAGTGGCAGCATTGATTGGAGGGAGTTGACCAGGCCTTTATTGGATGGACAGACCACAGGAACCTCATCTACCTTCATTCAGCCAAGCGGTTGAATTCACATCAAGCGAGGTGGGCTCTGTTCTTTGGTAGATTCAACTTCACCCTGACTTCCCGCCCTGGTTCCCGCAACGTCAAGCCTGATGCCCTGTCACGACTATACTCCGTGGAGGAAAAGTCTGCTGAGCTAGTTTCCATCCTACCACCCACCTGCTTCGATGACACCCTCATCTGGGAGATCGAGTCGCAGGTCAGACGAGCCTAGAGCCAACAACCTGACCCAGGTAACGGTCCCCCTAATTGCCTGTTTGTCCCTGACTCTGTCCACTCCCAGGTTCTCCAGTGGGCTCATTCCACATGCCTCACCTGTCATCCTGGAATCAACTGGACCCTCGTTTTCCTTCACCAACGGTTTTGGTGGCCCTCCATGGATGCGGATGTCTGGTCATTCATCGCTGCCTGCACCATGTGCCCGGAACAAGACATCGTCCAGACCCCGCTCCTGCCTTCTCACCATCATTGACCCATTCTCCAAAGCTGCCCATTTTCTCGCATTGCCTAAACTTCCATCAGCCAGGGAGACCGCCGACCTCATGGTGGGCCATGTTTTCCGCCCTCATGGCATCCCATCTGACATCGCGTCCGACAGAGGTCTCCCAGGTCTGGAGGGCATTCTGCAAGGCCCTGGGTGCTACTGCCAGCTTGTCCTCTGGGTATCATCCACAGACCAATGGCCAATCGGAGTGGGCCAACCCATCCACCTGGAGTTCTCAGCTGTCCTAGGTCGAGTACGCCCATAACTCCGTAATCAATGCCTCCTCTGGTTTGTCCCCTATCCTCTGTTCTCTCGCTTACCAGCCCCCCTTGTTTCCTGCGCAGGAGGAGGACATTGCGGTTCCGTTC
Organism: Argentina silus; assembly: GCF_951799395.1. Classification (NCBI taxonomy): domain Eukaryota; kingdom Metazoa; phylum Chordata; class Actinopteri; order Argentiniformes; family Argentinidae; genus Argentina; species Argentina silus. The sequence continues at coordinate 16,373,686 of NC_139658.1, read as the reverse complement.
GTCCAGGCCCCCATCTGCCGCTGCCAGAGGACCTGGAGGCATGCCCGCACTGTCCTGCTCCACGCATCCACCCTGTCACAGAATCAGGCGAACTGCCACCACACCCCAGCACCCGCTTATTCCCCTGGGCAAAAGGTGTCGGTCTTAAACTTCCTGCCTCCCTTCATGTTCACCCCACCTTTCATGTGTCCCAAATCAAACCAGTCTCCTCCAGCCCCCTGTCCTCCCCAGCGCCTGTTCCCCCTCCTCCCCGGATGATTGACGACCACCCTGCCTACACTGTCTGGCGGCTGCTGGACGTTTCCAACTGACAGTGGATGCCCTGCCTACCTGTTCTGCCTGCCCTGCCTGCCCAGCCTGCCCTCCCTACCTGCCCTGCCTGCCTGCTTCCCCTGCCTACCCTGCCCTGCTTATCATTTTACCCTGCCTTCCCGTTCCCCCCTGTTCCTTTATTAAAATCTGGTTCTGCACTTGGGTTCCTTAGCTCTGATCTTGACAAAAGCTAGATTTACATGTGTAATTGTCCTAAACTAACAATAACACTAAGTAGGGGAGGTCTTCTAGGGGGGCAAAGCAGCAACTTTGAATACTGTAGTTGCTCCTGAGCATAAAGAAGGACTGCACTATGTATATTTATTATGGTCATTTTAAAACTAATTAAATAAAGTTTGTTTTTAGTCTAGGATGGAAGTTCAAAGGAGTGACAGCAATGCAAAGCCATTTCAGTTCGAAGTGCAAAGCCTTGGTGATTTACACCTGCCTGCCTGAGTCCATACTAGGTAAAGAAAGGAGGGTTTCCCCAGTCTGTGTCGTCCGCCCACAACCACTTGCCTTATATATGTGACATGGACAGAAAAGAGCGGACGCTGTGAGCTATCCTATCGGGCTCATTGACATAACCGTACCGCCCACAGCCCCACCAGGCCTGTGGAGAGAGCAGTATTGAAAGAGCCAAGCAGGGGCCAGATGGGATTTGTCTGGGCTGATTCATGGAGGTGTCTGACTGACATGAGGATCAGCCTGGAGCCACATTCCTGCAGTGAGGGCTCCTAAAGACACAACCACCTCTAAACTGAGATGGGCCCCAAGGCTAGGCCTGAGGCTGGGGCTGGCATACACAGAAGCACTCACCTGTTAAATAAGGGCTCAATATCCACTGTCAGTTGGAATCCAAAACTCATTCTGGGAGGTTACATTCTGTAGATGGAGTTCATGTTTTGTTCATAGTGTTCATGGTGAGTTCTTATTTAGGTATTGTTGATGAGGGGCTGCACAGTTGTTTTGTCTATATACAAAGTAAATGATTTTACTATGTAACAGCATTTGGAATTACATCAATCATGCAGAGTTGAACCACAGAGGAATGATGTCCTCAGATGTTGCTTTGGTGTCAAAGGTCACAGGTGTTGTCTTTATTTGGCTTTCACTCACACACCTGAGGTGGTCAACCCCTCACTGCCCACCACACAGTGAGCTGTGTGTAACCATGTTACATTTACAGGTTTTCCCAGGGAGGAAGAGCAGCTCCATATTGTCAACATTGAGCTTGAGGTGGTGAGCAGACATCCAAGCAGAGATAGGTATACAGAGAGAAAAAAGGGCCCTAGTTGCCACAATGCCTGGAGGCCAGGCTCACTGACAGAATGATTCATCTATGAAAAGGGGCAGTACCCACACCCTGCCAGTGTATTCACTACCTGTGTTTTAGTGTGCAGATTTATGGCCTTTAAAGGGCCTCTAGACTAGACTAGCCATAGGTGGCGAGTTCCTGTTGAGAATAGCTGTTGCAGAGGATGGTGTGAGAAGTGTGTTTATGTACAGTATTAGTCAGCATGAGTTAGGTTAATGACACTATTAGTGTTCAATCATTCAGACCTGGGTTCAAATACTATTTGAAATATCATTTCATTTCAAATATTAAGCTGTTTTTTTTGTGTTTGTCTGGCACAATGGAACCAATGGAATAGTACCAAAAGTGCAAACCCTCTCCATCTGACATTCCAGGCAGGCTCAAGCAAATACTCAAGGTTTCTGAATGCATTTTAAATACTTTTCGACCTAGATCTGCGAATAGCAACCAATCATCCATGCCACTCTCGTGCTGTAGCCATTATTATGGTTTTGAGGAGCAAAAACATGCCGCTGAGAAGGATTTCTAGGATGAAACACTGGCTAATGCCTTCCTTTTTAACAATGGTACTATAGTATATGACCTTGCTTACAAATCCAGCAGTGCCTTTCCCTGCTATGAATGTAAAATGAATTCCCACCAGCTGTTTGTCACTTGCAATAGTTTCCAGGCTCTAAGTTCTAAGGCTCTAATGCTCTTCCTAGGGAGCATGTGCGATATAGCCTGTTCAGTTCAAAGCACTGGACTGGTAGTTGGCGTAGTTTAAGAGAGATAGACAGGATCTAATGTGGAAAGAAATTGCTTAGTAGGAGAATCTACTGTGTGTGTCAAATTGCTACTAAATATTTTGTTTGCCGGCACTTGAGTTATCGTAAAGTAAATGTTTCTATGTTGATGACTATGGTATGTAAGTCCCTCAGGTCTAAGCCTAATTCTGTCAGTGTGTTGTATACCAGGATGAGCTATTGTGTCCAAGCAGAATGGAAATGATTTGGAAATATTCGATGGTAGAATAGGGAATAACAAGGAATTTTGGACAAGGAAAAACAAAGAAATTTGAGGATACATGTTTCTGTGGTAGGGATCAAAGCACTGTGTTTCTTAGGCATAGCAGTCATTACAGATAGTATAATCTGATAGGGATTTTAATAGCTTTAGAAGCACAGATCCCTCCTTTTATCATTTGTGACTACCTTGAAGTGTTGCAGCCCTGCTGAATCTCACTCAGCATCTTTGCAAGCTAAACGTTTTGCAATACAATTTAATCTCCCCTGAAATAAAACAGCCCAAGCTAAACTTTTTGCAATGCAATTTAATCTCCCCTGAAATAAAACGGCCCAGCGCTGTATCTTCCCTGAAAAAAACTCGAAACATTGTTATTCTTGGAGAGCCATAAAGATAGCAGGCCTATAGTGCTGAATCCTCTATGGTGTCTCCTGTAAAGAGCCACTACTGTCCTCACGAGCTGATTCTCCAGCATGCGATCCTTCCTCAGGGACCATGAGGGAATATAACCACTCAATAACACAGCATGAGCAGGGCTCTCAACTCTCTGGGTCAGGAAATGAATGGGTAGAAATGAAAACTGATTTCCACAACTATTTTCTTCATATCGTTATGCCAGTGGTAGCCATCTCTCATAATATTAGTGGTGAATAGAGGATGGGCCTGCTGAGCTGTGAACTGATATCTTATAGCCACTTGTCATAAGTGTTTATCCTTACACAGGCAATAAAACCTCTTTAATATTTTGTACAATATGGGCTGGAATGTTTGTCCCTTCAATATTGGATACCTTGAAGGCTCAACTGATGTATTTCATAGAGCACAGGTGTGGGTTTGCATGACTTTTAAAACCTCAATATACTTTATGCAACAGGTTGATGGAGCCCTGATTTAATAATGATAATGTTGCAGTTAAAAATAGTCACCTATTTTGACATTAGTATAGTTGTATTGTGCCCAATAACACCCCCTGATTATTTGTGGCACAAAGAACACTGTAAATATAATATAAGAGATGATATGCATCTACTTTTTAAAAATACATGGTAGAGTACAGTTTTCTCTTGTGTGAACATGTCATAGGTTCTCTAGAGATAACCCTAGACAATACAATGGCTTAAATGTGTGGGCATATTACAGGAAATAAAAATAAAATAAAAAATCTGCTCTGTGAGATTTTCTTTGGAAATGAGTGATAAATTACCTTTAGACTAAGCTTTACCACAACTGTTATGCACAGGGCACTTGTGAGTTTATTGACAGATTTATGGGGTGAAATTATATTTCCACAGGGAGGGGGGAAAGAGAGAGAGAGGAATTGGGGGGGGATAAAGGGCTCAGGTTGTGCTGTAACATTGTTGATGAATAATATAACAGAACAAAAAGGGCCTTGTTGTTGCTGTCGCCACAGAATTAGAGTTAATGTAATGCTATGGATGACAAGGTCTATTTCTATAATTGTTCTACGGTGGGTTTATTTTTTTATTAAAGCCCAGACCAGACTCTTTTTGATATTGACGAAATTAAGTATTATTATACTTATTAATAATAGCTTTATTTATTTAATATAAGGAATAGTAATAGGAACTATTCAGTGTAAATGCTAAACCCTGCATGTGTCTATAGGATGTCTTGCTTTAGTGATGCCTTATTTGAGAATCATATTATGTCATACTATAACATACAGTATTTCGTGAGAAATGAGAATAGGTATGGTATAATGTAGTGATGGGAGGGTACTGTATAGGGCCCCAGAGTAGCTGTTTGGTTAAGATTAATTTCCCTACGGGATCAATGTGGAATGGGGATTCTAATCCCAAGCCTTACAATGTTACATGCCATGACGTACAAGGTACAAGCCTCCGTCTACCCAACCAGTGCACTACGCAGACTTTATTTTCCAACCAGTGCACTACGCCGACTTTATTGTTTTCTGTTCAAACAGAGTTGGGTTCCAGAAAGAAGCACATGCTGAAAGAAAATAAATCCAATAAGAATTGAGGCATCATTTAAATTTTTGATTTTGACTGAATGGAAGGTGGGCTACAGTACAGTATGTCAAACTGACATGCTCTGTATCAAGTTGATGATATATTGAAATGATTAAAACATGTGAATGTGAAACCTTTTATTTTTATTTCTTTCGTAAATCAACATTTTCTCTAAGGCATTCTGTAGACTTACAGTTTTGGGACTAGGAAATACCATAGATCTGAATAAGATACAGGGCTGCGGGATTCCTTAGATTTGACACCCATAAAGAATTCGACATCTTTAAAAATAGGTATCTTGTTCCAAACTGATATCAGTTGGCTTGGCCTGCTCCCATGCAGCAAGCGATGAATATTTAATTTAAAGCCAGCTGGAAAATCTTTGACAAGCCCCTCACTTCAGCTGGAGTGCAGGCTTCAAGTCTCAGATCTAAATGTTAGAAGTGAAGGGATGGACATGTGCCATGGGACTTATACCTGCATAGCTGGCATTCTGAGCATGGTATGTGTAAGGACTTGGACATAAGAAGTTGATGCATTGATGCTTTGGGTGCAAGAAAACATATTGTGGCTGGTGATAGATGTGTGCAAGAGTCTCCCAACTTTTCCAAATTTACTTGAGGTCTATTGTGCAGTTAGCGAGTCGAACTCAGGGAGGTCACACTCAGAATTCCTCAGAGCTATCATGGTTAACCACCCAGAATATAGGCAGTATTTTATCCTAGACTTGGAACAGCCAATCTGTCACTTATCCATGTGTGTTTGGCAAATGGGCTTGTCTCGCCACTGAAGATAACTGGAGAAAGATAACTGGTCTACTGTATGATCCAAAACCATATGTCGGCCAAATTGTAAAATAGTGAACGCATGCACGCACGCACGCACGCACGCACGCACGCACGCACGCACGCACGCACGCACGCACGCACGCACGCACGCACGCACGCACGCACGCACGCACACACACTTTAGGCCATCCATAGAGACATCACAGTCAGGTGTTGTCATTTTTTAAAGAGTGTTAGCAACAGATGGAGCCATATCATTTGACCAGAACGAACGCCACTGTCAATATCATTCATTGCCTCAAACATAACATTAGGACAAGATATAAGACACTGGAGAAGTACAGAGTCTTTTTCAGTTATTCAAAAAGAGAAAATAAAGAAGCAATATCACTGTGGTAATAAAATAAGCCAAAGTGTTTTCAAAGTAATGAAAGCAGTACAGAATACCAGTGAAAACAGTTAAGGTTGTTGGCTTTTGGATTTTGGTCTCTTCGTGGCCAGGTGTATACATTAGGCTCTCTAAAAATGGCTCTGCTACCACTTTGTTAAGGGAAGTTACTCAACATTTACAATACGGTGTCCTTAGCAGATCTATAGCCTACAGCAAGTCTAAAAGACCAGTCCCTGTCACCGCGTGAGAGAGAGACGACTCACCAAGTTGTTGCTGTGCGTGACAGCAGCATGTAATGATATGTCTCTAGAGATCCTATCATGTCAGCACATGATATTTTTTTCTTTTCAAGCAAGCTGCTCCTCTCCTCAGGCTGTAACTCAATCAGTTGCAGATAGCAGCTTTCCACATTGCACTTTCTGTTTGATTTGCTCAGCAGCGTGTCCTGGCTGAAGGAAGTTGACACTTCATTCTGAAAATATAAAAACAAAAACATGTCATGCATGTCTGTAAAAGAAAATACATAACTGTAGATAAACAGAAGCATGAGAAAACCTAGCTTACAAAATATTTTCATAACCTAACTGTGTCCAGTTGGTGTTGTAGAATAAAACCAGAACAATACAGGCTGTATAGCTGCACATTTTTGCGATACATTTGGAATTAGGGAAATATTGTGGCTACATCTATTTCCTTTTTTTTTTTTTTTAGGTTGAACTTTTACCCAATCTGACAATCTACCAATTGTTCAAATGTAGCTGAAAGAGCAATGTCAACTTAGACAAATAAATGGTGGCATACTTTGAAAGTGTTTTGAACCTGATGGTGGAAGTTGAGGGCAGGAAAAGAGTTGAGAGAGATCAGCAAGTATTCAAAAACATTTTTGAAAAACATACTGTACAACACTGCAATTTATGCACAGCAGGACGCAACTTGCAATAGATATAATTCTGGTTCTGCAAAAAAAAAAGAAAAAAGATTTTGGTTACAAATTCAGATTGCATGGGCAAACTAACTTTCTGATGTGCTCTGTCACCCCCTCTCTGACCCAGTGTGTCGATCCACAATGCTCCTGTTGAATAGTAAATCCACTAGCTCTAATAAGGTCCAGATGTGAGCAGCCTCCCTTGTTCAAGATGATATAGACAAGAAGTATGGGGATAGTGATGATTTAATTCCAGATACCCTTTGGTGTCATTTACAGCCATTATTAGATAAGTACCTTAAGGTGTGTGGACTCAATTAGACTCACAACTCGGATTCAAGGAGCATTCGATAAGGACAACCCGTTTTCAATAATGTTGTCCAACCTATGTGGTATCTTATAAGGCATCCGATCAGACAGCACTTTTTCTTTAACATCTCTTTGATCTCTTTTTGAGATAAATCGAGGAATGCTCATCGATTTACACAACTTAAAATTGTAATAATTTGCAATTTCAATAAAACTGAACCAACCCTTAAAAGAATGCGCGTGCGACAGTCTCATCATCGGTTATGCTTCAGTCCAGCGGGTGGTGCTCTATTTGGGTATCACCTCACAGCCTATAAAGCCTCGTACTTCTTTCTATCTGAGCAATAGGAATACTCGCGCTCATTCACCTCCGTATCATCAACTGAAAAGAAACGATTGAACAACCTCCTCCACTGGACGTCTACTGTAATAGGACATCTGAAAATGCACATTTCCCCAGGAATATAGCTATAACACCCCTGCTGATCTGGATAACTTCTGATTTTCATTTTACTCACCTTTTGGATTATTTACAGTCTAATCATTTTCACAGTTGCATTGTGCTGTCAAACGGATTGTTTTCATAACTGATGTGGTATGGCTAATGTATCATTGATGGATCTGGGAGTTTTGCTTTTAATCGGACTAACAGCAGTATTGGCAAATGGTAAGTTATGTGATAATTGGTTATTTCAAGTTTGTTCAAGGGTGCGGCTTTATTTGGCTGGATATTTCACACAAAGTGCCTAGGTTTATACATTGTATGCACGCAATATTAAGCTGTTATTTCAGAAAATGCCCCCTTTTCTATAATTAACCAATATTACTATTCGTTTAGAAATTAATTAGCATGAACAACTTTCGGTGGAAGATGCTCAAAGCTAGCAAAATGACCGTGCGTGTGGCTATATATAGAATTTTGGAAGTTTAAAAACCACAGCAGCTCTGAATAAGGTATAGGCTTGTAATGTGTGATGTACAACTTCATCCAGGTGTCGGCAAGATAAATGTATTCAATATTTGTTTTGAATCTTCTCTGTCCAGGCTACTCACCCCCCAGCAAGGATGTGAGCCAAAGGAGAGCAATGGAAACTGCTAAGATGAATGCCCTCCCCAGGACCTCCACAGTAGACCTGGGCAGTGTTGCTTCCCACAGTGTGGAGACTGCAGAGTGTCACCTGTGTGAGCTGTCCAAGCCTCAAAGGCGTGAAAAGCGATGCACGTGTTACAGTTACAAAGACAAGGAGTGTGTATATTATTGTCACCTGGATATCATCTGGATCAACACACCAGAGTAAGTATGATGAATATTTGCATTACCACTTTCTTTCTGACTTGTATGATATTCTACAGTATGAGTTCAGTGTTATCTCCGATGCTAACAGTATTTCCCTCCACACTAAGGCCTCTGAGTCACAAAGATAACGCTCTCTGTGAGCATACATTGAACTTGAATCACACTGAAATATATGTGTGCTTTTCTGCTCTGTGCGGGTGTCCAGAGCTGCTGTGAATAGAGAGTTGGTTCACTTACTGTAGTACAGCTACACCCTTGAGGGGTGTCAACATCAGAGATTGAACCCTATTAACCTGCCAGGGCTCCACAAAGGTGATAGAACTGAAAGCATCCCTGTATACTTCAAGCTAGCATTTTTACTGCTAGATTTCATCTGGGGTAATTTCATGGTTCGTGCTGGAGATAATGATAGTGAGGTAAAATATTGTGATGTGACCCTTTAAGCCTTCTGTTAAGATGTTGGTGCTATAAGGCCAACACCTGGCAGGTACTAGATCTATTGCCAGATGTATTTTGTTCTATATAGTGTGTGGGGAAAAAGACTATTGTTAAAAAGAGTATTGTTGAACTTTGGGAAAAGATTTGTGGGAAGCATTAGACCATATCATTTTGCCTTTCTCCTCTTGACTGTTATACGCATAGTTGCTTTTCCTGAATGTGATGAGTGAATTATCATCTAACAGTTTAGTCATAATGTATGCTCACAGGCTCCTTGTTTCACTTCATTACACAGAGCGGCCTGAGAAAATAAGAAACTAAGAGTTGTACCTCTCTTGACTATGACTCATTTTGTTTGAAACCATGTAGCTCACTGTTTTACAAGGATACTGTCTCATTAATTGGGGCAGAAAGGTCCCCGCTACTCTGTTATGGTTTGAACCCAATTTTAGAGTAAAGTTAGAGCTGGCCTGTCAAAAACCAAACAAGCAAATACCTTATTAGCATTGTTTCTCCATTCTGATTTGTAATTAGAAACGCTGAATGTGAAATCTGACAAAAGCAATTGTACTTGAGGTTGTTCTTTCCACCAAACAACCTCAACTATGACTGCCGCACAAAGCTGTTTTTGGTAAAACAGTGAACGTATTGTCTGAAGCCCGTCATCTTTAACATTTACTTTGTTAATCAATTTCACATTTCAATGAGTGATACCAGCATGTCCTGTCTGTGGACATCTCAACAATCTGAAATAAATAGCAACGATAACCTGTCTGAGGATGGGCCAGTAAGGACAGGCCCTGCTGTCTGTAATGTAAGAGAAAACAGGTGCTCTGACCTTCTCTTATTAAAAGTGAGCGTTAATCGTGATGTATAACGATTCTCCAGTTGTCTCATCACCCCGTGTTTACACATTGTATTTTACAAGCAATGTAGGCGTACACTCACTGTGTCCCACTTTATGTATCCATATTGGTAATTTGCCATTGACTGCTTCACTGTATCACCAGTCTCATTAAATCTGAGTCTGTGATGGTCCCCGGAGCGAGATGGGGCCAAAATGATCATCATGAATGGACATGAATGGACAAAAAGATCACATAATAAAAAATATTTTCTACCTATTTATGGTGTCTGAAAACCATTTTTAGCACATGACTTGGCTGCATCAATAATATTCCTGAGGAACTCAACTACAATACCTTCTCACCTGACTAAATGGCACCACTGTGTGCACCACTGTGTGCTTCTAAACTGGCAATGCAGAATGGAACAAGATCAAAGAGATGTTTTCCTCACAGGACCTTTCCAGGAGTAATATTTTTCAGATGAAGCTGAGAGTTCTCTCAGCACGGGATTCCAGATGTATATTTCACAGCTACCCATGCTACCCAGAGAGAATTTCATATGGTGGAAATCACACAGGTGTTTCCTCGACCAACTCCACTGATGTTTTGCACAGATTGTCAAACAAGGTTGTCAGTCCCCTATTAGGCTCTGTGTGAACCCACAGAGATCAATAGTGTTTTACCTTGTGATCATGTAATAAAGACGAGGAGGAATATTTTTGCAAGACATTGTAGCTGAAAAACATGCATATGTTAGATGGTAGATGTCATGTATCTAGCCTTTGTACGGCTGTTTTTACAATGTGCAGCGATACCTTTCTTCCCCTCCTTCTCAAACAGGCAAGTGAAATCACATGAAAGCATTCTTTCCTTGCTTTATTATCCTGCCAGGCCACTCTCCTTTTCTCTCTCCATTTGGAGGTGTTGAGATCATTTTATCTTCTCATAGGGCAAGCTCTCTAACCCCCAGCCAAGTAGCTGGCAGGACTGGAGCCCCAGACCCCATTCTGTTGTCTTTGACTGAAGCTTTGGCAGTGATGAGAAGATGGCACCTTTATAGTTTACACACACTAGCCTCCTGCCTCTCCTCCCTAGCTCTCTCTCAATTCAGAGAAACCTTTTCCCCAATGCTACAAAACATTGGAATGTCCATTCTCTCCTCCAATTTGTTGTATTCTTTCTTAGGCTGGGGCAAGGCAGGTCATATTACTTTGTGCTCGCATCACTGGTATTAGTCAAGGCAGCCATGCCCTGAAGACACCTCAAAATTAAGGGGGAAACAAACAGTTAGAGTTTCTAACAAGAATAAAGGCAAGTACCCACAGGTAGTACATAGCCTGGATTTATTCTAAATTCCTTTAACTACAGCTCGTCAAGTAAAAGATGTTCCTCTGTATTTGTATAGGAATTCCTCTCTTGAGGCACCATTTATTATAATGAGCATCCGATGTGCCCAATATCCTCTACAGATGGTTGTCAAATGATTGTGAAACCCAATCATTAGGGGTAAATATATACCAAATATCAGGGGTTCGAAATAACAGTGTGTCAGACCCCTATGTGGTGGAATGCATGGCAGCCTTCCAGTGATGGATGCTTATATGACCCTTTCATTGTTAAAGGACCGGTGTCGTATTACAAGCTCCTGAGTGTGTATAACCTGTATCTCGAGGCAAAGATCACAGTCACAGGGTTAACAACTACTCACTGGCACATATTAAGTCCATCCGTCAGGAAGCAAACACATTTTCATCAACCATTCAGTTGTGATGATGATGGGTGATGATGGGCACCATTAGTATTGGTATAACACTGGTTTACCAATATGTGCATTTACAAACATTGGGTTTGTAAATATGGCATGTGTTTTATGAGGGGGCCATAAATAGACAGCAGGATTGCCTAGGAGTGTTGCTCTATCTGTGCGGGACTCGGACCAGACGTTGGGGACATTGCCCCATGAGAGTCTGTTCTCTATACTAATGATACAGAGTCTTTAGGGTTAGAGGGAACATAAAGGGAAGTTAACTGGGTGTTCCTCTTCCAGAGTCACAGTGTGAGAGAATTTCCTGTGTGCTACTAAACTGTGTTTTGTCAACACCTTAGCCAACCACTCAGAGCCACAAAGCTGTGCTCCTGAGGGTTCTCAGATGCTGCATGCTTCATGTACTCACCGGTCAAGAGCCATTTGCTCAAATTATAGGATTACACCTTTAAGGAGGCCTTTGTGAAATGTCAGTTGAGGACATGCATAATTACAGATCCACTCCCCTCTAGAATCTGAAACTTACTACATAGCAGGCAGCATACTCTGTTACAACATTAGAACATTATGTAATTAATCACTGGGGAAATTACGACACCTCGATGTCTTGACTTGATCTGAGCATTCCACTCTCAAGCCCATGCAAATATACAATGCTATGTGAAGTGCAGCCAACTGAGTATGATTAAGTATGATTAGTCTTGTCTTTTAATTGCAAGAGGCAGATGTTGTTTAAAACCGGCCCCATTTCTGTTGAGAGACATGTCATTGGGGAATTGATTAATTCCATTTAAACCATTTTACTCCTGCTCTAATGCTTCCTCCCAACTAACATATTGCATGTGCAATGTGTTGTTGACATTCACAATGTGTTATTGAGTAAATTTGTAATTGGTGGTAAAGTTAATTATGTTAAATGTTTTGGAGCAGAACAAATGTAGCAGTTTGATTTAATTTGGGGGCCTGGGGGTTACATCTGGAACACCCATTTTCATCTGGAAATCCCTTAAAACTCCTCCCTGAATATTAATCAGTAAGATAACGTCTTAAACGTATAAGTATATATAACTTATATATAAAAAATTATATGAAAATTATAATAAAAAACTATTACATATAATTAACATTTAATAAAAGTCAAAGGCATGATGTTTTTTATCAGCCATGGTTTTAACTTTTGTCTCTTTTGTTTGTGTTTGTGTGTGTTTGCAGGCGCACCGTACCTTATGGTATGTCCAGCTACAGAGGCTCACAGCGTGCACGTCGCTCCACCCAGACTGAGAGTGGCGGGACTGAGTCCCAGCGCTGCGTGTGTGCAGTGCAGAGTGACTCTAAATGTAGCAGCTTCTGCATGGACAGGTATAATATATAGCTACTCTTAAGAGCACACCTCCAAATGTAATATTCTTTACTTTTAAAAGCACTAGGTGACAGCATGTTTATGCAATGTCAATGCAATGTTTTTATTATGAGAGTATACCACAATATACACAGCAGGGATTCTTGAAAGATGGGACAATCCTGTTGTTTTTATTACAAAATAAAAATCTTCTTTTAACTACAGTACATTTAAAATATAGACCTTTATAGACCAAAGTCTCAGCTTACAAGCCATGTCAAGGAACAACCTTAAAAATAAAAGGCTCCGATTTCGATTGATAACAGCATTTATGTCAACTCCATCAGACAAAATAAAAAGCTTGTTATTATTTATTGTTCAGAAAGAATTTAAAGACTAAAATTGTTTGATTTTGATGTTGGACCCTGGCACCACCTGCCTTCTAATTTTGACTTTGTATTTTTCAAGATTAAGAACACAAAACAACATTTAAAAAGCAAAGAGGATAGCTTAGGTGAAGCACAACAAGTACTTTAATAGTTGAACCATACTTGCAAAACAGCAATGAACCTATTTTGTTTTGAAAATTGAAAAAAGGTAATCTGACAGAGTTGACCAGAAAATTATGGAGTTGGCAAACCATTGACAGAGGTGACAACAGATGGTAAAAACTGGCATATTTGTTTCTCAGAAAATAAAATATCATTGCAAACACTTGCAGAGTAGCAGTATTGATATCCTGGCATTTAATATCAAGATATGTATATTTCAAAATATGAAATAACATGATAAGAAATAATTACAATATTCACAAATAATACTTCAAATACTAAAGAAGAAGTAAATGTCTTAATCTATTAGCAAGATGGAGTTGACAGGTATGGTTGTGGCCATCGTGATATCAATATTGTTTGTTTAATTTGATCAAAAATAGAGAAATTAAAAGACCATATGTAGTCTTGCTGCACTACAGTATATGTAAGCATGTTGAAATGAGGTCCTCATGGCATAGCTGACCCTGCTCATTCCTGAATAATTTTGGATTTTGGAAAAATCAGACAGAGTTGCCGAAATTGCCGGAGACATCTTTTAGAAGTCTGTTTTAAGAGAAACACTTTTTTGTTGAATTTAAAAATGTTGATCCTTTGCTCAGGATAAAGCAGTTTCCTGGCATAGACCCGTCATGGAAATTAATAATATTGAAAACATTTTGTAAAATTACAAAATCAAATATTTTCCCTATATATTATTTGTTTAATCACAAATAATGAAACAAAAACAATATTTTTCAACTATAAAAATAACGTTTCCCTGCCGTACAAGGATTGTCCCGACTCTCAGGAAAGATTGACAGCTATACAGCAGTTAAAGTGTCACCATTTGAACCTCACACTAAGCCACACCTTAGAAATAACAGCAAACATGGACAATCATTGTACTATGCATTAGGATAATGGCTCTCCATTTTTTCTTTCTCACAGGCAGAGGTTGCCATAGTCTACTGTGCGAAGCCAGACAAGTGGAAAACACTTTTCCTTTATAAGCCTGCCCTGGCACATGGATTATTCACCTGAAAGAACATTTCATCCAGACTGACAGACCTGTTAGAAGAATTCCATAATTCAACAGAGATCTGAAAAACACCAATGCAGCTTTTCTAAAGAAACCCATCATGTGGCAACCTAATGTTTAGACATACCTCCACGGACATGTGGTGGACACATATATTTTATATAGTGGACACATAGTTGAGCTGTGCCACAGCTTACTAAATGCCCTGTCGACTGATGGACTGATAACGACAATGGATGGCCACATGTTTCGTGGAAAAGGCTCATAAGTTTGAACTCAATGAGACAGGCTTCCGAGGAGGGACATTCATGAAGTGCCTGCTCTTAGCTTTGCATCCCTACATATGCAAGGCAGATGTGGGGTATATTTCACTCGTCCTGTCTCAGCTGGCTTGGATACGCAAGACTGTCAGATCCAGAGGAAGGCCTATATGGACAATTTGCATTGGCCTTGAAAGATCAATATACATAATGTTTCTTGCAGCTTTTTTGATGGAGTAATCCTCAAAGGTTTCATCATGATACACATGTACAAAGACTGTTTCCTGTGTTCATCTTGATGGATCTGTGCACATCCATGAATAGAATGAGACCCTGCAGACCACTGCATTTGAGGTGGATTTTGAAAATGAATTTGAAATGAGGGGATTATGTCTGTTTTGATAAAGCTTATCATAGTATTTTTATACCATGTATCTATAGACTATGTAAAAATGTGCATAGCAACAACTACAGTATATTCGGAAACACTTTAATTAATATGTATACAATGATGAGTGGCAGGATGTGACTAGATACATTGCCATTTTGAATTCCATTTTTAAGAATGTAGGTTTTACTCACCAATGATATGTTAAGTTGAAAAGTGAATGCCAGTGGGTCCTTGTAGAGGCGCAGTATTGTCACTCAGTTTCTGACAAAAGGAAGCACTGCTTTCCTTGCCTCAGTTATAACACATTTGGAGGTAAATCTGGAATAACTGTATGTCTGTATTTTCAAAAACGATTAAGCTCCTAAAGTATAACTGGAAATGTGGTATAAATCTAAATGCAAGCATATACGCTGTATACAGTATATTATACTGTATATAAGCTTGCACAAGCTTGCTTGTATACAAGCATTAGCAGCATTACCATCATTAGGAAATCAAGAGGGGCATGACACAGTTTCCTTACCATCAGTAGGTTGAACTGTGGAGACCTCTGGTTCATTACATGTAATCTCACTAGGATTCCCTCAAATCCAAATATAACTTTGATCTTAAACTACCTATTGATACCTGCTTTCCCAGTTTACATATTGTAATGATATAGACCTCTGTTATCTGTGTTAACAGCATTTGCAGATAACTTGCATGTTTCAGCTATTACCTGTCCTAGTGTATGTACCTACAAAGAGGCTGTCAACTTTTGTTTTGTCATGCTACTGTTACAGTATGTTCCCTGAGACAGTTAAGATTGTAACAGCAAACTGTACCTGTAGGTCTATATTGTCACATATTGTAGACCAAACAGGTCACCTACTGTGGGTCAAACCAAACTAGAACCACTTCAAAATTGTTTATGAGATTTCAAACTACAAACTTCACAGATGGATGTAACTTCAACATGTGATAAAGTAACAAGCACCGCAATTAAATATAAAATGTATATTTCAAATGAGTCATGTTTTCCTATTTATTGCTGCTTGTTCATGTAATACAACAATCACAGAAGGCCTAGAGCCAAATAATGTCTTAAGAAACCTGGGAACATTTTTCAGAGCCTATTACTGTATACTCCTGGATAAAATGTAATGAAGTTGAACATCCTTGAGCTTATCCGATCTTTCTCTTTTTTCAATAAGAGATGATATGTGCCCTATTGTAATATCTTCTAACAATAAGAGCAGGATGAATTTGGTTCCATTTGAATTATATGATGTCTCGGAATTTGCCCTGAACATGCCCTCTTAGCACAAACCCAAGGTGCCAGAGACAAGTTCCACAAAATCAAACCCTGTTATAAGTGAATAGTTTGACAAATCAAAATCTATGAAAAGGGAAACAAATGAAAAGGCTGGTCAGTTTTATAGTTGCACCTCTTAAGTCATGATCACTCATGGGATCCAAAAGATCACCACTTCTAATTAAATAAAGTATACTGTGTGTATATAGATATAGATGCCGCAGAGAGGATCAATCAGATTTGTCAGAGAGTTGGAATCAATATTTATTAACATTGCCATTAATCAATAAACTTAACTGACTCACCAGCGGTTGTACAGTACCTCCGGGGGAGTATGCAGGAAGCTCAGTGTTGCTCCTGGAACACTTCAACATTCATTTATGTTTACAGGTACATGCTTTATAGGTTTCTGTATAATAGATTGGATAGCATCTGCCCTTCGTGTCTCAGCACTAAAGTTATGTTGCCTTTGGCAGCAGGAATACATTTTATCATCGAAGTATCACAAAGCCTTGCTAAATCTGTTAGATGGTTTAAGCAGAGCACCTCTAGATTACTAGATAGAAAACATACGATTTGGAAACAGCTCATCTGACAAATAAGCTAGCCAGACACAGACATAACATTTATGAAAAAGGCATCCATGAGCCATGACATTTCTGAATGACTACCTCTGATGTCCAATGGTTGCCTTCTCTCACAAGTGGAGGTTGAACAAGTTTGGTTATGTGCAGTTTTTATGTCAAGTGTATATTCCACTCAGCATCCTGCCACTCTTAGAGCCCCCTAGATGCCATCTAAATACTTAAAAAGAAGAGAGGGGAAACAACATGGAATCACACAGCTTTAATGACCTGATGTCTCACCTATTTTTCTCATGCCATCTAAGGCACTTTCAGAGCTATGAATGGTGCTGGTGTCCTCGAGGGATTCATTCAGGACAGTTGAGAGGATTTGGCAATAATCAGCAATAAGATCAGCAATAAGAAAAAAAAAAGTTCTACTTTATGGAGAAGTGAGATCTCAGCTGCAATATCCCTATACCTCATGTTGGTGAATCATTTCCAAATATACATTCCACAACTGTCATACTAATACTACCTTGCAAGAGATATATCTAGTAAATGACTCACATAAATCTGTCCCATGCATAAAGTATTGGTTAGCTTAATTACAGATGGCCCATTGTTAGATATATATTTAACTTTTATTGTTGCTGTTCGTCAGACCATCCAGCCAGGTCACCATTCCTCAACTATACAGAAGCCACTCCCTGCCAGATCCTCAGTTCAGAGCACTCACAGTGGGAATTGATACAAAATGCACCCTACATCTACAGATGAATTTCATTAAAGAGCAGGCGAATGCAAAAGTGGAAAACAGAATAAATGTGGGTAGCACTACAGCTCGGAATATATGGGTAATAACATGGTAATACCAGTAATTACCTGTAGTTACTGGTAACAAGAAAGACAATTACCTTGTTATTACAGTTGGATTGTAGTTTCCAAGTAATTATTGTGCATGAAAGATGCTTGAACAGAGAAGGTAGTTACTATGAAATAAGGTGGTATCAGAGCTGGAGAATGCTATTTTAGCTGTTTCCTGTTAGCCTTGTACCCCGTCTTAACCTCACAACTAAGACCAGTGTTACTCAGTGGTAATACGTAGGTTACCTACCTACCTCAGAAAGTAGTCAGCTCTAACGTTGGCTGTGGAGCTCGAGCCAGGACTAGGACTAGCCTTCGATTGTAAGGCCACAAACATGTATTGAATATTATGTTATCTTGAATTAATGAATAATTGTAGCTAATGTCTTGTTATTGTGGTGAATTAAATATTGTAGTGAATATAATTGGAAATATTATTCGGTCCAATAGAAGAGCCAACTCCATCCAACTCCAACAACAAGTATGATACAAAGGTTTATGATACAAAGGATTATCTGCCTGCCTTTTTGAATTGCCTACCCGTGTACCAAACCCTGCTTTGCCTACCCCCTTCCTGGATTATCTGCCTACCAATTGCCTGCCTACCTGTGTACCGAACCTTTTTGAAAGTAAAGACTATTCTATTGGATTTAAGTTTTTGTCTCTGAGTCATGCGTTTGAGTCCTTTGCCTGAGTACTCCTGCCATTACAAATACCACTTTATTTCATAGTAACTACCTTTTCTGTTTTTGGGTAACAAACCATGGTCTTACAGTAGTTAGGTTAATACAGGATACAAGCAAACAAAATGGAAATAGGAACAGTAGCATTTTCCAGTTCTGATAACTGGTACCTTCTCTGTTTCTTGGTTATAAATTAAATTAAATGTGTGCTCATCAGTTTTAAATGATTCAGGAACAATATGGAAATAGTGGAACAATAATACGGAAACAAGATTCTTTCTTGCAAAGTCTGTCTTACCTTAGTTAATTGTATTTCTTGTTACTGTAACTATCAGTAATTACTGGTAATTACCATGGTTATTACCATACTATAACCTACTTATTCTGAGCTGTAAAGTGCTACCTGGGTTAATAGTTCATTCATGAAACATGTCTGTCTAAAATACAAACTGTAGGGTGTAGAGCAGTCATGTGTCGATATTTGACCCCACCTGACACATTGGGGAGGAAAGTTAGGTGAGGTCCAGTACTGAGGAAGTAGGTGCATAGTCTCAACAGAGTGGCCTCAGCTCTAGTCAGGGTCAGTAGCAATATTTCACAGCTCTGTTTGCTTTAGAAAGTGTTTCCACAAAGGCTTCGTGACCTAATCAATCAGAAAAGTTTGAAAAAATGTTTTAAACCAAGTTACCTATCTCTCTTTGTCAGGGGAAAAGGAGGTGATAACTCATTGGCTTCTTCAGCCATGTGTTTGTCCTTAAGTCTGTGTGAGATGCCAACCTCAGCACACCTGGTGACTTCTTGCACATGTTGTGATATAGGAGACTGTTGAGTAGAAGGAGTTTTATAGATAAATAAGAATCATTTTGCTGAATGCACAAGTGAGATGTGTTGGTGTTTATCTGGATGTACAGTTTATTCTTAATATGGAGTATTTTGTTTCATATGGATTGTCTGAGGAGCATACCAGCAAACCAGAAGTGTCCTTGTCTTGGGGGGATTTTTATAACAAGCTTAAATCCAAAGAAAAATGCTCAGAGAAACAAACCTCTTGGTTTTTCCAGCCAAAAGATGCAATTTGCACATTTTTCTCTAAAGTGCCTGGTTGCCTGTGGCTTTGGCATTGGCTGGCTATTGAGCTTGAGCTGTTTATTATATGGGTGGGTGTAGCAACCCTGACCACATAGTTCAGTCACAGGGTCAAGGGTCCAGCATAGATCCTTCAAAATAACACCTAAATGACTGGGGGCTGGTTAAAATAAGATTATACATGTCAAGAATATTTTCAATAGATTCATGAATAAATAGCAAATGCACATTTTTCCTTCAATAGCAAATTACAGTAAACATATTCACTTAGATATGTTTTTGTTGTTTGGGTACTCTCAAGCATATTGGAGTTTATTAGATTTGTTGTTTTAGATTTGTACCTGTGCTTTAGGTTTTGGCTTCTGACATAATAATATGGGCCAGTGGGAAAGGGAGAGACAGGTTCCAATTACATTGCAATTACATACATGGCTTATTACTCTGATTGAGCATGTTTAGATGCCACTCAAAGAGATTTCAGACATAGAGGAAAGACAAAACTCTTCAATCTGGAGAGAAGAGCAGTAAGACATGCCATATGAGATCGTCCAACAGATTACAACCCAGCCCTTTTGACTGAACAGCATCCAAGTCTCTAAAAGACATACACGTGAGATATCGGCTATTTTCCCCAATGCATCTCTAGTGTTGAAAACATCTTGAAATGGAGCTTTGGTTTGGCGGTGATGGTAATTCAGTCTGATCTATGATGGATGCACCCTGGGATACATTGGTGTGATTATCCCAACATAATAATATCCCTTAGGGAATAAGGGTTGAGTGGGATAATTTACTTTCACATAACTTGTGGTTGTGGCTCAGCCATCGAGATAAACAGTCACTGGCAGACCCTCTGAAGCCCTTTGGTTAGGGAAGGTGAGCAAAAGGACATTTCCTAGAGACAAGCATCTTCCACACTGAGCCTTGTGCAACCAGCCCAGGTCAACATGCATGAAGACTTCAATCTGCTAATCAAGTCAGTCAACAACAGTAGCCAACATACTTTGGTAACCCCCCCCCCCCCCCCCCCCCCAATTATTTACACCACTTATACTGACAGGCTGATGGAAGAGCTTTACACTTTTTTTTCACTTCACCTTCCTAAATTCCACAAGTTTTGTTATTGTACCAGGACCTATTTCACCGGCCCCACTGTTGTCCTCACAAATGCAATCCACATTCTCTCTGAGGTTTATGTTAATGTGAGCTCAGGTCAGGTTTATGTTGACATGAGCGAGTGGAATCTATGCTTAGAGGGCAGGGTGGGGGCATGGTCTGGAGTTTGGCTGTGTTGTCTCCCTTTGAGGAGTGTTCGAGGAAAGAAAGAAGAGAGAGAAAACGAGGAGGATATTCCTCAGGTCGGATCATGCTTGGCTGGCATAGACAATGTTTTGGGATGATAACATTCAACAAGGCTTCAGTTCTTTGCCTCAGGTATTTGGCATAGGTGACAATACACATCATTTTCCATAAATGATAGTTATTTGTCCAAGGGCAAAATCACTAGATCTCCCTTCGTTAATATTGTTGTAGCTCTATCTTCAGTATCTGCCTATCAGGCACAGAATGAGTTGTTTACTGGAAATAAATATTATATGTAGGCTACTAAACAGCTCCTTCTCCAGTTTCTCAAACAATAAACTGGAGTCACTCAACAATCACTCAAACAATAACCCAGAGTCACTCAAACAATACAGGGTTAAGTGCAGGGAAGGAAAAAAAAAGAAACCAATATGTAGTCTTCTCTGAGATGAAGGAGAAAAAGGTCCACTTGTGTTGAATTTGATACACTTCTCACTGTTATGTGTATTTCTTTTCAATTTGTTCAGGATATTTAGCCAAGTCTTTTCATTGCAACGTTCTACAAACATGAGAGCCAAGGGCAGTTTAAGGCAAACTTTTGTGACGTTTTGAATTTGAACTCATATTGATAGCTGTAAGTCTGTTTTTACTCTTAAGATGGTGCTTGTTTTACATTTGTTTAAGACCAGCATGTCATGTCTCTTTGCCAAAAACTACAGTGTTAACTTATTGTTCATTTCATTAGTGTGGTCAAATAGTTTCTGCACTTCAGTGCTGTGTGTTATTCAAGTAAGAAAAATAGTTTGAATTGGCATTAGTTGGAGCATTATACCTAACCAGTCAAATCTGATGTTATTTCATAAACTGGCATTCAACGTAACTTTTTATATGAATTTCCTGGATTGATACACGTTTTACCTCTCCAAAAGCAGACAAGAGCCCAAATAATCTAAATGTGAGGGAATAGGATATTGAATAAATTCTGGCCCTCAAGTTGGCAAACACAGAATATATAAAAACAGCTCAATTAATTAACTCCCTACTGTATCATTCTCAAGACAGGTCACCCGAAATCATTAAATCCTTTCATTTTGATTCCCCGCTTTTCCTCAGAGTTTTGCACATTGTGTCTCTGAGGCTTTGAGCTTAAAGGTTTGAGAGGTGAGGACCTCACAGGAGACTGTCTAGTCTGACTCTGGACCCCACATGCCCAGCCCCAGGCATTCTTTGTCTGTTTTGATTGGGTAACTGACCCAGCTGAGCTCTTTTGAGGACAGGCTGCTTATTGGTGGTGAGGTCTCCCCGGAGCCCCTCACAGAGACAAGCAGGCACCCTCCCATTTGTCCTCTTTCCATTATCCAAGGTAAACAGCAGTATCAAGCCTGAGGTGGGTCAGACCAGGCATCTCCAAACAAGGCACTTGACACACACTCAGCATTGGGTGTCTCAAAGAAAATCAACTCCCATTGCAAATTAGGAATGTTTGGTTCTCATAATGCCAATCTACGCAATCACTGCACCCTCACAGTGGAGACTGCTCACTTTACCAAGCGTCAGCATTAGAACACAATGGCTCTATTGAACTCCAAGGAGGTCTCAGCTGAGGCAAGTTAGGGCTTTTCATCTATTGACTAAGTCATTGACATGGGAGAGGATAGCTACTTGGATTCTGACACAGGAAGAGAAACTACTCAGAGCATATATGGGAGAATGAAGCATCCTCTGATGACATTACAACTATGATGTAATAGTAAAGATATGTGCTTCATACATTGTGGTTGTACATTTCTACAGTATCTCTCAGAGACAAGTAGTCCAGGAAACTGTAGAGCCTTAGTTGGTGAAGAATGCCAGTCTCATATCTGTAGCCTACATGTACTTCAGCTCCAAACCTAACGCTCAGCCATAAACCAAGCTGTCAAGTTAGCAGCCCTACGGCATAAAACAGCACAAAATCCCCCCACCCTACGGAACTAATCATTAACTGTAGTTTAGTTGTTTCCTGATACACCATACTGAATGTTTTAAAACTATGACAGTAAGTGCAAAATAATATTATGTAATTTGAAAATGCACACCTGCTCTGGACACATTTGAACCTGATTTGCACTGTGGCTGACCTTCACCTGAAGACACTTGACCGTCGACTTTGATTGTTGCCGTTGTTGAACATTTCAGACATAACCATTTCTCTCTGACAAGTCTCTGCTGTTGTGCACAGGTCAAGCGGTACAAATTAAGACCTTTATGAAGTCACCCTCTTCCATTTATTTGATCTTTTGGATATCCTGGAAATTAAACAAATAACCAAAAATGCATAATTCTTTCAGTCTCTTGACATGTCGAACATCTCTTCACTTCTCCAAACAATGTCTGAGTATGTGTTGCCATTGGCATCAAGATCAAATGGCCAAATACAGGCAGTTTAGCTTTTTACTCATACTTTGCAGACTTTTACAAGGCTGTGTTTGTTTCCATTCATTCTGAATAGAGAAAAGCCATACAGCTATAAATACTGGAATACTATAATGTGGAATCTTTTAATACTTTTAAAATAACCTGAAAATGGCCTATGCAAGAGAGAGAAAGAGAGAGAGAGAGAGAGAGAGAGAGAGAGAGAGAGAGAGAGAGAGAGTATAAAGAGTATTTTACTGAAACAGTGGTAGTTTTTCATTTTATGGTACATAAATGACCATTTGTTTCAAGATATTATGTGATAAAATGGTTCTTACACATTAATAACCTATGAAGTACTTGTTCTTAAGATGCATGATGAGTCTCTCTTGTCTGTCAGTAACAAGACTGACAAGAGTGACACTGAATGACAATCAGTACATAAAATAAATAGTGTTCATATCCTGTGCCTAATTAAAAAGAAGTCTCTATGAGCAGCTTCAGGGTGGTCTAAAAACAGCACCCACCATTACGCCTTACTAGAGCTGTAGTATGTCTGTCAAATAAACTTGATTTGTCATACTAGTAATATGGTAATCATTGTAATTGGTTAACAAATGTCACTGACATGCTGTGATAAATGATTGATAACTGAAGAATATCTGAGGCTTTGGCCACACACACGCATCTCACTATGATCATAATTTAAGAGGCACAAAGTATCCACTGCAGTTCTGGAACGTATGATAAATCTCTGCATTTGAGCTGCAGGTCTGTGTGAGGCCATTGTGAGACCTCTGTTTGACTCCAGCGTTTTAAGTACTGTGGAGAGGAGCTCAGTGGGGTTACAGGATCCTGCACAGCAGCCACCCACACTGGTCCAGGCCAAAACAGAGTACCGTTGTATCCCCAGGACATTTGCCTCTCTTTCAAGGAAGAACACAAGAATAAATCTTCACTTTTATGATGGTTTGAAGATAACATCTTCTAGAATCCTCTAGAGCTACTGCTGGTATGCCCTCAATGCTACCAAGGGACTAATAGCGCCTCTGGCTCTCAATAACTCGCCAACAGGGACATTTTGAGGAATGGGGTCTCAAAAAACTGAAAACCAGCTGTTACTGTACACCTCGTTCATACTGCAGGGATTTGTATGTAAAATTGTCATCATATTTTAGTGTGGTAGCAATAATACAGTTAGAATTCAGTGCGATGGTTGCAATTGCTGCTTTCCAATACACAGACCAAAGTGGGTGGTTCCAGTGGTTTTCAACCTACTGTAATTTGTGTGTGCAACCTTCGACATTTGGCTGCTTTGGGTCAGAAACCCATTAATCTACTGTTGAGTACCACATGTGAGTGACAGTGTAATGTAGCAAATGACAGTCTCATGGGGAAAGAGTTACTCTGTTGTTGTTATGCTGTAGACTTATTTATTGTGCTTTACATTTGACCTCAGCCCAGCTCTTCCCTCTGGGGGAGGTGAGCTATAGGTCTTCCCAGTATGATTAATCACAGCAGGCCCAGCACAAGGTCGATTATTCTGATGGCATGCACTTGTACTCCCATCCAGCTGCTGGGAGTGAGAGTGGGTTGCTGAAGTTAACAATATATCTCAGATTGACATGCTCTCTGGTGAGCAGTAGACACAAGGAGAGGGAATATATGGAAAGTGATCCAATCTTCCCTGTTGAAGGCAAATTCAACAATGTCGATTAAATATGTTGGAAATGTACATTTTCCTTGAAATAACATATAAAACACTATAGGCTACAATATATATTCTTCAAATGAATTACAATAGGGAAGCATAATGTCTTCAATATTAACTAATTAATAACGTAACATAGGATACTAAAGGCAGATAGTCAAACCAATAAATTATATAATACACAAGACATTATATTGTGCAACACTTGATCCATTGGTTTTCCAGTAGCCATTAAAACCATTTAGAACAGGTATTCCTGCCAACCTGAAGGATTCTTCACCTCCTCCGCAGAGTATAAATGCATAATACTTGACTAAGTGTTCTATACAAACTGGAACATTTTAGGAGCATGTGGCCCCCACAAAAGAGCAGCTTAATGATGCTTACTCTAGTGCAGGAGTTAGAGTGTAACAGGAAAACATCCTCCCAGGTCAGCCATATATCATTGTGATGTACAACATGGAATAAAGGGTTTATTATGTTGTTCAAGTGCATAATATTTGGCTATATGTTCTATACAAACTGGAACATTTTAGGAGCATGTGGCCCCCACAAAAAAGCAGTTTAATGATGCTTACTCTAGTGCAGGGGTTAGAATGTAACAGGAAAATATCCTCCCAGGTCAGCCATATATCATTGTGATGTACAACATGGAATAAAGGCGTTATTATGTTGTTCAAGGTCTCCTCAATAACTCTCAATGCCAAGGTTTCCCTGGGATCCACAGTCCAAACCCAGGGGGAGTGAGAAACTAGTGATACCTTGTTTGTTCCAAGCAAACAAAAAAAAAAATCTCTTTTATGAGATAATCCTATGAGACTGCATTAAGAGTAGCCTATGCAGAAAATAAGATTGACTTTGGTGTCTGTGTAAAAAAATATGAATACAGACAGCATCTACATTGGACATTTACGAGATCAACAAAATGTTTTTTTAATTTTTTAAAGTCTTATTGAGAACTGAAAAATAATCAGTTTAAGCGGCCGAAGACATATGAATAACAAACATTACTTTTCTCTGTCGTTATGGCGAGATCACAACTTATTTATCTCATGATCTCGACAAAACAGAACTTTTGTTATGTCACGATCATGAGATAAATAAGTTGTGATCTCGACATAACGAGAGAGAAAAGTAATGTTTTCATATGTCCTCCATGGACTTGCATAGTAGGCCTGTGCAAACAACAACAAAGCGGTTGTTCATGAATGGACACATTGAAGTCTGATGTCACCTGATTCATTTCAATAATAGTAGCTCATGTCGCTAATCCACCAATGAAAAGCGCACTTCCTCGTCGCCATTTTGGTCTGTCCGCCTACTGAACGTGCTCAGTATTCGCTCTCGTCTAGAACAACACGAGAAGAACATGCCCGCCAGATGGCCGATTGATCCCCTGGGTGTACCGGCCACTTTCTTTGGTAAACAGCTGAGAGATGTGGCTGTAGAAATGTTAACACTCTCAAATTCACAGACAGAGCTATGGATGCAAGGATTTATAATTACATTGTTTCCAAACAATGGAGTCAAACAAGCTTAGTATATTTTGGGTTCTTATGGGGTAAGACAGTTGAACTAAGTTCATGGGGCATTTATAGGTTATATTCTTCAAGAACCTACTGAGGGGACAGCCCAATGTACAGTGAGTATGCCACTGCCAATGATACACATACTGTAATCTGCCTGGCCACTCACGCCTTGAGAGTTTAACATTTTAAAGTTCTGGAGAGTTTAACGTTGAACGTTCCTTGAACGTCTTCCTTTATTTCCCCTGTCAAGTGATGGAGGCCAAGGGTGTGGAGCACACAGGGAGAGCCCGGGCTGTTAGTAAGACATTGTACAAGGCTCCTCTTTACCCTGACAGGTTCCCTAGGTGCTCCTCAGGACTAACCCTAACCCTAACCCTAACGCTAACCTAGCCAACAGACAGGTAACATGAGAACAGCCCCAGCATACAGGCCAGACAGACTCTAACAAGATGGTACTCATTTCCATGAAATGGGCGGAATAGTGTTTCATTACCTATTATCAAACTGAGCAATTTAGTCTGGAAGCAAACATGTTATTTGGCAAAGCGTGTTGGTCAACATTGTTCCTGACACCAAACCGCAGCAGAGGAGACTGCTTTGGCTAGCTACTGCTGATGGAACACCCCGCCAGTGACATGGAATTATAGCAAGGCTTCCATGACACACATTCCCTGCATGCTTTTTGGGCGCAGTCTGGCAAAAACTGTGAAAACCATAATGAAAATGTCTACGCTCACTCTTTCCTAAGAATACTTGTCCCAACAGTCTTGTTGTGTGTGGCCTCTCTTTTACAAGCAGCTGATCAAAGTGAATCTTCCCAAAAAAGAATCTGATCCTCTCTTGTTGCCATCCATCTCAAAAGGTATATAGTACATCATTTAGTTTTCGCTCTCTGGGATGTGTACAGTATCCTTGCAATATTGCATCTTATGGGTCTGCCAGTAGTGGTTTTCAGTAGTTAACTACTTTTTTGATAATGTAGCAGTGTAGTGAGCTACTGTTACTACTCACTACATTTCCCCCTGAAAACAAAAAAAGAAATAGGAATCTAACTATAACTAAGCCCTTAAACTTCAAATGTCCATATTATTTATTCCCTCACTGCTTCCCGGCTCCGCACTTTGCTCCACTTCACCTTTATTTGTATCTTTCTCAGTGATTTCAGAGCTTTTAAGCCGTTTCAGTTTCTGTCATCTCACTTATCTTTCAGTAACTGATTGTCGTGTGTTGGACGAAGTAGTTTCAATGTAGTGAACGTTTGACATACTATATACATAACTATATTTCTATCAAGAGGAGCTTTAGTGTTGTTCAACTTCTTCCCTTGTAAAGTAATTGATAATTTATGGAAATACATTGTCCGAGTAGCTTCCCCAACACAGATTTTCTTTAGATAAATGAAAGTTAAAAAAAACTTAATTAAACCACAAAGACTTGGCCACACAATAATATTTGGCTGACCAGTAATAGAGCTGCATAATATAGTACAAGAGTTGACATTGCACCTAATGACAAATAAACACAGCAAACAAACGGACAAACTGAAAAAAAGACAGTTGCCTATCCCCAATCAGGTCCTAGAAGTAAATACAACACCGCATTGGTGTAAGAATGAGCCTCACCGCCCCAGCTTGATTTGGTTTAACTGGGGTTCAGAAATAGGACTGAGGTTATAAAGCCATAGTCCTGGGTGTTTACTGTGGTAAACAGTGCCTGAGTACGAGAACATTGACTTGAGGGTACAATCTTGCCTCATTGATATCTTTGAAGATGGAATTTCCACATCCACTTCATAACAAGTCAATGTTAAAGGCTTGTGCGTGTTCAACATTTTCATGATTTAAATCAAAACATTTAAATAATTGCTCAGCTATTCCCTCTATTTCCCCTATTGTCTCAGTCTCAGTGCAACAGTGTTACCCACCCAAAAACATACTTCACCCTCACTGTCTGTAGACTCACATACGGTACGTTACCACAATAAACTCTGTGGCTCCTAATTTCTCTGGATATTATTTCAGATTTGTTGTTTAACTGGAAAGACCAAACAAACCTCTGCAACATTTCACACCTCTGGATGAGATTAATCCCACTGTAGTGTCTAAAGCCTATTTGATGGAAGGGTATGAAAACAGCAAAAGATCTTTGGAATATTGATTCTAAGTGAGACCTCCCTTCCCACCCCTAGTGAGGAATAATATGGTCTCTTTACATTTTCTATGAACATTTTATTAACGAGGGCAAACTCCTCCAACGTCAGCACAGGATACTCGAGGGCTTGGATGGGAATGTAAAAGAATAATAACTGACAGTAATATGCTCTTTTGGCTTGTTTGTAGATGTTTAATGAAAGTTTCAATGTAAGAGCGCTCGTTTCAGATGACCATATGATTATGAAAACTCATTGCAAATTGAGTGAGGATGTTTGATATTGAATGTGATTTATTGTCTTGTGATGTGGGTTTTCTCATATTTTGATATTACATACTTTGGTATTGCATGTTAAACTGCTGACATTGCAGTCAATTTAGACTGGGGCTTGGGTCTTTACAAAGATACTTTCATCTCAACAGGACAGCCAGGTAAAATAAAGGTTAAATAAGACTAACAAATAACTAAGACAGAAGAGTGGTGGTAGAGGGGGAAACTGTATTCACAGGACTGTTTATTAAACTTATGTGTCCCAGACTGACCGGCCAGAGCACAGCAGCTCTTGCAGCCCCTGCCTCTGTTCTGTGCATTCACTGTCAAAACCATGCGCACTGTGGAAAGTAACCATGGATTTCTGTGTGAATCACATAAATCTGCAAAACTGTAGAACCTCAGCTGTCTTAACCAGCAGGAACAACCACAGACTCTCAGCACATACTGTACTACACCCATGGAGATTATTCCACAGTGTATAGGGCTTTCTCATGAATTCTGACAGTTTTAAAGACACCGTGGGAAAATCCCTTTCCTAGTTATTGGCTGTAGACGAGCCATGGTACATAACAGTGGAGTCTGTTTGACCTTGTTTGTGCTAGCTCCATACAAATCCCCAGATTATCTTCAGTCTGAGGGATGGATCACCTGTGTTACTGATGCCCCTTGGCCTCTTTTGGATGAGCTTTAATTGTCATGTTAGAGAGCATCTTCTTAAAAGTCACCTACTCTGAACTCAAAGACTAAAATCGTTCCAAGTAGAGGATTTAGTTAAACATGTAAAGTACAATGGATGAAATGTAAGGCTTTTGGATAACAATGGTGGGGGAATCCTTTATCTTAAATCTAATATAGCACATCATCTTGTCTGGAAAAGCTCTGTTTGCATGCACCAATTGTCAACTGGCAGACAAATTGATTGCAAAAATGTTGATTGATTTGGTGTAGGATGCTATTACTCTCCCCAAATTGTGGCATGATTTCTCTGGTATGCTCTGGAAAGCCTTTTCGAGGGGTGAGTAGGTGGTCATGGACAGTAACACCCATATCCAGGCCCGCTAGAAGAATTCCAACAAGCCATCCTTCACTTAACATATAAAACGAAAATGGGCCACTGGACTTATGCTTCTAGGGAACCATGACAACAGGCAATATTGATACTATCTGAGTCTTCTGAAAAGGAAATTGAAACTTCGACTTCAGACGATCTGAGTACGCTAACTGAGCTGAGGACCGGAACTGAAAAAGTAGACAGCATTAATCAAACTGTATCGGTAAGAGCCATGGGAACTGACACACACGTGATGGCAGATTAATGAGAATCACTTGAATACTGGCATAAGGGAATACAGTCTTGACAGAACCATTAAACAATCAGCTACCACACGGCATAAGACATAAGACAAAGCAAATCATCACATTGTTTACTCACCAACTAAAAGAACACATCTCTATACCTCCACTCCTGCTTCTGTTATAAGCAGTTTTGTTATCATTCATAATCAGCTTCTAAGTGTATTTCACCTTTAAGATATAATGTTCTACTGTAACTGCTGGTATGTAGAATGTGTATTGTTACTTGAAATGGCCATTCTCAAAGATCCCCATCCAAACTGCATTAGATGTTGAGTCATCAACTTAGAGACAACCAACAGACCAAACAAATAGAGCCACTGACTTACTCTCAACAGATATTTGGCACATAGAGAGGTGTCTACGATGAGCTATGATTAATATGTCATAAAAACTACAGCTGAGGCTATGATAGGACCACAACATTGGCTTTTTATTCATCCTTGCTCGTGCTCTTTAAAACATAGTTAAAACAATAACTATGAAATGTGATTGTGAAGCTCCATCCCATTTGGCCTTGAATGACCATAGTGTAACATTTTGAAAGAAGCCCTCTGAGAATTGTATCACCCTTGATCAATTTCAAAACATGGAACATTTCCTACCAAAACAAAATAAATCACACTCATCAAACTAATATATTTACAGTCGGTCTCACTGAATAAAAACAAACTAATTTGCCCTGTGGCTATTTTCCCATGCTGTACCTTTGAACTTGTTTTGAATGACTGTATAATATATACGGTGCATTCGGAAAGTATTCAGACCCCTTAACTTTTTCCACATTTTGTTATGTTACAGCCTTATTCTAAAATGGATTAAACTCATTTTTTCCCTCATCAATCTACACACAATACCCCATAATGACAAAGCCAAATCAGGTTTTTAGAAATGTTTGCTAATTTATTAAAAATAAAAAACTGAAATATCACATTCACCTAAGTATTCAGACCGTTTGCTATGACACTCATGCAAATTGAGTTCAGGTACATCCTGTTTCCATTGATCATCCTTGAGATGTTTCTACAACTTGATTGGAGTCCACCTGTGGTAAATTCAATTGATTGGACATAATTCGGAATGGCACACACCTGTCTATATAAGGTCCCATGTTGACAGTGCATGTCAGAACATAAACCAGGCCATGAGGTTAAAGGAATTGTCCGAAGACCGCCGAGACAGGATTGTGTCAAGGCACAGATCTGGGGAAGGGTACAAAAACATTTCTGCAGTATTGAAGGGCCCCAAGAACACAGTAGCCTCCATCATTCTTAAATGGAAGAAGTTTGGAACCACCAAGACTCTTCCTAGAGCTGGCTGCTTGGCCAAACTGAGTAATAGGGGGAGAAGGGCCATTGTCAGGGAGGTGACCAAGAACCCAATGGTCACTCTGACAGAGCTCCAGAGTTCCTTTGTGGAGATGGGAGAACCTTCCAGAAGGACAACCATCTCTGCAGCACTCCACCAATCAGGCCTTTATGGTAGAATGGCCAGATGGAAGCTACTCCTCAGTAAAAAGCACATGACAGCCCACTTGGAGTTTCCCAAAAGGCACCTAAAGGACTCTCAGACCATGAGGAACAAGATTCTCTGGTCTGATGAAACCAAGATTGAACTCTTTGGCCTGAATGCCAAGCGTCACGTCTGGAGGAAACCAGGTACCACTCATCACCTGGCCAATACCATCCCTACAGTGAAGCATGGTGGTGGCAGCATCATGCTGTGGGGATGTTTTTCAGCGGCATGGACTGGGAGACTTGTCAGGATCAAGGGAAAGATGAACGGAGCAAAGTACAGAGAGATCCTTGAGCCCGGACTTGAACCCAATCAAGCATCTCTGGAGAGACCTGAAAATAGCTGTGCACCAACGCTCCCCATCCAACCTGACAGAGCTTGAGAGAATCTGCAGAGAAGAATGGGAGAAACTCCCCAAATACAGGTGTGCCAAGCTTGTAGCATCATACCCAAGAAGACTTGAGAATGTAATCGCTGCCAAAGGTGCTTCAACAAAGTACTGAGTAAAGGGTCTGAATAATTATGTAAATGTGATATTTCAGTTTTTTATTTGTAATAAATTAGCAAACATTTCTAAAAACCTGTTTTGGCTCTGTCATTATGGGGTATTGTGTGTAGATTGAGGGGAATTTTTTTTTTTTTTTAGAATAAGACTAACAACAAAATGTGGAAAAAGTTAAGGGGTTTGATATACACACACTCACCAAACATTTTATTAGGAACACTATACAAATACTGGGTAGGGCCTCCCTTTGCTCTCAAAACAGCCTAAATTCTTTGTGGCACTGATTCCACAAGATGTTGGAAACATTCCTTTGAGATTCTGGGCCATGATGACATGATTGCATCACGCAATTCCTGCAGATTTTTCAGGTGCACTTTCAAGCTGTGAATCTCCCGTTCTACCACATCCCAAAGGTGTTCTATTGGATTTAGATCCAGTGACTGGGAAGGCCACTGAAGAATACTGAACTCATTGTCATGTTCATGAAACCAGTTTGAGACGACTTTTGCTTTGTGACATGGTGCATTATCATGCTGGAAGTAGCCAATAGAAGATGGGTAAATTGTGGCCATGAAGAGATGCACATGCTCAGTAACAGTACTCAAATAGGCTGTGGCATTCAAGCGATGATTGATTGATGAAGTGTGCCAAGTAAACATTCCCCACACCATTACAGCACCTCCACCATGAGAAGGTGTACAGGTGTTCCTAATGAAGAGCTCAGTGAGTGTATATATATGGCAGACAGCAGGTTCCCACCACATGAGTCATACACTCCTCATTCTTTATTGGTTCCAGGTATCTGTGCCACAGCATGCAACCCTTGTCCAAGAAGTGAGTGTGTGCCACCAGTTCAGTCATGTGACTGTCCCTCCCCCTTTAACTTTTCTCAGGGCTGCAGCTCTTGCCCTCTCTTGTTCCCTGCCCACACCTCTGCAGCTAAGGGCCTTGATCATACTACCTGTCCACCATGCAGAACACAGGATCATAATTCAGGATGTACTGTATATAATTATGCTCTAAAACTTATTGATAAGCATGGATAGGCTTTGCACTGGGCCAGACTGCGTACACTTTGAGTTACTTTAAGAGTTAGACCAATTATTAGCTTTTCAGAAGTTTAAAACATGTAAACTGAAAAAGAACAACTAATAACACTTTTTTTTAATTTTTATTATTAGTATTATTTTTTATTTGAAATAGTATACTAGCAGAAACCAAATGAAACAAAGTAATGCAAATGCAGAATATACATGTCATTGCTCCCACACATAGGCTACTGTACACACCTGACTACCGAAAGATGTCTCCAACTACAACTACTATGATGAAGGCATTTAAATGGGTTGTGATGCAGATAAGGCACTAAAACCATACAGGATCATAATCAGAAGGTTTATTATGAAAATGTGGTAGACAAGATTATCTGCTTGGTAGTGAACTCCATCACATGAATATATACTGCCATCTTGTGGCAGGACTTGATAAATAAAATAACATGTTCATACTTGCATAATACATCATAAATAAACTGACAAGGAACAGAATAGCAGTACAATCATGAAGGCTGAACTCATCTTTTCAACAGGCTGTTGATGGACTTCATCTCATCATTTGAAAGAGGAGAGAGGTTGTATCCTGTCAGCTCAGGTTTTCCTGAAACCAAAAGCTAGATGTGAATACATTGTCAACATTCTAAGATAAGATGGACTTATTCTGAAATTCCACAAGAAACATATAGCCAAAACTAGAGTAGCATAATTACAAGGTCTTCAGGATGCACTTACCTTGAAGCTCATTGAGACGGTTTACTTTTGCTTTCAGCCCTTTGCGGAGGTCGTTTATCTCCTTCTCTAGTTGTTCTTGGTCTGTTCAGAGTAACAAAACAGCTTAAGAGGGATTGAGATACTGCTACAACTCATATCATTGTTTGGCAATGTAAGAGAAATATGTAACAATTGCAGCTGGACATGATGACGAATTGTGTGGCTCTTACCTTTTTGTATCATCTCTTTAGTCTTGGCTTTGGGAAATTGTATGAACATGTTGCCAAAGCAAACCTTCACTTTCTCTGCAAAGAAAAAATATCGTGTGTGATCTTGATTGATCGCATGCATGACTAAATGAAGATTGACTGGCTGACAACATCAACCAATTTTGGGCTTTCCTGACACTGATCACGCAGAGAGTGTCTTGTTTTAGTATTTACACATTATTTGACATTGTATACACTATTTGCTTTCAATCAATCGAGGCTGTGCAACACTCACTTGCTTCCGAAGATGTATCGTTTCGCAACGAATTAAACGCTTCTCTGTTCCTATTTCTCTTCATGTCCAGATCCACGATCTGAAAACAGGGATATCGGGACTTTTATGACGACGTATGCATTAATGTCAAAATGATAAACAATCCACACTGTAAAACAACAATACAACCGTGTGAGGCTTGCAACGCTCAGCCACAGAACGTCATTCAATACGGTAACGTAGCTATAGCTACTTGACTCAGAGAGGACAGCTATATGGTTAGTTGGCTCATCAACTACTCGTATATTTGTTCATCAATATTACCTGTTGTCTGTTTGCAAGAACATCCTCTGCTGCTTCTTCAACTTCTGTAAGGTAATCTAAAATGCGCTGTGAAGAGTCCATGCTGACAAAGTGCAACTACAGAAATATATCCCACGTGAAACAATGACATGAAAACATAAGTTCCTCAGTACAGCTGGTAACAAGAAATATTTAGTTGTGGCAAAGATCCACCTGCATGGTGAAGCCTGCTTATTTTAGTTCAAAACATTGACAATGATACACAGATTACTCTATAGTATCTATAGTACAGGACACCTACTGAGATACATTTTAAAACTCAAGATATAATAAGAATAAATGTGTTCAAGTATGATTAATTTAAATTTACCAACAGGAAAAATCATGTGTTTATCTGTGTATTTCTGAATTGTGAGAGCAGAAATCACCCAATATCATAATGACTAAAATGATACAGGCTAAAATCTTAAATCATTTTAGGAGAACTGATGTTGCGGTGTGTAGACTGTGGTCGGATATAAATCATGATGGTATTTGAGAGATCTATTTATTGCGCATGTACAGTATATGTTGAGTTGATGGTTGTCTTATGTGGTGATTATTCAAAGAGAATTCATAAGACATTTGATTGAGGATTTCAATAGCCGCCAAGTTGTCACCGCCATGTTTTCAAGCCCTGCAGTCAGAATTGCACTTCATTGTCCAACTTGAAACTGCACACACTGCCCCCACCTGTTCTCACTTCGCTTTGCCTGAATTCTAGTCGGATTCAATTTTGATGCCAAACAAGCCCAATGCCTATCGAGAAATTCGCAAGGAATTTGCAAGTGGTAAATGAGTGATGTGATGATCTAAGTGCCACTTGGTATTCCTGTTCCTCCACCTCCCCTCTGTGAGGTCCTCCAGCATCGTATGTGCCTCTAGGTGTAAAGTGCGCTGAAAAATCTAGCCTTGAAAATAGCATTCATATTTCAGACACACCCCCTAAGTGCCACCGCCAGCGCCACTGCCAATGCCCCTGACAACGCCCGCAGTTGTATTAGGACTGTATTAAGACTGTTTTTTACGCCGTTAAAATATAGCCCTGAGTCAGTGCTAGCTGTCTGTCAGGTAACAGATCAGCTGTCTACACGTATGCACCTGACACAATCACATGTTACATGTTGAAATGGCGGCCTATTTAAGTGGACAGTCTGCACACCTCAGTGTAGCCTGCAATATTGTTGCTGACACTGTTGGTTCCTACTGTGCTATAAGAGTGTTGCTATTGTTTTTGTTCCCACCACCACCCCAGCCTCCACCTGCTTTTGTTCTGTATCTATTGGGGGGTTGATAGAGTTATGGACTCCCTGCCATGATATACACATATGTTTTGTTTTTGTTTATATGTAAATAACATTTGCTATAGCCTAATCACGTTCCCAGACACTTCCACCCAATATGCTTAGAAGGTCTGGTGGACCAATGCACCAAACTTGGCTTTCGTTTACCCAATACAAAGATTGGGAAAAACTCCTGAGGCATAGCCATTGGCTTTAGTCATCTCCCACAGCACTTCCCCCAAGTGTTTGCGCACCACTGATTCTTGATTCAGAGCCATGCGTCGCAGTTGTGTGATTCGCTAATAAAGAAAGACAAATACTTTACTCAGTAAGTTCCCACGAACGGCAGGTTTGAGTCATTCTCATTCCAGGCTTTTATGTGCACAACGTGTTTGTGTGCATGTGTGTGCCCTTGTGAGGCTGGTCGCTCACTCACAGATGCAACTTGGAGGGCAAGGTCATTTTTCTCCTGCAGCAGGGATACCATCTTCTCCTCCAGCTCCTTCTTACGGGCCTCTGTCTTAGCCAGGGCAACTTTGCACTTCTCAAAGTCCTCCTTCATGTTGGCCAGCTCCTTCTCTGTTTCAGCACTCTGCAGCAGGGGCTTGATCTTGTAGTAGACCTTCATCCATGGCCAATGTTTGACATTCATGAATGAGCGGACGTTGTACTGGATGGTGTAGATGGACTCTCTGGTTGACAGGAGAAAGTGGAATTGTGGCGTAGTGAGTTTTATGGTTTTGAATGGCTCAATGATAACAAAGTAACATGACAAAGTAACCCAGGCTATTTTATAATATTGATTATATACTTGAATTGCCTGTAAGTGCAT
Organism: Argentina silus; assembly: GCF_951799395.1. NCBI lineage: Eukaryota > Metazoa > Chordata > Actinopteri > Argentiniformes > Argentinidae > Argentina > Argentina silus. The sequence goes on along the minus strand of NC_139658.1, from coordinate 16,336,805 downwards.
TCCTAATTAATTATATACTGGTGGTTCATAAGTAGTGCTAGAGAGATTATCTCCCATCCCTTACCTCCTCTCCATCATTTTTGAAAACTCTCTCCTCATCAGGTATCCACGGCAGAGAGCTTGAGTCATGGTTACCAGAGCAGCCAGCTTCTCATCTCGCATCTCCTCCAAGACACCCAGCAGACCAGCTTTGAAAAACACCTAAGCACAGATAAACAAGCATGTCCAATGGAGGAGTTAGACATTGTAACATATAGAAACAGGCAGAATGGAAATTCAAAGGGAGGTTCAACACCACTAGACTCGGTTGTAACAACAATAGCATTGAAGTGCATGTCATTTCACCATGAGATTTTGAAGAACAGTTGTAGTAATGGTCTGGGACAGATTAGCTATACCCATACCACTCAAACACAAAAATGCAAATGAATTTATAACTTTATATAATGTGTTTTTTCTGGACTTCTTTGTTGATATTCTGTCTCTATTTGTTAAAATAAAAGTACCATAAAAATGATAGACCGCTCATTTCTTTGTAATCGGGCAAACTAACAAAATCAGCAGGGGATCAAATAATTATTTCCCCCACTGTATACACTCACAGAACACTTTATTAGCAACACTATACTAATACTGGGTAGGGCCTCCCTTTGCTCTCAAAATAGTCTCAGTTCTTCGTGGTACTGATTCCACAAGATGTTGGAAACATTCCTTTGAGATTCTGGTCCATGATGACATGATTACATCATGCAATTCCTGCAGATTTTTCAGGTGCACTTTCAAGCTGTGAATCTCCCGTTCTACCACATCCCAAAGGTGTTCTATTGGATTCAGATCCGGTGACTGGGAAGGCCACTGAAGAACACTGAACTCATTGTCATGTTCATGAAACCAGTTTGAGACGACTTTTGCTTTGTGACATGGTGAATTATTATGCTGGAAGTAGCCATTAGAAGATGGGTAAATTGTGGCTATGAAGGGATGCACATGGTCAGCAACAATACAACAATACTCATACTATTTGAAATACTGTATTATAATGTGGCAAGGAATGTAATATTACATTCCTTGACTATGGTCCACTTGCGCATTTCCATTGTTTACAGCATCCTGGATTCCCATTGGTATACTTTCTTATATCGCCTCATAGCACCTCACACTACACGAGCAGAAAGGAGCCACGACACAAAAATTCGGACATGTCAGAATTCAAATCAGATGTCATCGCTAATCACAGTGGGTGAGTCAGATTATCAAGGTGTCAAGTTCACCGCAGATGACCCGCATTTACAGCCATTTACAGTACATTTAGTTGTTAGAACTTGGCTCTTGGCAACACGTGTAGTATGTGCCCGGTTTAATGCTAATTATGCTAATGCTTAGTTATTAACATGATGCTAATGTTACCTTCAGCTGCAGCAGGTGGATAAATGACAGATAGCAGTTTGACTGAGGACTTCTGGTAGAGCTGCACCACAGAGTCATTCAGATGGTCCTTATTCTTGTCCAGCCAGCCAGTGATGTTGTAGTCCACAGTGCCAGCGTAGTGCACCAGGGAGAAGTGGGCCTCAGCCTTGCCTTTGGCAGGCTTGGGCTTCTCAAATGCCTTGGTTTTGCCAAGATGCTGGTCATACAGCTTGTTCTTGAAGGTTGTGTCCGAAGCCTTGGGGAACATGCACTCCTCTTCAAGAATGGAGAAGATGCCCAATGGCTGTGCAAAAAGAGATTTAAATGAAATTAGTATGTTGATATTTATATTATTTTCATATTTTTCACTTCAACAGTCACCATTATATGATGATATTCATGTGGTGGAAGCATATTAAGCAAGACCCTAAGACCTTAACACTAACTCTAACCCTACCATATTAAGTTACCCACATTAAGATGCATTGTACCACCATGACAATATCTTACAGTAGTCTCAAACACCCGTATTAATTGAGCTTTTGACACGCATCATTAAATAGTATAATCCTCACTGGCTGCTTACCTTCTCAATAAGCTCAATGCAGGCAGCCAAGTCCACGCCAAAGTCAATAAACTCCCAGATGATTCCCCCTTTCTTGTACTTGTCTTGCTCCAGGACGAACATGGTGTGGTTGAAGAACTGTTGCAGTTTCTCATTGGTAAAGTTAATACACAGCTGCTCCATGCTGTTGTACTGTTGATGGAATTTCAGAATAAAGAAATCTTTTCGTTATACATAGCTGTAATCTTTCATAATCACAACTTGTTTTCTTGTCCTGACAACATACTCACATCAAAGATCTCAAAACCGGCAATGTCAAGCACACCAATGTAGAACTGCCTTGGCTGCTTGGTGTCCAACATTGTGTTGATACGGATGACCATCCACAAGAACACTCTCTCATAGATGGACTTAGCCAGAGCCATCACAGAATTATTCACCTATAAAAAGCATATGTTTGTTTGTTTGTCTCTCTTTTTCAGTGTTGTAGTTTCTGTTCGATTTTATTTGATATTGGTGTTTTATGATTTGGGTATTTGTGTTTTTAGATTTCTTATCATTGTTGAACCACAGGGGGACACTCAAGCACTATAAAACAAATCAAAGATTGCTCACAATATGGCAAAAAAAAAAGAAGTATGTTATGAATTTAAAGACTGATTATGAGACAATAAAACATGTACTGTATGAAAAAATGAATGCCCTACCTGAGCTACTGTCTGTCCCTTGGTCACATACTCATTGCCAACCTTCACTTTGGGGTAGCACAGAGCTTTAAGCATGTCGGCTGAGTTCAGGCCCAGTAGGTAAGCGATTTTATCAGCCACTGGAAAGAGAAAGAGCACCAACAGACTCAAGGACAGAGCCATACAAGATTGTTTATGTCTAATATCACAGAGACTCGGCCTCTCAACAGCTCTCAATCAAATTCTGACCCTACCATCTGAATGTTGCAGCAGAAATTGGGACTCATCAGACCAGGCAACGTTTTTCCAATCTTCTATTGTCCAATTTTGGTGAGCCCGTGCGAATTGTAGCCTCAGTTTCCTGTTCTTAGCTGACAGGAGTGGCACCCGGTGTGGTCTTCTGCTGCTGTAGCCCATCTGCTTCAAGGTTCGACGTGTTGTACGTTCAGAGATTCTGCATACCTTGGTTGTAACGAGTGGTAATTTGAGTTACTGTTGCCTTTCTATCATCTCGAACCAGTCTGGCCATTCTCCTCTGACCTTTGGCATCAACAAGGCATTTTCGCCCAGAGAACTGCCGCTCACTGGATATTTTCTCTGACAACTTTTTCTGACAATTCTCTGTAAACCCTAGAGATGGTTGTGCGTGAAAATCCCAGTAGATCAGCAGTTTCTGAAATACTCAGACCAGCCCTTCTGGCACCAACAACCATGCCACGTTCAAAGTCACTTAAATCACCTTTCTTCCCCATTCTGATGCTCGGTTTGAACTTCAGCAGGTCGCCTTGACCATGTCTACATGCCTAAATGCATTGAGTTGCTGCCATGTGATTGGCTGATTAGATATTTGCGTTAACGAGCAGTTGAACAGGTGTACCTAATAAAGTGTATATTCTTGTATATATACTTATATATATTCTCCTGAAGGTCATGGGTTGAAGCCCAGCTCTTGCCTACTCTGTCCTGTTGGCCATTTTATTTTTATTTTTTTAAGTGAAAAGGTTGGCGCATGTATATAACCCTTAACCGCCCGGGACCCCTTTCAAGCTGTGCGGTTGTCAGAGATTAATGCATGGCTTGGAACACAGTTTTAGCAGATCACATATGTCTCTGAAACCGTTTTATAACATTATTGCATTGTATTGTTGAACAATAATATCATCTTTATTAATATAATTTCATTAAGGTCCTCAGTGAATCAAAGTCAGTTAAGATTATGTAAAATGATTAACACTTGTCATACACATTTTTATTAAAAACTTTAACTGCTCAGCAAACCTAAAAACCCAATTCCGATCTTTTATCTTTTTTGGGGGGGGGCAGACTGTTCACACATGTACTACTTGTGACCAATATATGTTTAGACAGAGTGAGCTGTTATGGCACACAGACTGTTGCAGAGTTTATGAAGACTTTATGAATGCTCTATCAAGCCTTCACACCTTGTATGTGCTGGTTTGGACACAAACGTCTTTCTTCATTGAATAGCTCTCAAAAATGTGGTGCTCATGGAATTGTCTGGGGCTTTTCTAATTGTTTAAACGAGGTGTCTTTGGGTATGACCAGACCTGTGAGCCGTTATTTATGGTACACATGAATTGCAATGACTCAAATAAGTAACACAACAGTGAGACATCTTTAAGATGAGGGACCACATCGTTCACCACTAAGCATTAACCTTTACATAGTGTCTAGCAGTCTTTCTGAAATCAAATGAAATTGATACAGTACCCTGAGAAAAAGAAGAAAACATCAGCTTCACTAACAATCTACACATGTAATAGAATGTTTTGCATGTAAAGTAAGGTTTGCAGATTAAATTGATGATATGGTGACTTGTGAATTTAGTTCTTGTAACTTTATTGAAGTTCTTTGCCCTTTTATTATGATTCACAGCCAAGTTAGCTGTATATGACCTAAATGAGCCTTAGAAACTTTCTCAGATGGTTGCTCAGGGAATTGCTGAGCAAAATATACTCTTTGCAAACATAGCATTATAGAGGAGTCAAATGTGCCCTGTTTGCCCAGTCGGTAAGGTGTCTATAAAACTAAAATAATATAAAGTATGTTTATAGATCATTTATAATTTATATTGTAAAATAAAACCTAAAGGCAATGTACATGCTTTAGAAGTTCTGTCCATTTCATTTGGTGATGACTGGTGTGCTTTGGTATTTCTAAGACCAACAAATGTGTTCACATAAGTTACAATTCCTGAGAAATGTGGCCCTTCATCTGAAGCTTTGACCAAAATTGCAATCATGACTCATCACCAAACCTGTCGTTCAGCTCGTCAACTAGGGTGTCGCTTAATGTGGTCTGTTCTCTGGGGGTCTTCGGTGATGATTCATTTCTCAGAAATATGTGGCTTCCTGTAATCCCCCATGAGAAATAGAAGCTAACGGAAAGCACATTCACAGTGGCCATATGAATATGCTGCTATGAGCTCAAATGCAAAAATGTCTTCAATAACTTAAAAAGTTAGATTTAGTCCATTATCCCAAAATAATATTTAACAATTTCAGAATGAATACCCTTGTTTATGTAGGGTCTCTCAGTTGAATATGTAATAAGTTACATGTTATAATAATAATAATAATAATAATAATAATAATAAAAATCATCATCATCATGGCCTGATTTGAAGGAGGAAAGTATATGAGCTGTCTTGCGGCCCTCTGGAAGCTCATTCCAGAGGCGAGGGGCGGCAGAGCAGAAGGCACAATCACCCATTGAGCATTGGGTTGAGGTTTGAGGTTGTCTTAGTTCCTTCAGGTATGGGGGAGTGATTCCACACTGTGTTGATCAGGCTGCCACAACAAACTGAGTTAAATGGAGAGGAACAAAACTGCTCAGGTATGCGTATAGTGAGACGTAGAAAGAGCTACCAAGTTACCAAGTTATTTTTCTCTTTGGACAATCCAGGCCTGCTCCTCCCCTAGACCAGCAAAGTAACCCTAACCCTAACCCTTAATTTAAAAAATCTAACAAAAACACAAGTTAAAGTAGATATTCTCAGGTTTTATTTGATGGTATTTGTGTACATATTGGTTTCACCATTTAGAAACGCCAACACTTTTTATACATAGTGCCCCTATTTCAGGGCACCAAAGGTAATGGTACAGATTCATATAATGTCCAAATTAAGCAGTCATGTTTAGTATTTGGTCGACAATCCTTTGCATGCAATAACTGCCTGAAGTCTGCTGGGTATCTTCTCTGGTGATGCTCTGCCAGACCTGTGCTTCAGCCATCTTCAGTTACTGTTTGTTTTCAGGTGTTTTTACCTAAAATCTTATCATCGGGAAATGGAATGCATGTTCAATTGGATTTCAATCTGAAGATTGCCTTGACCAGTCAAAAATGTTCAGTTTTTTCTCCAAACTTTCTTCTTGCAAGCACTCTGGTACATGATAATAGTTAGTCTTGCCTGTCAACAATTCAGTTTTCCAGACCTTTGTGTTGTTCGGCTGGTGAAATATTCTGCGGCTGGTAGTCTGACACATTCACGCCTACCTCCTGGAGAGTGTTCCTGATCTGTGGGACAGTTGTTGTGGGTTTTTTCGTAATTATGCTAATCTTTGGTCATCCACTGTAGAAGTATTCCTTGGCCTATCTGCCTGTTTGCGATTGCTGAGCTCACCAGTTTTTTTTCTTCGTAATGATGTTCCAAACTGTTGATTTTGGCAAGCTTAAGGTTTTGGCTATGTTTCAGATTTTTCAGCCTAATAATGATTTCCTTGACTTTCATTGACACCTCTTTGGTCCTCATGCTTGACAGACACCAATAGCAAACTACAAAGGCAAATACTAACCCAAGAATAAATACTAAACATTGACAGCTCTCTTATGCCTGATGTGGCAGCCTCCAGGCATGTTTGCCTGACCTGTGTCTTGTTCTATTAAGACAGGTATGGCTGTAACAAGCCCATGACCTGCAGCTGCGTGAAGGCCTTAAGAGGGCCAAGGCCTGTGGCTTAGTCTCTTCAGTTTTTCCTCCGGGCAGGGCGCCCTTTTTGTTTGGTTGATTCCATTTTTGCTTTCAATACAAATACCCTCACAGATACACTTATTCCACATGCAACACTCCACATCCACTCTGATGTACTGATTTCTACACCTCATGTAATTATAATTATGTTCCTTAGTTTTCATTTTTGAATACATTTTGGTTAATCCTTCATTTTTACTGTGTGGTCTCCCCCTTTTTGTGGTGTTACTCATGAGTGGTCATAACACTACACAAATGATTGTCAAGCCAATTGTCCCATTACTTTTGGGTACCCTAAAATAGGGGGATTATGCATACAAAGTGTTGTAATTTCTGAATGGTGAAACCAATATGTACACAAATACCATCAAATAAAAGCTGACAATCTTTACTTTAGCCTTGTATATTTGTTTGATTTCAAACTACAAAGCATTAAGTCCCATGTAAATCCAGCACACTCATCGTCCCATCATCACCATTCGTAATTTCAAGCATGGTGGTATAGAAGCTGGTAGCTGGATCATGTCATGGGTATGCTTGTCATCTGCAGGGAACTCAACTCAACAGGAATTCAACTGAGAAGCAAATAATTTGCAACAACTGCCAAGGCACCGACTTAATCCCACCTGGCTCAGCTGCAGTCACATTCCCCACTGACCTCCAGAGTCTTCGCACGGTTGCCATCGAGGCTGCCTTGGCCCCCGTCTTCTCACATTCTTGTTTGTTTTTATGTTTTCTTAATTATTACTGTAAATGCTTGGTCTGTTTTTAAATAATGTAAGTGGGTTAAGGTAGTGTTACTACCTTTATTGTTTATATTTATGTTTACTTATTATACTGTATTGTTGATGTTGACTGATGTTGTAGAGCTGCTCTGCCTTAAGCATTTTGTTGCAATGTGTATTTGTATATGATGTAATGACAAATACACTTGAACTTGAACAAATGTTTGGGGGCAGAAAGCTCCTGGTTCCAATCAACTTGTTTGCCAGGAAAATACTGAACGCAGTAACTGTTTTTCAATAAACTCTCCAGACACACACACACACAAGAGCAAATTGTTTGCCTCATCCATTATTGATACTCCAGGCTGGGACCCACTCTACCCCAGTCACACCAAATGACATGGATGTGGCCACTTTAGCCAATTCCCCCATATTTACATGGAGTGAAACCAGAAACCAAAAAAGCTTTCAGAAAGAGATCATACCGATCTATATACAACTCGGTATTGATGTTAAATTGCTGAGACACACTTCTTTCCACTTGCAATGTCAGTGAGTGTGTGGGTGTTGCTGATAGACAAAGGTTTCCAACTTGTGGTGAACTTAGACATATACCACATCCTATGAGAAAAGCATAAATAGAGAGATCAGAGAGAGAGGGAGGATCAAAGCATCACATCAAACATTGTGCAGCACAACGTGTTTCGAAATTACCTCAATGCGAAAGGACCATGATCCACTCCTGCATAGCCTGTGTTTTGGTTTACACAATTTTCTTCATGTATCCACACTCAGGTATGTTTGTGTATGAGTGTATGGTGTCAAATGTAGTGTTTCACTGCACCACTATGTTTAATTCATGTATGTGCCTATTAAGGTGTGCACCATTGTCAGAGGTCATTGTTTTATCCAATTGGTCAATGCTGTTGTGTCCATCCTTCAGGTGATTGTGCAGAGATAATTGGAGGAAAGGAGGTGGCGGCTCACTCCTTACCCTTCATGGCCCTACTGAAGAACAGAAAGGGAAAGTCTGTTTGTGGCGGGGTCCTGATCAAAAGCAAATGGGTCCTGACTGCAGCACACTGCTCTGAGTAAGTCAAGTCTGAAATGTAGCAAATCTCACCTTAAGTCCCTTAGTGTAACAATACAGCACGGAAGTGACCATAGCACTATTTACTGTTCCTTTAACACAAAATAATTATATAATGTCACCTACTAGTATTAGATCAACACTCATACATTATAATATGTAATTGATAAAGGACAGTGAACTCATTGTCATGTTCAAGAAACCAGTTTGAGATGATGTGAGCTTTGTGACATGGTGCGTTATCCTGCTGGAAGTAGCCATCAGAAGATGGGTACACTGTGGTCATAAAGGGATGGACATGGTCAGCAACAATACTCAGGTAGGCTGTGGCGTTTAAACGATGCTCAATTGGTACCAAGGGGCCAAAAGTGTGCCAAGAAAATATCCCCCACACCATTAGATATTTGCGGTAACGAGCAGTTGAACAGGTGTACCTAAAGTGGCCGGTGAGTGTAAATAGAACAACAATGAAATCCTGTGGTGGCCAGGTCTAATCAAGCTTTTCAATGTTTTTAAGCATCAAGACGGTGTTGCTGGGGGTGCATTCCATCAAAGCGGAGGAGAAAGACACCAGGCAAATCCGTAAGGTTACGGCTTGTACTCCTCATCCTTGTTATGATCCCACTGACAAAGTCAATGACATCATGCTTTTGAAGGTGAGGCTAATCACTGAATTCGTAATAGTTGCTAATATCAGAGGAAAGGATGGTGGTCACTGCTGGTATTGACATTCTGTGAAATTATAAAATCGGGGACAATGTTCCTCCACAGGGTAAAACAGTTCTTCAGAATTGTTGATAAAGTTGCATAGTCCTTTTGGAGAGAGTGCTGTTGTGTAAAATAGGTCCTCTCTTCTTTTGTCCAGCTGGATAAGCCAGTGAAGAAGACTAAATCAGTGAGATCTCTGCCTTTGCCCCCCCCTGTGGCGGACCTCCCGGGTGGTACAAAGTGTGTGGTGGCAGGATGGGGAGCAACAAAAAACGGCAAATCTGTGCCAATGTCCAATGTTCTGAGATCTGCCAACGTCACCGTTATCGACAGGGTGACGTGTAACTCGCCAGATTTCTACAACTTCACACCAATCATCACTCACAGTATGCTGTGTGCCGGTTCTGTGGGCAGTAACACAGCAGATTCCTGTCAGGTAACCAAGCACTATTGCAACTGTGTGTGTGTGTGTGTGTGTGTGTGTGTGTGTGTGTGTGTGTGTGTGTGTGTGTGTGTCTGTCTGTCTGTCTGTCTGTCTGTCTGTCTGTCTGTCTGTCTGTCTGTCTGTCTGTCTGTCTGTCTGTTGTGTCAACACTCTGACCAGCTGCACCACTTTTGGCCTGTGTGATGTTGTATGCAGGGAGTCTATTAACTGCCACTACTGTGTGTGCTTCAGTGGAGAGCAATTGTCACATGCTTGATATCTGTTCCAGGGAGATTCTGGTGGGCCACTGCTGTGTGGAGATGTATTTAAAGGAGTCACATCATTCGGAGGAGTATGTGGGTCTAAGAATCATCCTGGAGTCTACACATTCCTATCTAAGAAATACATTGACTGGATCGAAAAGACCACCCGAAAATCTGACTGATTAATAACGTTACCCTACATCTTGAGCCTTTTTTTCAAATAAATGTGAATAACCAATCCCTCAAAAATGAATTCTTACCATCGAATGTATATTTTGATGGTTCTTGTAGATCATGTTTTGGATGCTGTAAAGTGTGTCTGAGAGGTGGTGAGGTTGTGGTTTAGTGGTAACGCTTCCAGCAGTTATATATTCTTGTATATATGTACGTATATATTCTCCTGAAGGTCATGGGTTCATCGAAATTATTGCATTGTATTGTTGAACAATAATATCATCTTTATTAATGTAATTTCATAAAGGTCCAATTAAGTCAATTAAGATTATGTAAACTGATGAACACTTTAACACATTTTTATTAAAAAACGTTAACTGATCAGCGAACCTAAAATCCCAATTCCGATCTTTTTTTTGGGCAGACTGTTCACACACATTCTACTTGTGACCCATATATGTTTAGACAGAGTGAGCTGTTATGGCTCACAGACTGCTGCAGAGTTTATGAAGACTTTATGAATGCTCTATCAAGCCTTTTCACATTGTGTATGTGCCAGTTTGGACACAAACGGCTTTCTTCATTGAATAGCTCTCAAACATTTGGTGCTCATGGTATTGTCTGGGGCTTTTCTAATTGTTTAAACTGGTCTAAAACTGTCTTTGGGTATGACCGGACCTGTGAGCCGTTATTTATGGTACACATGAATTGCAATGACTCAAAAGTGAAAATAACACCACGGTGAGACATCTTTTAGATGAGGGACCACATAGTTCACCATTAAGCATTAACCTTTACATAGTGTCTAGCAGTCTTTCTGAAATCAAATGAAATTGAGACTCTGCAGTCCTGACTCTGCAAAACATGAAACTACAGTCAACAACCTACACATGCAATAGAACATTTTGCATATAAAGTAAGGTTTGCAGATTAAATTGATGATTTGGTTACTTGTGAATTTAGTTCTTGTAACTTTATTGAAGTTCTTTGCCCTTTTATTATGATTCACAGCCAAGTTAGCTGTATATGACCTAAATGAGCCTTAGAAACTTTCTCAGATGGTTGCTCAGGGAATTGCTTAGCAAAATATACTCTTTGCAAACATAGCAATATAGAGGAGTCAAATGTGCCCTGTTTGCCCAGTGGGAAAGGTGTCTATAAAACTAAAATAATATAAAGTATGTTTATAGATGTATACATTTATAATTTATATTGTAAAATAAAACCTAAAGGCAATGTACATGCTTTTGAAATTCTGTCCATTTAATTTGGTGATGACTGGTGTGCTTTGGTATTTCTAAGACCAACAAATGTGTTCACATAAGTTACAATTCCTGAGAAATGTGGCCCTTCATCTGAAGCTTTGACCAAAATTGCAATCATGACTCATCACCAAACCTGTCGTTCAGCTCGTCAACTAGGGTGTCGCTTAATGTGGTCTGTTCTCTGGGGGTCTTCGGTGATGATTCATTTCTCAGAAATATGTGGCTTCCTGTAACCCCCCATGAGCAATAGAAACTTACGGAACGTACATTCACAGTGGCCACATGAATATGCTGCTATGAGCTCAAATGCAAAAATGTCTTCAACAACTTAAAAAGTTAGATTTAGTCCATTATCCAAAAATTATATTTAACTATTTCAGAACGAATACCCTTGTCTATGTAGGGTCTCTCAGTTGAATATGTAATAAATTACATGTTAGAATAATAATAATAATAATAATAATAATAATAATAATAATAATAATAATAATAATAATAATAATAATCTTTATCATCATCATAATAAAACATTTCATTTGTAAAGCGCTTTTCATTTGTACATTCTCAATGCATAAAAAACAGAGAAACAAACAATCCACTCAAAACAACAAAAACGACAGGAAGGCCTGTCAAAAGAGGCCTGATTTGAAGGAGGAGAGCGTATAAACTGTTTTGAGGCCCTCTGGAAGCTCATTCCAGAGGCGAGGGGCGGCAGAGCAGAAGACACAATCACCCATTGAGCATTGGGATGAGGTTTGAGGTTGTCTTAGTTCCTTCAGGTATGGGGGAGTGATTCCACACTGTGTTGATCAGGCTGCCACAACAAACTGAGTTAAATGGAGAGGGGAAAAACTGCTTAGGTATGCATAGTGAGACTTAGAAAGAGCTACTAAGTTATTTTTCTCTTTGGACAATCCAGGCCTGTGTCACGCCTGAGGTTGCTGTCTGGTGACTCTGGCGCCCTCCTCTGGCGATACGGGCCAGTGGCCTCCCAATCTACCCTGAATTGTTACACCTGTGTGTTCTGTCCCCTGTTCGTTATATCTAGCCTGTGTTGTTCCCCGTGTCTTTGTCAGAGATTCTCCCCGTCTGTTCCGCTATTTCCAGTTGTTACCCCGTTGTCCTAGTTATTCCACTTATTAAGTGTGTACCTTGGTTTATGGAGCTTGTTTTCTCCACCCTTGTTTTACCCTTTGGTCCCAGTGTTTGTTTGTATACCATTCCCCAGTTTTATGATTAAAACCCCCGTTTGAGAAATACTTTACGCTGTCGTCTGAGTATCTCTCCGCACTTGGGTCCACCGCACTACCACCCGCTAACAGGCCTGCTCCTCCTCTAGACCAGCAAAGTTATTCAATTCACACATTTTGTTCATTCACATAAACATATTCGTCCATATAAATAAGTGCTACTTACGCTTTCGGGAAACTGACCCTAGGTCTAACAGAACAGAGGAGTCAGAGTGAAAACCTTAGTTTAAAAAAAATCTAACAACTGAGGTTAAAGTAGATATTCTCAGGTTTTATTTGATGGTATTTGTGTACATATTGGTTTCGCCATTTAGAAACGCCAACACTTTTTATACATAGTGCCCCTATTTCAGGGCAACAAAGGTAATAGATTCATATAATGTCCAAATTAAGCAGTCAGGTTTAGTATTTGGTCGACAATCCTTTGCATGCAATAACTGCCTGAAGTCTGCTGGGTATCTTCTCTGGTGATGCTCTGCCAGACCTGTGCTTCAGCCATCTTCAGTTAGTTTGTTTTCAGGTGTTTTTATCTTATCATCAGGAAATGAAATGCATGTTCAATTGGATTTCAATCTGAAGATTGCCTTGACCAGTCAAAAACGTTCTGTTTTTTCTCCAAACTTTCTTCTTGCAAACACTCTGGTACATGATAATAGTTAGTCTTGCCTGTCAACAATTCAGTTTTCCAGACCTTTGTGTTGTTCGGCTGGTGAAATATTCTGCGGCTGGTAGTCTGACACATTCACGCCTACCTCCTGGAGAGTGTCCCTGATCTGTGGGACAGTTGTTGTGGGTTTTTTTTGTAATTATGCCAATCTTTGGTTGCTGTAGAAGTATTCCTTGGCCTATCTGCCTGTTTACGATTGCTGAGCTCACCAGTTTTTTTTCTTCGTAATGATGTTCCAAACTTTCTTCTTGCAATCACTCTGGTACATGATAATAGTTGTCTTACCTGTCCAAAATTATGTTTTCCAGACCTCTGCAGGCTTTATTAGGTACTTTTTAGCAAATTGTACCCTGACCATCCTTTTTGAGGATAACTACTGATTTTGGCTATGTTTCAGATTTTTCAGCCTAATAATGATTTCCTTGTCTTTCATTGACACCTCTTTGGTCCTCATGCTTGACAGACACCAATAGCAAACTACAAAGGCAAATACAAAGCCTAGAATCAATATTAAACATTGACAGCTCTCTTATGCCTGATGTGGCAGCCTCCGGGCATGTTTGCCTGACCTGTGTCTTGTTCTATTAAGGAAGAATAGCCACAGCCAAATACACAAGCTACCAACAGCACACTGACTTTAAACAAGATTAAACTAATTTACTTACATTGGAGAACAGGCTTCACCACTCACTCAATCCTAAATGTATTAAAGTAATAAAACAGATACACATGTACTGTACAAAGAGTATAAATACATTGTAAATTGTATAAATAAACTATGCATTTACACTTGAACTGTCCTATTATAGAAATTTTGGGGGGTTTATTGAATGACAGCATTGTGGGCACTGCTAGGCAGCAGTCATATTATTGGCAAAAATGCCTACTGGAATGTAAATGTATAGCTGTCACACATTATGATGTACAGTACTGTGCAGTAGGGCCAGGCTATCATTATACAGAACTGTGTAGACTATCATTGCAGTAGTATCTAAAACACTAGCAGGTACTTCATGAATAACTCGCAAGACCTAGCCACAGTTCGCAAAATCAATCACACACTGTTATTAACAACTGTTGAACTGTTGCTCCCCCACTGTCTATTTTCCAAATCGAGACACTGCACCGTACAGTAGCTTGGTAAATCAACATTGAATATTGTCCGATAATGAGTAGAACATGGCTGTGTACGCGATATGTAGCATCTACTTTATAATTTTGCAGTGTACTGTACTTCACTACACACTGTACTACCCTGTGTGGGTGTAGTATCTACTTAGATGATTACACATACAGCATCAGATACATATTTGTAAAAGTGACTTACCTTTTTACCAAACGAAGAAAAAAACGTGTTGAATGAAAGGAAATTGTGAAGATGTACAGTAGCTGTCTGCTTGCTGAAGTTCGGAGGTGATTTCTCTCCCCCTCCCCTCTTGTATGGAAAGTGGTTTGTGCCACAAAACCAACCAGTGGCCCAAAATATATTACACTATAGTGCCAATAGAGAATGCATTGGAAAAGTTATCATAGAGAATGAATGGAAGAGTTAGAATTTTAAGCTTACCCTTTCACGACTCCCGCACGGGAACGGGAGACCAGGGTTCGATTCACCGATGGGGAGAATGGTTTCTTATTTCTAGCATCTCATGGCCTGAAGAAGGATATCGCTTATCTGCACAACATCCATGGCAAGTGCTATTGCTTGACAGCACAAAAAAAAGTGTCTCTATCACGTTGAAGCTCCACGTCCACGTCTTTTTAAGAAACTGGCCCATGGTTCCACCAACAATGAACTCAGATCACTGGATTCAAAGTCCATTACACAAAAGAACCCTTCACTGGAAGAAGTTGATCCTGGGCGATGGCTATGAAGTCAAGGGAATGAGAAACCCTCCAATGAGGCAAACCACTTTTGGACTTGCACAGATACTGTGTTTTAAAAGAAACAATATATCTCTACAGGTTCCACTGAGATTTGAACTCTAAGCATTACACCATGGAACCCTTGACCGTGGCAAGGTGATCCAGTGAGCTCACCTATGAAGTCAAGGTAACCTGAAAGAAGCCCTTCGATAAGCCACAGTATTATTTTTCCTGGTGAGTATCCCCGCCTGTTATGCAGGAGACTGGGGAGAATGGCTTCTTATTCCTAGAATCTCATGGCAATCTCCAGTGACAATGCAGTCTGTCTCATTACAGCACCACAGAGTCCAGTTGAAAAGAGTCCAAGACCTCAGAGAGACAGTGAGCTACAGCTTCGATATTTCCAGTCCAACAAATTCAGGTTCCACTGCTTATTGAATCAGTCCTTTTCCGTACATTCACCTGAAAGTACTTAAGTCAGGGATGGATGGCCTGTCACCAGTTGGATGTTGGTCAGGCGTTTGCAATGAGTGAAGGTTAACAGCATTTTCTAGGTGAATTTGAGGTTGACGGCAGTTTGCAGAGTTAGCCAGTTCCACTTGGAGAAAAGCATTGCACAATGTGGAGCTCAAACAAGAGACATGGCAGCCTTTCCCATCAGAGTCCAAGACTTCCTTCCCTTCAGAGAGACAATACACAGCCAAATGGTGAGTTGGAACCTCACAAGAGGTGTTTGCAACGGCAGTTTGCAGAGTTACCCAGTTTCGCTTGGAGAAAAGGATCGTCCAATGTGGGGCTGGAACCCACAACCCTGAGAGTCTCATGCTCTAGCAACTGAGGGGCCACTTCAAATAACCAGAAAGCTCCTTTTGGACAAAAGATTAATGGATACTTTTCTTCCCAAAATAGACAGATAGACTATCACAATTATTTGCATGATCAATGCGCTATTACATGTGAATAGAAGCCGGCGCAGCAAACACAGCCTGCAAAGAACAGACACATTCATCACACCTGTATCTTGAAACACAATGAACATCCTTTTGATACCGATTATCGTATTGCTAGAAGCAAGATCTATGTACAGTTAATTATGTCCGTTAATGTTAAAATATATGTAAGCTCTTTAAAATACAAAATGTTATTCTAATGATTCTTAAATCCTGACAAAACACAACCAGTGCATTATTTTTTGCACGGTATTGATCTAATTCAATGATTACACTGTTACACTAACGTCTACAAATGGACATCTACCGACCTCACTCTGCGTACTTATGTAATGTGGGCCCGTTTTGTGGTAAACTAGAAAAAAAGATAAAATTTTCAGATGGTGTGTGGTTCTGTAATCAATTAATGTTGGAGTTATTCCGCTTGTAGTCTCAAATGTGTGTCAGTGTCTGAATTTTCAAGCATTTATGAGCTGTTTCCTATTCTGAGGCTTGATAACTACCAGCCCAGAACTCAGTCATATGTTCAAACATACAGCTGATCTCATAGCAGTATGACCAAAGCCTCAGATAATCTCTGGTATTACATAGATGTAAGTACAGTAGCTGGTAACGGCTAACTGTACATAGATCTTGCTTCTAGCAATACGATAAACGGTATCAAAAGGATGTTCATTGTGTTTCAAGATACAGGTGTGATGAATGCGTCGAGAACAGGATCCATGTCATGTCAATTAGAAATGAGCTCCCAATTGCATCAGTTACTTCCTGGGGTCCACGTGGCTTCATAATTCAAAGAGAGACACGAAAGAAGAACACGATTTCTCAACAAAAAGGTTTTATTGAGTGAAATGAAAACAGACCTCCATGGCCATTAAAAACATCATCACACTTGGCATTACAAGGTTGCATATAGCAACAAATCTCACCTGCACGTTCTGCAATAGAGCTTTGGCAACTTCATTTGTAAACCAGAAATATGAACAATCATCTATAACAAACAGGGAAAAGAATAAGTCAAAAGTAATGAGAAGATTTCAATGTATGTCTTTTAGCTCTAGTACAGGACATTGAAGAAAAAATAATGGATAGTTTCTGCAAAGTAAACAGTAAAAACGTATATTTGAATTACAACTTCATGCCAACCATTCTTTTGGCCCCCCAATCCCCCCCCCAAAACATTATTATTAATTCACTTAATTATCTAAGTATACATCATTTCTGCCATATGAGACATTTTCTTGGGAATATAAAGATAGTACTCCATGTAGCCAGAAAGGTCCTCTATTGTGATGTCATCAACGTAGGCCCGGGCCTGTTCGGAACAGGATCGTGGGGAACCTGCTGATGACGATGTGGAGGTGGGGCTGGTGGTGGTCTGAGTTCTCTGGAGGGTTTGGGATGCTTCCTCAGGCCTCGCCAGGTTCCTCTCACACTCAGAGATGACGTTGCGGAGGCCGGTGAAGGAGTAGACCTCCACGCCCTGCCAGCCTGGGCACCGACACTGCTCCTCATCCCGGGTACAGGGGCACTGTGCCCTGCTCTCATGGAGTTTGGACAGCGACTGGAAGTCAGAGGCGCCAGCTCCAGCATCACTCACCCCAGCCCCAGAGTCTGGCCCCAAACAGGGAGCTACCTCTGAGCCACTTTCGTCCTCAGACAGGAGGCGCCTGGGACTTCCCTCCAGAGTGGATGTGGGGCCCTCCAGAGAGGCAGCAGCGGTTTGGGGCTCGTACCCAGCACCACCAAACACAGGGGAGGAGTGTC
Organism: Argentina silus; assembly: GCF_951799395.1. NCBI lineage: Eukaryota > Metazoa > Chordata > Actinopteri > Argentiniformes > Argentinidae > Argentina > Argentina silus. Next base: position 16,319,007 of record NC_139658.1, on the reverse strand, counting down.
CACAAGACAGCATTTCCTTCTTGGCAGGGACCCCTAGGGAGGAGTTGCCAGCCTCAGCCTCAGACTGACTTTTGTGCTTCAGGTGGCCAGGAGGGGGCGACATCCTGGAGCTGCAGTAAGTGAACTTGGGAGGGTGGAGGATGGGGGACTTAGACCTCCTGCGTCTCTGGCTCCTCACTGCTCCTCTGGACGTCTTCCTCATGCAGCTACTGTAGAAACAACCAAATAACGTAAATAAATATCATACAAACACAGAGAACAAAGACTGCAAATACCTTACAGAACTAGGATAGGGACAATAAACAATGCAAATACAGTAGGTCAGTGTTTAAAAGGTTTATGGTGGACAGTCAACTGGCTTTTTCCACACATTTTATTTGCCATATTTCCCCTCTGCAATACAACCACCAGGGGCATCGTTGAGCAATTCTAATGGATGGGCTTGTTGGAAGGGCTCTTGCCCAATTTATATTATTGTAATTAATTTTATTTTTGTTCTGAATCAACAATAATGGCAGCCTGGATTAATTAAGGGAGGAGCAGCCTATGAATTTGGTCGGAGAAATTCAAAATTATGTCCTCGGACAAACCTTAATTTAGAACAAATCATGTCATCATGGACGCTTGCTAAAATGTCAAACATAGAATACAAGTGTCAGTTTCCCCTACTATTTATATCGGTGTGGCGGCAGAAAATCTGAAATTGCATATTAATGAACGAATAGCGATATAATGCTTCTCAGTTGATTCTGCACATTTTAGCAGTAGGCTATATGGACACAGTGCACTCACAATGCAAAGAGGGCAGTGTGCGTCATGAATATAGTTCTATCTTTGAGATATCTTAAAGTAAGATAAATTAACTTTTGGTAACCATTGAAACCCATGTTGAGTTGTACAATATGAACAGTATCAACATGATTTCTTCAGCTTTCCTAATTAAGACTTTTGTGAACATTATGAAGTTGGTTTGGTGTTCCTAGCTTCAACAGCGTAAGAACAGTGGGGTTCTATGAATTACAAAGAGCCTAGGGGTAGTTCAGTAGAGTGAGAGAGTCTCAACAGGCAGAGATACTGAAAGGGAAAATCGTCTGAAAGTGCTAGAAGAGGAATTAAAAGCTCAGAAAAAGCAATTAGAAGAACAAAGAGGGGTATGATGTTAGGAGCAAGCCAGCCGAAAGGAAAGCACTTAAGCCAAATACTTTGTGCCTAAACACAAGCAAAGACCTCATTGACAAGGCCTCACCAAGAAAAGCAGCATTGTTCTGGTTGGTTCTCTTCATAAGATAAAAAAGTACAAACTGCAGACAGCGTACAAAGAGGTTACCATAATCTGTAACCTATTTGGGATGAGCGAACCAGCACACAAGAAAATCTCTCTCATTCTCTCACACATTGTAATGAAAAAGATTACCCTCCCCATCAGCCAACATCAGCTGTAATTTTGATTTACAGTGCCTTGCATAAGTTATGGGACGGTGAAGCATTTTTTATTCTTTTGGCTCTATACTCCATAGAAGCGTGGATCTGAAACAATGGGGGGGGGGGGGGGGGGGGTGCAAAAATGACCACATTCCAACAATTCATTTGAATTGATTGCATGGCTAATAAAACAGTTTTTGTTTGTTTGTACTTTGTTCAGTTCACATGAAACTTGTAATTAAAATTGCCCTAACCTTTGATGACCAGTGTCAGTTAACCCCTTCCTTACCCATTACCCCTTACAGAAGAACAACTCCCTCTACATTTCCTACCTATTGCTCTTGCGCCTTGATGCAATTTGATAACGTTGATGACGATGCGTATATGGCTTGAACCCCGTTTCCTTAATGCTCGCAGCTATATTGACTTTGATTGGATCTTTTTCCCATACAGTCTGTGTGGCTACCAAATAGTATTGAAATATTTACATTTTCCTTTAATATTATAATAATATTATAATTATTCACTCTCAACACTTGATTTAACACAATGGTGACCATATGAGTTCTACATACACCAAGGAACAGATTAGAGGAGTAGTTACACAGATACAGTGGATGGTGATAGTAGGGGCCCCTTACCCATGCCAGTTCTCCTTAGGGCAGCTGAGTTTAGGCTTTGCACCACTCCCCTCTGGGCATGCCCGGCTCACAGTCCTGGGAGTCAGGGCCTCACAGACATTCACTGCTGCAGGCAAGCTAGGGAAACAAACACACTCACATCACAAAACACTGACCAGTACAGCACCTTGAGAGAGGCTGCACAGTTTCAAGGGAGGGGTGAGTTTCCCACAGTACACAGCACAGGTCAAGCATAAGATATCTTAATTGTTCAACTTGGATGAAACAAAACAGATTAGTAGGACATAATTTAAATGAAACAATACTGACCTCTCAGCATCTACCCGGAGCTTTTTGAAGGCAGTCTGCAGAGTGTCTTCTTCGCAGTCTTTTCCTCCTGCCTCCATGGTGGGAGGAGGGTGCAGTGACCAGCCACCCAGCTGAAGAAAAATAACATAATAAACACAGGTCAATGACTATCAATATAGAGCATGTGCTTTCCTAGGTTTTCCTAGGGTAATGGTACCAATCAGGGTTATTCGTTTTGTCTTTTCCATTAGTTTTTACTTCTATACTATTTTAAAATGTCATTTCTAATTCAGTTTTGCTGCAGTTTAGTTTTAAGTGATGTTTGTTTTTATTTCAGATTTGTTTTAGATCTATACCTACTTCATTTTTATATTATTATTTCATTTTAGTTTAAGGGGGAGAATGTATGTTTCAATGAAAGTGCTGTAGGAATCGAGTGCCTTTGCCTTTAACAGAAAGAGAGAAAATAGAAACATCAGCAAAAGCATTTATATATAAATAATTAAAATATAAAATGTGTATGTTCTTATACTTCGATAAAGAGGTGAGGTAAGTTGGGAGCTTATGCAGTCGGGATTTGTACACAAAAAAGGGAGTAATGAGGCGATCTACGGGACTTTAATGAGGTCCAGTCAACCTTTTGATAAAGGATGCAATGATGGGTATTAAAACTATACCTAAACTAAAACTATCACCTGTGATAAATCAAAGAGCACTATGATAGATGGCATCTACATGTTTATGTAGTAATGGCTGCTGTATTCTGGTAGATTATATCACCATAATAAAGCACTGGCATGAAGTTTGATTGCATAACCTGCTTTCTGCTGTTACCTTAAATCTTAGCTTTTTTTTTTTGTCTAAAAGTCAACTCCTTGTCAAACCAAATGCACAGGTAGCTTGTGCTCCATGAGAAAAACAACAATAAGCGATTGCAAGACTAAACAAATCTCAGTCAACAGAGCAAAACAACCAAATAGTAGACTAAACGGGGTGTGCCCCATCAGGCTGATGAATTAAAAGTCCAAGATCACTCGATACATTTTCCAATTTCAATTCTTTAACGCTTACTAACTATGTACCTGTTACATTGTTGTGATCAAGTGTTGGAATCCATACAGACAACTTAAAACCATAAAACTAACAACAAATACGACCAGTCTAATTTCCCTGTTGTTCAAACTATTACCATAGTTCCCCAAATACACCTGTACGTGTCTGCTTCATTAAGATGATGAGTATTTGGGAAACTATGGTTATAGTTTCAGGGAAATTAGACTGTTGTTGGGAACATATAGGCAGTGGTCATAATAGCTGCAAGTTTGATAGAAAAGTATTGATCTCAACACGCAATTACAACAACGTGACAGCACAGGTACCAGAACACAGGTATAATTGAAATTGGAAAACGTATAGTGATTGTGTGCCTGATATTTATTTCCGGGGTACATGTGTATGACTAAGAAGACATTTTACAGTATGGCCAGCAGGGTCTGTGCCAGAGTCAGTTGTACAAGCGATATCCATCAGGGAGGTGCCAACAGTCTACTTTATTGAGATGTAACAGTCAAATATAAAGGCCTTGGCCTTTATAACGGGTGGGATCTGTGGACGCACCACCTTTAATCTCACCCTTCCAGATATACAAATTAAAAATAACATACACATTTTCTAGCTATTAACAGCGCCTCCATGGGAAATAGTTTTGCCTCATCCATGTGCAGTTGTGGAGCAGTGTAGCCTACAAACCTTTACAGCAGGAAACATTTTATAATATATACAGCGGGTGAAATAAGTATTGAACACGTCACCATTTTTCTCAGTACATATATTTCCAAAGGTGCTATTGACATGACATTTTCACCAGATGTTGGTAACAACCCAAGTAATCCATACATACAAAGAAACCACAAAAAATACGTTCAGAAATTAAGTTGTGTGAAATGTGAAATGACACAGGGAAAAGGTATTGAACACATGAAGAAAGGGAGGTGCAAAAAGGCATGGAAAGCCAAGACAACAATTGAAATCTATCAGTAATTAAAAAGCAATCCAGCCCCTTGTCAGTGCAAATTAATATCAGCTGGTTCAGTCCCAACTGATGGCCTACAAAAAGGTGTCATTGCCAAGGTGCCACACAAGACACATCTCATGATGGGTAAAAGCAAAGAGCTGTCTCAAGACCTTCGCAACCTAATTGTTGCAAGACATAACAATGGCATTGGTTACAGGCGCATTTCTAAGCTTCTGAATGTTCCAGTGAGCACTGTTGGGGCCATAATACGGAAGTGGAAAGACAATCATTTCACCATAAATTTGCCTCGATCAGGTGCTCCTCACAAGATTTCTGACAGAGGAGTGAAAAGAATAATCAGAAGAGTTGTCCAAGAGCCAAGGACCACTTGTGGAGAGCTTCAAAAAGACCTGGAATTAGCAGGTACTGTTGTCTCAAAGAAAACAGTAAGTAATGCACTCCACCGCCATGGCCTGTATGCACGCTCACCACGCAAGACTCCATTGCTGAAAAAAAAGCATGTTGAAGCTCGTTTAAAGTTTGCTGCACAACATTTGGAAAAGCCAGTGAAATACTGGGAGAATATAGTGTGGTCAGATGAGAGCAAAATTGAACTGTTTGGATGCCATAATACACACCATGTTTGGAGGAGAAATGGCACTGCACATCACCCTAAAACACCATACCAACAGTGAAGTTTGGAGGTGGGAACATCATGGTGTGGGGCTGCTTTTCAGCAAATGGTACTGGCAAACTTCACATAATTGAAGGAAGGATGAATGGGCAGATTTACCGAGACATTCTTGACCAAAATCTGCTGCCATCTACCAGGATGATGAAGATGAAACGAGGGTGGACATTTCAGCAAGACAATGATCCCAAACACACAGCCAAGGAAACTCTCAATTGGTTTCAAAGAAAGAAAATAAAGCTGCTAGAATGGCCCAGCCAATCACCTGACTTAAATCCCATTGAAAATCTATGGAAAGAACTGAAGATCAAGATTCATAGAAGAGGCCCACGGAACCTTCAAGATTTGAAGACTGTTTGTGTGGAAGAATGGGCCAAAATCACACCAGAGCAATGCATGCGACTAATAATAATATTTTTTTGTTAATCGTTCCCTGGCTACTTAACCTGATCTAAAAACTAATTGCAGAAAGGATGAGGGATGACTCAATGCCATATTTTTGTTGTTGTCATCAGAATAGCAAGAATAGGCTACCTATTAATTGATTAAAATACATAACAACTGCCATGTACAATTGGGCCTCATACTGAGTGGTCCGATTGTTAGAAATGGCAGAGCCGTGATTACCTGGCCATTTAATAGGCTAAATATTTTGCTCATCTCTCTGCTGTAAATGCCTCTACTCTGCTCTCAGCCCACACACACACACACACACACACACACACACACACACACACACACACACACACACACACACACACAACTTTGTTGCTCTCGCCTACTGACCCAGAGTCAGCCGTTAGGCTATTGATCCAGCATAATGGAGAGATTACACACAAGTGCATATGCTGCCATCGCTCCTGAAGTTGCACAACGCATCCTCAGATGACCAAAGTGACAAAGACGTAAAGGGTGGCTGATCTGCTATAGGCCAGCAGACCAATATGCGCTCTCTCCTCTCTGAGGTTGAGGAGCCAATACCATCTCCATGTCCAATGCAACTGCGGAGCTCCGCTTCGGTTCTGCTTCGCCAATGAGAGGCACATTGTTATGTGCGCCCCAATCCTAATTTTACGTTGCTGCTAGTGCAGCCGCTCAATGTCTACGGTTTTACGCACACACTGGTGTAGCAGGTAACATTTACGACAATTTCACACCTGTGATGTAGCAAACACAAAGAAGCAATAATAGAAAACACAATAACTAGCCTCCATCTGGCCCACCCACTTCTGGTGCCTATGATCCACACGTTCGTGGGACTGTGGGCAGGAGAGAACCAAAATTTCATTCAACCATATATTTTTCTTTGGACGGGCAAGGAAGTAATATAGGGTGGGCCAGGCCCCATGAGGCCCGCCCACAACGCCAGCACTGGTGGCTAGCCGCATACGTGCACCAATGACATGACAGCGTTGCAAAAGTATTTTAAACAGTGCTCACCCATTTTCATCAGGCAAAACCAAACTGGTTTTATTTGAGACACTAAGTGCCAAGCTTGCATGCTCTTTAGCGCACTGCGGCAAGTGTAGTTTCGTATTGACGGCTATAATCTCTGGTTTTAATCTGCAGTCACAGAGATATGCAGAAGACAATTGCAGTTATGAAGCAAATTACTAATAAAAATGCACTATAGTTAACTGTAGTCATCACAATTATATATTTCTAAGGACTGTAGCTGGATTCTCCAACTCCATGTCCACTAGTACATTTACATTCATGGCATTTAGCAGATGCCTTTATCCAAAGCGACGTACAACAAATACATTTGTTTAAGTAAGTGAATCATCAAGCCAACAGTCATCATAAGACAAAATAATCAGTGCTCACACCAGGGGCCATTGGCAGTTGTAGGCCAGTAGGCTAGTTTTTTTTTTTTTTTAAATATATATTTTATTAGCAGGAGAGAACTTGTACAGGGGGGTAACAGGGGAGAAGAGGTCTCAGGGTTAGGGTTAGTAGTGAGGGTGAAGCGGTCTTTAGGAGGGACTGTTAAGATGTAGCTTAGTACTGACACTGATTTGGACAGCCTTCTCGAGTCACCCAAAACAGTTGAACTTTGATCAGGTTTTACTCCAGATACTTGAATAAATCCCAATATTTACGTTTCCACTCTACAGTAACCAGGTCTGGCCATGTATGAAGTTGATCTGTGCTAATCGTTTGAGAACAAACATGTTGTGCGGTCTGGATAGGTCTGGTCTGCCCGACTGCCCCCAGCAGTTCAGAGTAACGCTGGACAAACTAATCAAGGTGAGCTCAATCAGGGCAGGTGTTTCCTTGTCTTGATTAGTTTGCCCTGCGTTACTCTGAAGTGCTGGGGCAGTCCCGTCCTGTCCGCACTTTTTCTCATTTACCAGACGCCTTTATCCAAAGCGACTTACAACAAATGCACTTGTCGAAGTAAGTGAATCATCTATCCATCATAAGAAAAAGTAATCTATGCTAGGTCCAGGGCTATTGGCAGTCACGATGCTAGCTTCTCGATATAGAAGCTGATATGTCGTCTCTCAGCGACTCGACACTTTAACATTGTTGTCTTGACTGGCTGAAGACGGCGGGCGCTTGACAGTGACTAGAGTTGGAGCGTGGCAAGTTTCGAAGAAAAAAAAAACCCAGCAGCCGCCTGGCAGTGATTTCATAATCACTTGTCTTGGGTCTAGCTAGTCGAAGTCGACGGCTACAGGCTTTTGCATGTCTGTCGTCTCCGGCTAGGGTATAGCAAGCTAGGTAGCTACGTTAGCTGACTTGTAGGGTAAGATAGCTAGCTGGTCAATATATCACTCAGTCATACCAACACGGAGATGTACTAGCTAGCTAGATACACTAGATTATAGTTGCACTACTTGGTTAATACAGGCATCTAGTCAGCAAAGGGGGATACTCACGGCTCAGGATCTCTTGTCCGCAGTCCAGAGTGAAGATGGCTTGGACAACGCACTGCGACAAACGGGCCTCGAGTGTGCAGAAACGGGCTCTTAGCTAAGCTAATCGAGGTAAACAGCTAGCTAGCAAACTGGATGAAGGCTAGGTAAGTAGCTAGGTTAGCTCTGCCTGAGTCTCACCATCGATTGTCTCCGCGACAAATACGCTCCACAGTCTTTTTAGATGGTGTAACACTGTCCACGCGCATTACATTACAATTACCAAATTGAGTCACATTACAAACAACGATTATTTGAAACTGCGGTATTGTAAATGGCTTGTTCCAGACTTTTCTTTCTCCAACCTCTTGTTTACACACGAATCAGCGCAGTGACTCTGCAACAACGCGCTCTGGAGGTGACGTAGAACGCACACAACAACGTACATGATTTATTTACGTCATCGCATGTTATCGTGATCATGTGATGTATCTGACCTCAATTAAAGGACTGTTCATCCATCATATATATATATATATAAAAAAATATATATAGAAAAAACATACTCAATCTTCAATCTAAAGTTTTTTGTTTTTTTTAAGATTTCCCCAAAAAGATGTCTCATCAGAAGACTCACAAAAGGAGCAAAATGTATATATTGAGCCTTGCCAAGTTTACTTTATTTGGGTAGCATCTATGAATTATTCTAATGGATACCTCTCTTACTTTATAATTAACTTATTTTTTATTGCATGCCAAGTTTTTTTTATTCACAGCAATGAGAGTTTACATATATGGAGTAGAGATTTACTATAGTGGGAGAAATACCTATATACTGTAAGGAAAGGATTTATGTCTTATGTAGAGAGTTGTGTTAACTGTTTTGCAAAAAGGTGCTTAACATTAGCATTTTGCAATGAGAACAATGAGAAATTACTAGCTGTTTTGCAAACACAATTACTGTTGTGCTCATGTATGTTTTTGTGGTGGGCATTTTAACTCAAGTTTTGTACAAATAGTTTAAATTATCCAATTGAGTTCAAAGTGTGTGTCACATTCCAACACAACTGAGTTTGATCTGTGCTATCTTGCAGTGTATCCAGTTGGCCACCAGAGTGCAGCACTTATCTTCATTGTCTTTTCGTGGAATGCTAGCATGGTGTGTACATCTCAGAGTCAAGAAAAGGTTATAGAGTTGACAAAAGCATGACCTAGAATGTTTCATGAGGGTGTGTCTCACTCACAGCACTGACATCTGGCAGCACTAAGTAATCAAACCAGTTCTAGGACATTTGAACTGCATTAGGCGAACACAAAAGCAAAACACCACATTCTGTTGTGAAAGCCTATTTGTTTACCTTTATTTGCTCTCTCAATCTTGTACACCATATCCTAGTTCCTACATGCAGGGTCTTTTGTTATGGTGTTGCTTTTGTTGTGTGTGTGTGTGTGTGTATTTTCTATGAATAAAAAGTCATGAATCCAAATGGATTTTGTAAAACAGTCTTATCTAACCACAGTATTACTTAAAAACTGGCAGATAATAATGATAATAATAATAGAATGATGATTTATATCAGCTCTATCACCCATGGCCGTGCACCAGGTCTTGGTATACCTACTGTATAGGCAGTGTAGTGAGAGAGGTCCTTAATTAGTCTAATTCCTAATTAAGGACCTCTCCTTATAAGAGCTGTTTTGCTTTGTTCTGTGTTATATCTTTGAATTTGCCTTGTGCTCTCACCACCCTAGCCAATCTCCAGTTTATATCTTTTGTCTTCTCTCTCAAGTGTTAGGGTGTTAAGACTTAGACTTTATTATTTTCTTTAGTGTGTCCTTGTACTATATTGTGGATTATTGCCAGTAAAGTGACCTGTTTTGACTTTTACCATCACTCCTTCGTCTCTACACTACACCTTACAATATGACGATGTATAGTTTTTGTCAGTATACTGCCATCCATATTTAAGAACATGACAATAAAGTATACCTTTTATAAGTATACTAAAGTGCACATTTACGGACATGACATTCAAGTATACTTTGAGTAAGTACACAAAAGTACAAAGTCAGTACAACTTTAGTGTACTTTAAGTAAGTATAGAAAAACATATATATTTTAAGCATATTAATTACTCACACTTAAGTGTTTTCGCTTGGGATACTTCTTTTATAGAAAGCAAGATTATTCTTGAGCAGGGCTCAAAATTATTTTTATTTTCTAATAATATTTTTTTCTAATACATTTTTTAGGAGCATATCCTCAAAACACAGGTTTGAGTAAACAACACTACAGAGAGGTGTAGTAGATCATCATAAGCCTACTACTGCTTTATGAAGTTCAGACATAAGCCCTATATTTTGATTGTTTCGGAAATGTTGTCGCTGCCGATGACTGTTGTGCAAAGCATCTTATCAAAAAGCAATACTTTCAAAAGAATACGAAAATAAATATTTTCCTTACCATGTTAATTGAAAATAATATGTATGCTCTGCACTGGGGCATGTAAATGTATGCTCTGTATGTAAATGTATGCTCTGCACTGGGGCACAAAAATATTCAAGATGGGCCAGAAATGCGATAGGGGGAAGAACGAACCAATCTGTCTGAGTTTCTGCCGCTTTCCATCAATGGGGCATTTTCTTTACCAGAAACATGCAGTCTCCTTTCCCCGCTACCTGAACTAACCAACCGAAAGCTTCAGTTTGAGACATTTTACAAGGAGGACGCGATTCATGCCAACAGAGAACGCATTTAGTACCGTTACTGCATGTCATTTTCTGATGATGGTTGCAGTCGCACTGGAGTTGCACAATTTAGTAGCATATGCAACCATTTTGGTTGCAATTTAGAGCCCTATCTAAGGGAATTCCCTTTTGAACTTTGTTTGACGTGTCGCAAGGCGTCACTCATTTCAATCAGGTTTCCACCCCTTTGTAGCTACTTTCTGCAAAGTATTTCCCCAGGCTTTACAAACTAGGAATGCCTGGTCTCAACAAGGTAAACTATTAATGTGTATATTGGCCAGAGCAAGTCTGCCTTGTTTTGCTCGCATGATGTAATTATTCAAAATGTAGTAGTGTGAGTAAGGCAAATGCAGTTGACAAAGAGCAATTGCGTATCTGCCTAGCTCTAAAATCTGTGTTCGCCTCAATCTTGCCACTCTCGTAAATCAAAAACAGTACAAAATATTCAGCGAGTCAGACAAATTGTATCCCCATCATGCAACAGGAACTGAAAGGTGCTGATCAGCAACAGCTCAAATCATATGCATGTGAACACAAGCAGTCCCTCTGAGCAGGGCAGTAGGAGCAGAGGAACAAGTGATTGGGACAGTGCTGCTTACCATAGGACCATACTGTGGGGGGACATGCAGCGTTCGGCCTGTAGAGGGAGCTACAGGACCGTGGCCAGGGTGACGTCAGCGAGGCTCCGTTGCACACCTGTTGCAAATGAAGCCTCGTTGACTAGATGGTTTAAGATGTGTGTGCCTCTGCGTTCGAGGAGGAAGGAGGGCGACTGGAAAGTCGCCGAGTGTTTTGGCTTTATGAAAGTGATCAATACGAAAGTATTACGAACATTGTATAAAATAAACGGGATTTCCCAGATCACAACCTCGACTCCGCCTCTGTGTCACGGAACCTGTTACACATACACACTGGTCACTAAAACCCATTACACTTTCCCTTAAATTACCTCCCATACATTAGCACACAGCTGACCATATCGTCTCACCTCACTGTGTAAATAAAAGACAGTGAGTTTTCGGAAATGTTGTAATGCTTTACTAGGTTTGTTCTCGAGGAGTTTGTACTCTTTTGTAAATACTAGTAGATTGTTTGAGCACTATGTGTTTTTCTAAAGCTGATATGACAGTGTAGGAGATGCATGGCTTACTGTATACAAAGGGATCAAAGTGCTGTCTGAAGCTGAAGAAACAGACAAAAGAATCCATTGCAGTCGGTCCCGCTGTGGTTACACTTGGCATTAACATGACTTTTTTATCCTAACACGATGATCAGATTGCTATTTGATCTTGGTACCACACATCTTCACCTGGTATTATAAATACAAAAAAATATTTTTAATCTGTCTTCTATGCCCACAGTATGTCTGCATTTATTTCTCTGGCGCTTTATTTAATAGGCTGTATGCACTTTCCATGGCTGGATTTTGGACAGAGCAGAAATCCAAACAAGGTTTCCACTTCTAGAGGTGGCCAGGAATATCTGAACACAATCAGTCCACAGTGCGTCTTTTGATTATTGGCTACACGTGTCACAATCAGTTCATAGCGCATCTTTTGATTGTGTAGCCCAGGGGTTCTCAATCTTTTGCAAGCTGGGCCCCCCCAAAGCTGGTTCATTGCAGTTGGGGCCCCCCCTCCTCCCGGCGCCACCCCCCCCCCCCCTTCCCGGCGCCCCCCCACTACACCACCTTGCATAGATAGATAGATAGATAGATAGATAGATAGATAGCCCTCGGCTAGGCTATTATTGTTAGGCCCACACTATTATTATTATTATTATTATTATTATTATTATCATCATCAGTAGCGGTAGGTAGGCCTATTATCATTACTAGGCTATTGTTATAATTGGCAGTAGCACCAGACTTCTAATGTGAGCTTGCAGGCATTATTATTATTATGAGTAGTGGTAGGCCTATTATCATTACTAGGCTATTGCTATATAATTATATGAGGTTACATGCTTTATTGTTGTTGTTATTATTATTATTATTATCATTATCATCAGTAGGCCTATTATCATTACTAGGCTACTGCTATAATTGGGAATTGGCACCAGACCTCTGATATGAATTTATGCTTTATTATTGTTATTATTACTAGGCCTAATAGTAGGCATATCATCTGCATTTTTTTACAGAAGCTTGCAGGTTGGCGATGTTAATGTGAGACCTGAGCCTGCTTTGCCTTGCAAAGATCCTCAATTCTTGGCGCAATGTCTGATAAAGATAGCCTCAAATCATCCTTGATTTGTGCACGATTGCGGTATTTGCGGTATTTCATTCATCGTACCTTCGAAGCTTTTTTGCAGCTGGTGGTGCGTCGGTTGCCTTGTTGGTCCTCACTAGAAATCTCTCCATTTTTGTTTGGTTTTGAAATAATTTGGATGTGGATTAGTTGTGTTTTCAATAAAGTTTAGGCTATGATGTAACGATGTGTGCGTGTGTGGCTATGTTGAGAGACTAGTATCGGGGGCTAATCAGTCGGGACTTAGGCACGATCTTTAATACAACAGTACACAATAACGATTTTGCAGGCAATGCAGATTTTATTTTAAGACTTAACAATTGTAGTCCTTTGTGAGTGGGTGAGTGTGTGTGTGTCTTAGTCGCGTGGGTCGTATAGTTGTGTTGCAACACGGTGAAAAAGTTGCTAGCTAGTTAGCTAAGTGCACGCCTAGCAGTTAAAAAAATTACTGGCTAGGGCTGAGATGGGGATAATCTTTAAAAAGACTGTTTGTGGGGTTAGTCTTTAAAAAGACTGTTTGGGTTTTGAAGTATTAGGCCTAAGTAAATCGATATCGAGATTGATAACAGATAGACTAGCGAGAGTTGGCACAAGCGAATTTGGCAAGAGACTAGACTAGAGTGAATGGAGCTACGACGCGTGTGCGGACGTTTATATAGTAGCACTTACGTGACGTTGCGTCACAAGCTCAAAATACTACCCCCTGTATTGGTAGATTTGAAATGAAACTGTGTGGTTGATTTGTTTGTGTTATAATAGTCCAACCACTTGCATTTCGACATGGGGGGAATCTGTTGCATCTCCTTTGTAGGTCTACTAATAGCCAGTGAGTCCGTGATTTTTTTTTTTTTTTTTTTTCTTCCCCCTCCCATCCTGTAGCCTACTCGCGCCCCCCCGGGAGAGTGTCAGCGCCCCCCCAGGGGGGCGCGCCCCACCGGTTGAGAACCACTGGTGTAGCCTATCAAAATGTGGGCCCGATCTAGATACAGACTGCATGTTAACACCAACTAACCACAGCCTACCTGTCTGGTACAGACTGCATGTTAATACAAGGTGTACCACAGCATGTCTATCTAGTCTTTCAAAATAAGGTTATACTTACACTTACACTTGTTTTCCGAACATGATGGCCAGATCGCTTTTTGATCACAATACCATGTGTCTTCTTCACCTGGTAGTAAAAATACCAAAATCTGTCACTTATCTGTCACCTGTACTCACATAGTGCCCACATGTTTTCCTGTGGTGCTTTATTTCATACATCTGTTCAACACAATGTGTGGGCACAATCTGGATACAGACCCTATCACTACGGCCAGGAATTAAACAACCATCTCTCAATCTCCAAAATACACAGCACAAACACATACACACTATATTTCACTACATGCTTTTCACAAAGTAGATTACACAGTATAATTTATTTTGTGCTTTTTTGTTTGTCTAACAAGGGCATTTTTCACATGATGATGAATGATGTTTGTGGGCCTCTCTCCCCTAATAGAGCAGACAGGTTCCTGCAATGCAAGGCAGCAGGTCTTGTTCAGGCTGGCTGGCTCATCTGCACACCTCCCCTCCCTCCCTTTGTCTACAAGAATGTTGGCCCTTAGATTAGATTCCCAGTGGCGTGTATAACGTTGTGGCAGAGTGAGAGAGAGAAAGAAGGACCCCTATTGTTCCTTCTGCCTGGAGAGGTCTGGGGTTGGGAGGAGTTTTGAGCTCCACAGGAAGGGGGATGGGGGGTGCTTTAGGTGTCATGTAAAGCAGTTTTAATGGCCGGACTAAATGCCTAATGGGCATTTGTTGGACTGTTTTAGAATGAGTTAGACTTGTGAAGAGATCTTCTGGTTTCCAAGCAAGCACCAGGACATCGTTGATGCCATGTATACTTGTGCCTTGGCTTGAAAGACAGAGAGAAAGGTGGAAAGGTGTAGTGTTACACTTACCTGTTTGCATACCCTTGGAACTGGAACGTGAATGAAAGTGTGTTTCCTGTCCACTCCCCTAGGTCCTCAGGTCCCGGGTCCAGGCTGTCCTGTTGTTCCTGGAAATCTGGTCTCACTCTGGCGTTGTGATCTCTGACCCTTTTGCTGGGATCATGCCCCACTCTGGCTAGCAACAGGGTTGTTTAGGGCCACCACTTAAATGCTTCCATATGATAGTGTGTATAGACCTCTGGTAGGTGACTGTAGGTAGGTGACTGTGTTTTGCCATAACTTCTTCGGTTTAATAATCTAGGCAGTGTGTTCTGGATAGTTTAAGTGTACAGTAGGTCAGTGTTTAAAATGTTCATGGTTGAGGGACATATCGCAGAGGTACCACGACAGTTGACTGACCTTTTCCACGCATTTTATTTGAGGTATTTCACCTTGGCAGTACAACTACCAGGGGCATCATTGAGCAAATCTAATGGATGGGCTTGTTGTGAAACAGTAGCTCATATCAGTGTATTCACTTGCCCAATTTGTGAGTTGATATTAATTGTATATTTTATTGGTCCCCCACAATGAAATTGGGGAGGGGACTATGATTCGGTCTCTGTCCGTTCTTATGTCACAAAATTCTGGCTGTAAGGTGTCTTCTATCAAGACATAGTTAGTATGATGATAGTCTAATGGTCACAGAAGGTGATCACACAAAGAGAAAAGCCCTCCCTGTGCTCAACGGGGACACAGCACTGTAAGACAGAGACAACCAGAGTGTCATAGTAAAAAGTTTAGGAATAAACACCTTGCTTTATTCACAGACTTCTCTATCACTCTCCTTTTATGGAGGGGCGCTACATCATTTGTGAGGGACAACATGTTTACTGTACACTTGTTTAATTTGTATTAAATCATCAAGACATGGTCATATACATTAGTACTTCTAGTTTAACTTATGAAACCTCTTTATCCCATTTCAACATTAATCAATCGTAAACCGTTCTGTTACTTTTTACTCTGACATCAAACTGTTAGTTACATTGTAAATAGATATGTGCTTTCATGTTACTTTATTAGTTATCTCTAACTGATATATGGCAGTGCTCACATTTACCATTATTGATCACATTGCTTTACTTTAGACCCTTATTACAATATATAGACTCGCCTGATTCATACTACAGAGTAATACAAAGTAATATCACCAGCTCCTCCACTCCCAGCTGTGGTACACGACTCGGTTCACCAAAGTCCAGCTGCGGATAATCCATGTCACTGAGGAGATCCATGACATATTCCACCTAGGTATCCCCCCTTCTGGATTGAGAATAGGCATTACCGCCTCTGATCCCACCTGCCTCTCTGCAGAGAAAGTTACCTCTGGAGCGGAAACTGACATAGCGAAACCCCCAGGAGAATGGCTGATAACCCCATCATCTTCTCGACCCTCTGGTTCAATAAACCCCCTTTTAGGCTTATCCTTTTTCCTCTTATGAGCCAAGCTCCTGGTTTCACTGAGCACCTCTAGTATGAGGCCACCAGGTGGGACCAGCTCCCCACGCCGAGGTCGAGGCTGCCACTGCTCTGATTCCTCCCGATGGCGTTTTCTGCTTACTGGAGCAACCAGCCCATGTGGCGCTGACATTTCTTCCCGTTTATACAGGAGCCTGCCACAGTCTTGAATGCATCGAATCCCTCTTCTGAAGCTCGGAGTGGCGTACTCAGGTGGCGATGCAGGTCGGGGGAGGACCAGATTTCCGACAAAGTCTCTGACATATTCACACCTACTTCCTGGAGAGTGTTCCTGATCAGTGGGACAGTTGTTTTATGGTGAACATTCTTCGCTCATCCACTGTCGAAGTCTGCCTTGGCGTACAAGCCCGTTTCGTTTGCTGAGTTCTTTTTAACGATGTTCCAAACTGTTGACTTTGGCAAGCCTGAGCTTTTGGCTATGTTAAAAAAAAAATCTGATTTTTCAGTACTAATAAAGGCTTCTTTGAGTTTCATTGACATTGCTTTCATTCTTATGTTGACAGACACCAAAAGCAGACTAGAAAAAGCCTAGAATCAATCGTAGACATTGACAGTGCCTGCACAAATGATGTGATGGAACACACCTGACTTACCAGAAACACCTGTCAAGCCAAGTGTCTCATTACTTTTGGGTACCCTGAAATAGGATGACTACGCATAAAAAGTGTTGTAGTTTTTGAATGGTGAAACCAATATGTACACAAATACCATCAAATAAAAGCTACTTTAACCTCACAGCAATTGTTTAATTTAAATCCAAACTTTTGGAGTGTAGAGCCAAAAATAAGAAAATGCTTCACTGTCCCATTACTTACACTGGGCAATGACAAATATCTTCCTCTGAAATTTCCTCTGGTGGTGGGTTTATTCATTCCATAGATGTTTAACTAGAATCAGTTCCTTATAGCTTCTATGGGTTTCTACGGTGTAGTGAATACTCTACTTGGGCACGACTTTGATCTTTCTTATGCTCTCACTCTCTCTGACCTAAACATGGATGAAATGACATTTTCACTATAAATCTTAAGCATGATAGGTTTAGCAATTTTTCTAACTAATGCTGACTTTTGTCCTCTCTCTATGTCCCGGTATTCACAACGTCAACCACTGGCGATGCCTGAACCACTGTCCGTCAATGGGGTGGGCAAACCCATGACGAGGTCCTGGTTCACACTCTCTGGCTCCCTTGCCAAAGTTTCCGACTGTCTCCTGAGAAATACACAGCACACTCTTCCACATCGATGTGGCCATCTCAGCTGCCACCAGGGGTGTAGACCGATACCCTGATCATTATGGGTTGATGATCCTCATCAGCATTCGAACATTACATTGGATTATAAACAAGATAATGTTGTAAAGCGTTGAGTGCCTGATGTAAGAGATGGAGACTGTGGTCAGTGATGTATAATTGTGCACTGCAAATGTGGTCTGTGATGTATAATTGTGCATTGCAAATGTGTTCTGTGATGTATAATTGTGCATTGCAAATGTGTTCTGTGATGTGTTGTGCAATTGCCTTGTAATTAGTATGTGGTTATCTGGGTTACTTATTTACATAATCACTACATAATGTGTGAATGACCGCCTGCTCACTAGAACCCACATCACTCCAGTCCTCCAAAACCTTCACTGGCTCCCAGTCCGATTTAAGATTCAGTTTAAGTTTCTCCTCACCACCTACAAAGCCCTCAACAACATGGCACCTTCCTACCTCTGTGACCTGCTCCTCCAGCACATCCCTACCCGCAGTCTCCGGTCAGCTGATGCCAACCTCCTCGTCCCCATCACCAGGACTGAACACCGGACCTGGGGGGACCGTTTTTCTCTGCTGCAGCCCCCACTCTTTGGAACACTCTCCCAAATCACATCAAAGAATCCAGTACGCTCTCCCCTTCAAACGATCCCTCAAAATCTTTTTAAACTGGCTTTTAATCCTTAACAATTTGTTATTGTTTTTACTAACTGTGCTTTTGTTTTACTTTTTATTTATCTATCTATTCTTGTTCCCTCCATGAAATGTAGTATCTTTGAATACTGAGAAAAGCGCTATACAAAATAAATGCATTATTATTATTATTGTTATTGTTATTGTTATTATTATTATAAAGCAATGTTAGTAGAGTGAACATTCAATCTCCTTTATGGTTAGCAGACATGCACTGGGAACTATGGTAAATAGTCCTCAGTAAACATGCGGTTTCAGGACGTCCCTCACTTATCCTGATCATATTCAGGAGGCAGGGATTGTTTCACTGTATATAGTTCAATAGGTTGGAATAGTTTCCATGTCTAAGATACTGTAGGTCTGTATCTCACCTTCCTGTACATCTCTATGGGCTGCTAACAAGCCTAGAGTGAGGCCGTGCAGTATGGTAGTCTCTGCAGTAGCAGGATGTAGTCCCTGCCCTCATATATAGATGATGGGTGATGTATTACATGGGGAATAATTACTGTGTAAGTAATAGGACAGTTATTCATTTTTTCACCATTCACTTTTTATGCATAGTCCCCCTATTTCATGGTACCCAAAAGTGATGGGACAATTCCACATCGACTCTCACTACCTAGCCTTTTCCTCGCCAATGTTCGTTCCCTGGCAAACAAGATGGATGAACTGCGGCTGCGGATCACCACACACAAATGGATTATGGACTGTAATATCATGGTTTTCACGGAAACCTGGCTCAACAGCGAGGTACCCGACAACGCTATCGAGCTAGTAGGGCGCTACGTTCTCCGAGCAGACAGAACAGCGGGTGACTCCGGTAAGACCAGAGGTGGAGGTTTGTGCATCTATGTGAACAAGACGTGGTGCACGGACACTACCATCACCGAGAGTCACTGCTCAGCTAACCTGGAGTTTCTCATGGTTAAGTGTAGACCTTTCTATCTGCCCAGAGAGTTCACGTCCACTGTTATCATGGCAGCCTATATCCCCCCGGATGCTAATGCTAAGATTGCCATGTGTTACAACCCGGCTCGCTAGGGGAAAGGGAAGCAACATATAACCAGATGGATTTGGTAAATGATAGTTATTTTATTAACAAGGAACTTAAATTGTCTTATAAGGGTAACAAGGGTCATACAGGTTCAGTGGCTACTACAATAGAAAAAAGGACCGGCAGGGGCTGTTCAACTCAAATAAACAAATATAACCAAAAGAGAGCTCATAAATGGCGAGCAAAACCTAAACTTTCATCATCTAATCAAAACCAAAGCGAAAACAAAACCTCACTGGCGTAAAGCAGTGGACAAAACTGAAATACAGTTAAGAACAGCCACCTCTACTCTTGGAGAGTCTAAACAAAGGAATCTACTAAGTGTGGTGCAAAATCAGTACAACAAAACTAAACTTGGCCCAATTTTCGGTAACCATAAACAAATAATAATCGATTGCGCTATGCACGGTATCACAATACAAAGTATGTCTTTCTCACAAGTTTCTACAAAGTCTATCGTTCTAACGAGTTTCTACAAAGCGTATTGTTCTAACAAGTCTCTCACGGGTACTGTTCAAACACACACAGCCCGCCGACTGACAAGCTGGCCCGAGTTTTTATACGGCCCACGCTGGGACCCGATAGGCGCGCTGGTTGTGATGCATCCAATCCGGATCCGCGCTGGCGATGCCGACGGAGTGGGCGGACCCTCGGAATTTGTAGCGCGCAGCCTGCTTGACAGCACAACAAGAGACATACACGGGCGGGTATCGGCTGCGGCCGTAACACATGAAAGAACTGCATACTGCCATTAACAAACAACAGACTCTGCATCCCGAGGCAGCCTTCATTGTCGCGGGTGACTTCAACCACTCCAATTTAAAGACTGTACTGCCCAAATTCCACCAAAATGTCTCATGCCCCACCAGAGGAGACAGGACATTGGACCATGTATATACCAGCATGGCTGATGCTTACAAAGCCGTTCCCCTCCCCCACCTAGGTCAATCTGATCACCTCTCATTGTTCCTACTGCCCAAGTACTCAGCACTCATCAAACGAGTGAAACCTACAGTGAGGACAGTCAAGGTCTGGCCAGAGGGAGCTGACTCAGCGCTCCAGCAGCGTTTTGGAAACACTGACTGGGGTGTGTTTGCCACACAGGCCACCCATGACTCCCACACGGACATTGACTCATATGCCTCCTCTGTTTTGGACTACATCAATTCCAACATCAATAGTGTCACTACACTCAAACGGATCACCACTTTCCCTAATCAGAAGCCATGGATGAACAGTGAGGTCCGACTCCTGCTGAAGGCACGCGACATTGCCTTCAGATCAGGGGATGCTCGGGCCTATAGCTCATCCAGGGCTAACCTGCAGAGGGGCATCAAAAAGGCCAAGCACAACCACAAGCTGAGGATCGAGGATCACTTCAAGAACAACTCTGACCCCCGACGCATGTGGCAAGGCATCCAGGCCATCACTGACGACAAACCCACTAACACCTTACCCCTCTCCATCAATGCCTCCTTGCCTGATGAGCTGAACCACTTCTATGGCCGCTTTGACAGGGACAACAAGGAGGTGGCCATCAAGGCTGTGCTCCCTGCAGATCACCAGCCCCTCACTCTCCCACCGACGTGTGTGTGGCACTGAGCAGGACTAATGCACGCAAGGCTGCTGGTCCTGATGGCATCCCCGGACGCGTCCTCAGGGCCTGTGCTGTGCAGCTGACTGAGGTTTGGACTGACATATTCAACCTGTCCCTAGCCCAAGCAGCTGTCCCCGCGTGCTTCAAAACCACCTACATCGTGCCGGTGCCAAAACACTCCACTGCAACGAGCCTAAATGACTTCCGCCCAGTTGCACTCACGCCCATCATCATTAAGTGCTTCGAGAGGCTGGTCTTAGCTCAACTCAAGACCTGTTTACCACCCACACTGGACCCCTTCCAATTCGCCTACCGGCAGAACAGGAGTACAGAGGACGCCACCTCAACGGCACTTCACTCCGCCCTGTCCCACCTTGACAATAGCAACACTTATGTGAGAATGCTGTTCATTGACTTCAGTTCAGCTTTCAACACCATCATCCCCTCCAAACTGATCTCCAAACTCAGTCAACTGGGCATCAACTCCTCCCTCTGCAACTGGATTCTGGACTTCCTAACCAACAGACCGCAGTCTGTTAGGCTACACAACCACACCTCCTCAACCCTCACCCTGAACACCGGAGTTCCACAAGGCTGTGTGCTGAGCCCCCTCCTTTACTCCCTCTTCACCTACGACTACACACCTGTACATGGCTCAAACACCATTGTCAAGTTTGCCTACGACACAACGGTGATTGGTCTCATCAGCAACAACGATGAGTCGGCCTACAGGGAGGAGGTCCAGCACCTAACAGTGTGGTGCAACGACTACAACCTGGCTCTCAACACCAGGAAGACCAAAGAGCTCATTGTGGACTTCAGGAAGTCAAAAGCTGGCACACACACCCCCATCCTCATCAACTGAGGACTGAGGTGGAGCGAGTCACCAGCTTCAAGTTTCTGGGTGTCCACATCTCTGAGGATCTCTCCTGGACCCTCAACACCTCTACCCTGATCAAGAAGGCTCACCAGCGTCTCTTCTTCCTGAGGTGACTAAAGAAGGTCCATCTGTCTCCTCAGATCCTGGTGAACTTCTACCGCTGCACCATCGAGAGCATCCTCACCAACTGTGTCACAGTATGGTATGGCAACTGCTCCGCATCTGACTGGAAAGCACTGCAGAGGGTGGTGAAAACTGCCCAACGCATCACCGGTTCCTCACTCCCCTCCATTGAGGCTGTCCAGGGAAAACGATGCTTGCGTAAGGCATGCAGCATCGTCAAGGACATTTCTCACCCCAATCATAGACTGTTCACCCCACTCCCCTCCGGGAGGCGCTACAGGTCTCTCCGCACCCGAACCAGCAGGTTCAGAGGTAGCTTCTTCCCTGCGGCTGTCACGCTACTGACCTCCAACTCTGCACCTAGGTGACAACCTACCAACCCCTGCACCCCCCCCCCGGACAATTGCACTACTCTTACAGTACACACTGCTCTTACTCCATACCACTGCTCTTCTGTACATATCTGTCTATACTGTTCATAATCTGTCTATACTGTTCATAATGCACATATCCTTATATTTTTCTTTTAATACTACTGTTAATACACTGCACATATCTGTACATACTGTACATACCTGTTTATACTGTTCATACGGCACTCCATATTTATTCTGCTATTTACTCTTATGTTACTGCTAATACATATATACTGCTAGACTGCATTGCCTATACAGCTCATATGCTGCTTACACTGTTCATACTGCATCCTATTTATTCTGCTTATAATGCTACTGCTAATTCATATACTGCTTACACTGCACTACTTATACTATACTGCACTACTATACTGCTCATATACTGCACTACCTGTATATACTGTTCACACTGCACTTTTCTGCTTTTTTGCACTTCTGGTTAGACGCTAACTGCATTTCGTTGTCTCTGTACTTGTATTCTGCACAATGACAATAAAGTTGAATCTAATCTAAAAAAAAACTAAAAAACATCAGAGTACTCTGCTCTATATAAGAGCATCCATTATGCACTTAAAGGTCACACCTCGATGAAACACAAGACTCCCTCAGCTGTGGACAATCAGGCAAGCGTGGGAGGTATAATGTATCTGCAGGGTAAATGAGACATCAAAATACATCAGAAAAGGTAAAATGATCTTTGTCGGCTTACATCTCTCACAAAAGCCATACCTATGAATTTCTGAATAAACCAGGAAAGACCAGATAACCCTCTATTCATACACTGCCTGTACCCACACCCCCTTTAAACAACGAACCCCCAGTGGTCCTACAAAAACACTTCTTACATTATTGTTCAGAAGACAGTATTAGTATAAATGTTACATTGATTTTGCGTCAAAACTATCAGTCATAGTGATTTACTGGTCCCTTCTATGTGAAACAGAGCAGAGAGAGGGCCTCCCACAGTTACTGTTCAGGGAATTCCAACCATTCCTCAGAAATGTCCCCATCATTCCTTGTTTCTTTCCATTTGCCCCTTGTGTGTTATCCTTAACACACCATTATAATAATAATCATAATAATCATAATAATAGTAATTTATTACATTTATAAAGCACTTTTCCTCATACAAGAATAATCTAAAAGTGTGTACATTTGGAATGTATGGCGAATGCATTGCTTCATATTTAGTGATATACTAGTGTGGATATTGGAGGACAACCATGGTGAACTGATACCATCGGCTTAGAGGTTAGAAGCGAGAAGCGACCACATGAGAGTATGTGTGTAGTGACTAATGTGGAGTTGAGGCCTGGTTGTTTGTGATTTCCTCGTTTCCTTCCTGATGTTAGTGCATACTCAGTTGGAGAGTGAACAGGGCGAGGCACTGTATGTGATGAGGGGAGGCGGTGAGCTGGTACAAAGTTCAGGTGGGTGTAACTTTTCCTCCCTGGTGTATGAATCAGTCTGAAAAAAGAAAAAGAGGGATTTATAAGAAAGAGTGAGGTAAAAAAAGAGAGAAGGTATGGGGGAGAGTGAGGCAGAAAGGCTGACATACAGTGAGACTGAAAGAGAGACAGATGGAGAGTGATAGGCAGAGGTGCAAAGAGAGAGAGCGAGAGAGAGAGAGAGTCACCCAGGTACAGTAGTGTAGTGTTTGAGTCAGTGTTTATTTTGGCACTCTTTTATGGATTTAGTCTAGTCTGAGTAATTTTGATGCAAATCACTGCACAGATTTTCTTGTTTTTTTCGTGGTTATTCTTTACAGCATTTATAAACATATAGAGATTTATAAATGATGCATACCTCACACATACACAGTTTTCAATTATAAATCAGACCCAACTTAAAAATGTGTGCATGTTCCCTATTAGTGCTCGCTTATACAGTGCCCTGCGTAAATAATGGGACAGTGAAGCATTTTTTCTTCTTTTGGCTCTACACTCCAAAACAATTATTATGAGGTTAAATAAGATATTCTCAGCTTTTATTTGATGGTATTTGATGGTCCGTATTGATTTCACAATTCAGAAATGACAACACTTTTTATACATAATCCCCCTATTTCAGGGTATCGAAAAGTGTTGGGGCAATTAGCTTGACAGAAAAAATCAATCAGAAACATAGCCAAAATCTTAAACCTACTAACATTAACAGTTTGGAACATCATTAAAAGGAAATAAAGCGCAAACAGTCTGGTAAGCTAGGGAAGACTTCTACAGTGGATGACTGAAGAATGCTCACCATGAGCATAGACTACCATCTGCAGAAGACGTCACCAACAGAACTACAGAGGCTACACTGCAAGGTGGAAACCACTCGTTCGCCACAAAAAACAGGATGGCCAGGTTATGGTTTGCTAAAACGTACCTAAAAGAGCCTGCAGAGTTCTGGAAAAAGGTAATGTACCATTAATATGTACCAGAATGATGGCAAGAATAAATGGCTTGGGCATGTATGGCTTCTTTTAATGATGTAACTGCTGACGGCAGCAGAGGACGAATTCTGAAGTGAAGACAATGACCCAAAACATACTGCCAAATCAACTAGGGAGTAAACAACAACTGATTATGGCTGCAGTACAGCAAATCATCACCAGAGAAGATACCTAGGGTCTGGTGGGGTCAATAGGTCACATTCACTCCAGGCAGTTTTTGAGTCAAAAGAAGAAAAAATGCTTCACTGTTCCATTGCTTACACAGGGCACTGTATGTGGGATTCTGACTGTTCATTCCCATTTAGATGAGGCTGGCAGCACTGTGAGGGTCATGTTCTTTGACTTCTCCAGTGCATTTAACACCATACAGCCCTTACTACTTGCGGATAAGTTGCTGAGGATGCAGGTGGACTCACCCATTGTTTCCTGGATTACGAACTACCTGACCAACAGGCCACAGTTTGTAAGGCTGCAGGGATGTGTGTCGGACTGGGTGGTGATCAGCACTGGTGCCCCCCAGGGGATAGTTCTGGCTCCCTTCCTCTTCACCCTCTATACCTCGGACTTCAGGCACAACACAGATACTTGCCATCTGCAGAAGTTCTCGGACGATTCTGCTATTGTGGGATGTGTCAGTGGAGGCCAGGAGACCGAGTACAGAGGACTGGTGGACAGTTTTGTTGAGTGGTGTGAGCAGAACCACTTGCTAATCAACAAGACAAAGGAGATGGTGGTGGACTTTAGGATGATTAGGGTCCCCTGTCTCCTGTTTCCATCCAGGGAAAGGACATGGAGGTGGTCCAGAGCTACAAGTACCTGGGGATGCACCAAGACAATTAAGTGGACTGGGCTGGTATCACAGATGTCCTGTACAAGAGGGGCCAGAGCCGGCTTTATCTCCTGAGGAGGCTCAGGTCCTTTGGCGTGTGCAGGACTCTGCTGAACATGTTCTACCAGTCAGTGGCATGTACAACAATGCTGCAACATTGCAATGCTGTACGTGGTGGTATGCTGGGGGGGCAGCATCAAGGAAGGGGACACCAAGAGGTTGAACAAGCTTATTAGGAAAGCTGGTTCTGTCCTCAGTGTCACCCTGGACAGGTGGCCAATAGGAGGATGAGGACCAAACTGTGACTCTGACACTGTGGCAGAGCAGAGAAGCTCCTTTCGCAACAGATTATTACAACCACGTTGCACTAAGGAGCACTATAGGAGATCGGGGTGATCAGAGTCAGGCTGGGGGATGTTAAATCATACTGGTCTGTTCTTACTGTATATAATGTTTCAGATGTCTATTTTATTCTATTATTCTATTGTCACTTTATTTTGTTGTTGTTTGTGATGTGAGCTGCTGTAATTTCCCCTCTGGGATCAATAAAGTACCTATCTATCTATCTATCTATCTATCTATCTATCTATCTATCTATCATTACTTAATGCTACAAACTTACATGTGATACCAGAAAGGTCCAGTAGGTGGCGATCCTACCTTGGGTGTTGTATTACTTAAGATCTAGTTTATGATTTATGAGAATACGCCAAGAAAACAGTTGACAGCCAAGTTGTAGTGCTGTTGTTCATGTCTACATCTCACTACTGAAACCACGACTTTTCAACTATCAAACTCTTTTGGGTCTGGAGATTAATTTCTTCCTTTTCTGAACAGAGTTGGACAATGTTTCTGCAATATACTGATCAATAAGTTAAATGGTTAGTTAATGGTATTAACAATCCTATCTCATTTACCACTAGCCTAATTTCCTTTCAATCACTTTTTGCATCAGTGTTTTGTTTAGAGTGGACAAAACAGCAGTAGCCTCTTCGATCCAAAAACGGTACTCATCAAGTAACCCTTTAATTTACAGATACAAAACAGAATTTATGCATTCACGCCAATCACATAGAAGCTGATTATCCATTACAGTTCATTACAGAACAATACAAAATGTTTTGCATATGCATCGATTCATTATTTGTGAAAAATCAAGGAGTGGGGAGGGTGGTCAACATTAGTCATCCTAACGGGAGATCCACAGCTGTTTTGTGTTCTCCTAGGCCCTGACTATACTATACTTGACAGTTAAATGCAAACTGAGTCACCGAACACGGAGCTCGCTTTTAAATGACAGGTCCGGACGCACAAAGACACATTGTGTCTGCACCAATATTATTAATTTCACTTATTACATGGCTATATGCTTCTTTTCAAAGCTGCTTGTTTACTTGCATAACGTTAGCATTTTGCATGATGTAGTTTACAAGTAGCTAGTGGACCAAAATTGTGTTAATCCACCTGGAGAAAACCTTGTTTTTTTGTGGCAATCATGGGAGGGATTAGAAAACTGAGATCAACACGTTATTGGCTGATGTTAATGAGCGACGACAATGTGACGTCAGGTCAGATCTCAGGAAGTCAGATCTCAGGAAGTCAGATCTCAGGAAGTCAGATCTCAGGAAGTCAGATCTCAGGAAGTCAGATCTCAGGAAGTCAGATCTCAGGAAGTCAGATCTCAGGAAGTCAGATCTCAGGAAGACAGATCTCAGGAAGACAGATCTCAGGAAGACAGATCTCAGGAAGACAGATCTCAGGAAGACAGATCTCAGGAAGATAAAGCTGACCGGACACAGCAATAATATCGATTTTTCATACTTTGGTGATGCCATCTGCCTTGGTCCAAATGTGAATAAGATTTTATATAAATCCCAGTTTTCACTGGACTGCTCCTTTAAGAGACACATTTTTGCATGTTAAATAGCAGGTGTGGATCCACTGTGTAATCTGATCATCATTTTCGAATAACAGAAGTTTGATTTAAGTGTCAAGTGTAGACGAGGCCCTAGATGGCGAGTTCGTGCTGAGCTACTCAGAAACCTCATCGAATATTTATAATCACCGCATGTGTATGAGTGCAAGAATAAACAGTGTGATTTTCAAACGGGCGCAAGCAGATACGCAAACGCAATCTGAGGTTTGAGCCCGACTTGCTCTCTTGGCCAATTTTCAGAAGTGACGATAAGGTGAGCAAACACCTCTGCGCTCCACCTGCGCCTGGCTCGCGGAGAGTGGTGTATCGTCTTCACAAAATATGTTAATACAATAATCGCACCTCACGCCTGAATTTTCAAAAAGACTTATGCACATATGCCCCTGGAAAGGTTGTACCAGGTTAGGATGTGCTGCACCAAACATGGCATTGCAATTGCTTTATAGCCAGACAAAGACGCTACCAATAAAATAGAATATATAGGACTTGTTACAGTTTTGTAGTGTATTAGAAATATAGATTTGACAATCACGCCATTCTGGATTTAGCATTGGGGTTCGGGACCAGAGCTTTTCCCATGATTTCCATTCCATTGCCGACCATCTCAATCAATTACTTGATTAAGATTTTGCCATCTACAGCGTTATGATTTTTTTAGAAATCTTTGACGCAGTAAAATTTGCTTTTGGTTTTGAGACAGTCGGCAATTGAGCACAGGAGGAATGGTTCAGACTCATCACTGGTACGCTCTGTAGTTAAAACCAATTTACACACATAAGATAAAACCAATGGGAGCAAAGGGGGCCCTAAATGGGGTGCAAGATTAGTTATACATGCCAAAATTTAATGTTAATGTTTCTGAATACCAAATTAATACTTGACACAAAATAAAATGGTTTGGAGTTGTTGGGGACATGTTTTTTGACAAATGCATGAGTAATTGGAAGCTTAGAATATACTGTATATATGTGTGTTTACACCCTAAAAGTACCATTTGTGGTCTGGCCAGACCCCTGTTGGTAGTTTGAGGGTTAAGCTTATAATGAAGTAAAGGGTATACAAACAGCCCAAACCATATGATGTTGTTGGCCATTTGCTGGCCTTTTCCTTGCATTCATTCAGGATTTCACTCACCTCCAATCCCCCACCAGTTTCACTTTCATGCAGAGTGAAGAGTACTGAATATTTATCTTTAGCTCGTTTTAAATGAGCAACCTTCCTTATTTTATTTGTTTTTGATTGGAGACATTTATTGAGTTGGTGATTCTTTGCCAGATTTTCTCTTTTGATGACGCATTAATTTTCCCACTTCCTTTGTTTTCAATTATTAAGTCTAGCAAATGTGTGATTTAATTTGAGGTAAAGTTTTTCTGACCTGGATTTCCCCCCTTCCAAATCACAGTCTATTGTAAAATGATATGAGTGAGGCACACAAGTTATTTAATGTGTCCACCTCTTTTTGCGCTTCTTTTTGCGCAGGATAGAAAGGTCTTTGAGAATTAACAAATAACACAGTGTCGGAGTCAGTGTCTGAGTCATATCAGCACAAAGAATCCACATTTATTGCGTGTAAAAACAATGCCATGATATATTAAGCTACACATTAAATATTAGTCAATAAGCATGAAAATAGCAAATAGCAAAGCCTGTTGCCCAATACTGGCATGGATGTGGAAATATTTAATAGCATATTGATGGAGTCAAGAAATAAAGCATGTGTGCTTTTGATTTCTGAAGCAAAACAATGTAGCAGTCTAGTAGACTGTAGTCCACCCTGTAGTCCACCCTGTAAAACCTTTGATTTGTAGGTCTAATGTGTTGTGGAATATATCATTCCACCAAGAGTCATTCATGGTAAGCAGAAGGTGGGATTAAAGAGTCATTCATGATACACAGAAAGTGAGATTAAACCAAGAGTTGTTCATGGTACGCAGAAAGTTAGATTAAACCGTGACCACTGCTGCTTCACAGAAAGTGAGATTAAACCGTAACCAGTGCTGGTACGCAGAAGGTGAGATTAAACTGTGACCACTGCTGGTACACAGAAAGTGAGATTGAACCGTAACCACTGCTGGTACGCAGAAGGTGAGATTAAACGGTGGCCACTGCTGAGCAGGTGCTTCCAATTAAAGCCGGTTGAAACCAAAGCAACTTGACGTTGTAACTGAGTTCAAACTAAAATGTTTCAGAACCCACTACCTGGGTAATAAACTCATACAGTTGTGACAGTTCTTGGACGTTGCAAGAGAATGTTCAATATGTTGGAAGTGAACTGTGTTATGAACTCCACTAGTCTAGAAGCTTGGTAAACTAGCCGACATGTATGTTTTGATTTGAGTCGTAAGAGTATGCAGACCATCTTGGATGAAATGTTACCTGGGGCGGCAATTGGCTACTTACCAGGATGCAGGGCAAGTTCATACAAGACTCCACAGTCGGCCAGCCCGAGCCGATGATGGTGGTTCACAGGGTGACAAATGATAATTCCTAACATGCAAATAATCCCAAAGAATATGTCCAATTTAAGATAAGAAAAGAAATCCGGCAACCCATGTGTCAGTGGCGGCATTCACCAACATTTTGTCATTGCCACTTCCGCACCGAGTCCTGGCCTCAACTGCCCACTTCCCCAGGTGTGGAGTGTGAAATGTGACAATGTACTGTCTAAACTGCACTCTATACCTATCTAGCCTAGCTATTCCTAACAACTGCCTAAAAACGATGACAGGCTTTAACATGTCCCTTTCAGAAGTTAGAAGCTAGAAGCTATGAAGAATATGGCCTCCCTGAGAACTTTAGGCAAAACACTGACATTTAAAATGCACACTTTTCTGCTGTCATATTCTTTACTTTGTACTACCATTGTAAAAAAAGAAGAAGAAAGAAGCTAAAAGCAGAGACCCCTGTATATCCAGTCTTATGTAAGTGGTTTTTTTGCCTTTGTTCTTGAGTACAAGAGAGTTCAAACAGGCGCAAGACAACAGATTTACAGTGGATCCATTTTGAGAGTATCACTCTCTCTCATATTTTCAATGACAAGGCTTTAATGACAAATTCAATAACAGATAAAGTCAGGTGCCTCAAAGACATTTGGTTTATTTTGTCCTTACAACCCACAGTCCAGCTGCCGTCAAGCTTTTTCAAATGGAGCAAAACCACCAGAGAGATGATTAAATTCTCTGTGCAGAAGTTCTAAAGCAATAAAAAATGAAAAGAAAACACAGGCAGCGTGCACACAAAAGCCCTCATTGTTGCTTGGAAAGGAATGTGTCTCTGGCTGTGTCAGAGGTTGGGTGGAATTTTGGGTTTTGCATGGAGACAAAAGACTGCCTATGACTGTGGGAGAACTCAGCCGGCAACCCAGGCAACCACACTGGGGAGAGAGAGGGAGAGAGAGTAGCTAGCTCGCTAATACTGGCCATGTGGATCTCATCTGTTTAATTGCCATTAGCTATCTGCTGCCCAATGCCCCCCTCCCCCCCAAGACTCTTGGTGTATCGTCCCTTTAGCACTGTCCAGTTTGTTGTTGCCATGGAAACTAAGCCCCTCCACCACAACCAGTGGGTAATTACAGCTTACACCAATGAGTTAATCTGAGAAGGAGTGTGCGGTGGTGTTACTTCTCCTTCATCCCATTGAAAATCCCATAGACTTAGCAGAACACCTTTTCAAAGTTTCTTGCTGAAATACTCCACCCATCATTTCCCTGCCTGTCTGTCAATAATGTCACTTTGACAGGGAGGTAATTTTGCGAGAATTAATACATATTGGTTTAAAATACATTTGTACCTTTGTATTATTCTTCAAAATTCAGTTCAAAGTTCCAAACCACAACATTGTCCCTAATAATCATATAATCCCCTGAAATGGACTAGCAGTATCCGACATTAGCTGTTGTGTTTCTGCATGCGTTCACAATTCGAAGAGGCAGCTACCAGAGACAGAAAGGGGAAAATCAGTGTGTCCACTCCCCTACAACACCCCTGGCCAGTAACAACATGTTTGTATACAAACAGAGTGTCGAGTAGGACACTCCATTTTATAAAGTGCTTTTCGGGACCAAAACAGCAGTCGTAAATGAAATATATCTTTCAAGGGATCTCATTCCCTGATCGCTACCGATTAAACATAGTCATTACGACCATTAGGAAGCTTTTAGAGAGCTTGAATATTACATATTGCACCTTTAAAGTAAATTTAAGCAACTCCTGCAGAAATATATTTCATATATATATATACATATATATATGTATATATATATAATGTAGAACAACAGACATGTCACTTCACATGTTTGATATGATAATGTCAGCTCTATTTTAGGTTTTCTATCGGCTGACAATTAGCATACAATCACAACAATGTATCTAGCCAATCGCTGCTCTGAGAGTTTAAATTAACATCTGGCCAGTTAGCAACAATGTTTTTACAGTAGATGGCTACAGCTATCTACAGAAGATGTATCTCAATGTTTATTACAAACCCCATCTGATGTGGTTGAGCTGGTGGTTGGTGGCCTGCAGTTTGACAGATGACAAGTCAGTAAGGATGAAATATGAACTTCCACATCAGAGTTAATCTCCTGGAGTGCATCTTTATTTTGACCTCTGGCAGTTTCTCATCTCCTTTAACCCTGACTTCCTGTGTGTGTAACCAGCAGCAGCTAGCCAGGCCGAAAAACATAAAGGTCAGCTGCTGAATCTATAGAAAAAAAGAGAACAGTACATCAGAGTTCAGCCTCTTGGTGCCGGTAGATAAAACTACCAGAAAAAAACGAAAAAAAAAAACGTCAAGAATTTTCTGGTTGAACCATTTAACTGTGATTAGGTTTCAAAAATCTATGAATGCCATTCAGTCTAGATAATGAAACACGTGGGAAATGTAAATCTAACAGCTGGTATATAATATTCCTGTTTCCAATCCATCTATGACTTTCCATCTTCCTCAAATGCAAATGTATCGGATACAGAGACAACTTATTGTATGGAAACAATACAATAACATATACAAGGAACTAAATTCAAAGGATTTAAATGGTTTTACAGCGATAGTTTTACATACAGGAGACACAACAAGTAAATTCCGATCTGCCCAAGGGTTTCAAGTTCAAAGCATTGAGAAAGATGTGGAAATACTTGTAAGCAATTATATTTCTTATGTTATAATGGTTCAGTGGCTGGGGGTGATGGATTGGATCACAAACATTTCCTGGCAGTACTGTATGCGCTTTGGAAATTCCCATAACCCCTTTTCTTCATATCAAATGCTGTGCTGTGCCAAAACTATCACAACAAAACTGAAATGGCATCCTATGCATACTTCTTCAGTGAAGAAATAACCCAATGTCTAGAGTTTTGTATTTGTCCATTTGTATGAAGCTGAAGTTGCCCACCACAATAACATACATGAGCACAACAGTAACATTTTCAGCAAAACAGTTCATTTCTCATTACTTTCACACTAAATGAAAATAGTTAAAACAACACTCTATATAAGACACAACAATCTATTGGGTAAGTGTTGACAAACAAAACTGAATTATTTCCTTGCAGCATGTAGCTATTTCTCTCATTATAGTGAATCTCTTCTCCATCTTCTCCGTAAACTTGAATTGCTCAACAGACAGTCATGCAATTGTTGTTGTAACTATCTGCTTGGTTCTGAAAATCTGAATTAGATGTATATTTACAGTAAGCATGCATATTCGCTGTAACAGAAGCAGTACTACAAAACATATATACAGTATAGTACAAAGTTTTTCTGCTGAGTGATTCTTACACCATTGTTTTCAATTGAAAGTTGGCCAACCTGCACAATGCATATTAGGGGTTATAGTTACTGTTTAGTTTGTCATTATGAAATTAATGGAATAAACTTTTCCTTTAGATGACAAATGAAACTGATGCAGTTCATGTCACAAAAGCAAATAGTGCAAGTTTTAAGAGTACATCTTACAAACTAACTGTGGGGTCATGGTAAACATGTTAACTATTTAGGGAATGTTAACAGTTTTGAAAAGTACAAGACTTTTTCAAGAAATGTGCTCCAGCTATCGAGAAAAACTGTAAGCGCTGTTTGTAGTAAATGCGGAACACAAGCCTTATATAATAAGATGATACTGCTACTGCTTTTTGAAGATAACAAAACCCTATTACTCTAACATTGATTCAATTCATAAACCCCACAATCACTGAATCTCTCACCTTCCCACACAAAGTTGTTTGTACTAGCTGGTGTAATGCATGAATGTGAGTACTAGTAGGTGAGTAGTATGTTTGACATGAATACAGTATGTGGTTCCCAGTAGCACCAACAGGCAGCAACATGCCTCCCTGTTCTGTCTGGGTGTCAACAAACCTCTCTGGTAGTCAACACACACAACTCTAATCCATCTCACTGATACTGAACACACACACACACACACACACACACACACACACAGAACAATCCACTCACTGGTGGTTAACACACAACCCTAACAATCCACCTCACTGGTGGTTAACACCCAGTACAACACAGCCCTCACAACCAACCTTACTGGGAGTTTCCCTCACCATCTCCAGAGGCTGGGAGAAGCAGGGCATTATCATGTATCAGTATCATGTCATGGAGTTGCTGTGTCAGACATCATGAGTGTGTTCTGTACACTTGTTAATAAGCACAGGTGCTGTGAAACTCCATTATGAAGATCGGCTGATAACATCAACTGAAATGGCTACATGCATGTGTGCTCATACATGGTGTGTGAATGTATAACATACTCAGATAATTGAGTATTGCA
Source organism: Argentina silus (assembly GCF_951799395.1). Lineage (NCBI taxonomy): Eukaryota > Metazoa > Chordata > Actinopteri > Argentiniformes > Argentinidae > Argentina > Argentina silus. The sequence goes on along the minus strand of NC_139658.1, from coordinate 16,284,637 downwards.
GTTTCAGCCCACCAAAGATAAGACAAAATGCGAAACAGTTAAAGTGCTGAAAAAGACGAGATGTTCCATCCATTGAACATGTTAATGTGCATAAAAATAGCTTTATTTCCAAATAAATCAGAACCTGCATGCAGAAACCAATGATTCATTGACTTCTCCACTCGATTGGTGATTCACATCTCTTGTGATAAAAAGCAGCAGATTAATCCCCATGCAAATGACGACAGCAATCCTTCTACAAAACATAAATACATACCGCTTCAAAAAGGTCTAAAAGATATAGAAACTCTTAGAAAAACAAAACAACTGTTTCAAAACTATTTGCTTCTGAAAATCTTGAACTAGTGTATATAAAATGTATCACATATACAACAGCTTAGAGGGGGAGCCCCAACCTGAAAGGCAATAAAATATTTGACAGTTAAATTAATACCAAAATTGAACAAGAAATCTACTAAAAAAAACACTGAAAACAGACAAAGAAGTTAGTACTAGCATTGGTAGTTAAAATATGTTTCCCAAATGGGCTTCTTAGGCTTGAAGAAACCATTCATTCCAAGCATTTACAGTAATCGTGTTACACTGAAAAAAAACTGGGAAGATAAAAAAACAAAACAAAACTATTTGGCATTTAAATATTTGGTAAATAAACGTCTGCCAAGAAATGGCTAAGTACCAAGTTGAACATTTTATTCCAATGGCTATGTACACATCCCTGGAAGCTAACAGCATGTGCAGTGACAACAGCAAGATGCCACAAACCTGTTCAAACAGTGTAGTGGAAAAAGCACTCCAAGGTAAGGCCTGACATGCCTTTTATAAGAGATCACTAGCTAGGTATCTAACATGTTGTTGTCATGTTGCTCCTTTTACACATGATTGAGTGGTTTGTGAGTGGAATGTGGGCGTGTCTTCCTATCTTCCAGCAACAACATGTACATTTGAGTCTCATCCAAATAAACTCATACACACCCGTGGAGGGTCCAAACATCAGCCATTTTGCTATGATGAGGGTCTCCAGCACAGTTATTTTTATCAATCAGAAATTCACATACTTAATTTGTTCATTTTTTCACTTTTTTTCCTTTTTCTTTTTTTTTTCTTTTTTCTTTTTTTTTTTTTTAAATGGAAAAAAGAACTGCCACAATTTCACTGCACAGGGATTCTTAAACAAAAGTTAAAAGGAAATGCTACAGTAACACAGACTCATGTAGCACCAGTATAGACACCAGTATGGAAACCTATAGGTTCAGAGTCAGGGGAAGGAAAATAAATATTAATATTTGTACCATGTGACCTGGCTGAGTAGAAGTGTGTGATAAACAGAGGGCCGGGTAGGAGTGGGGAGATGTACATCCCTCTCTGCACTTCTCAACTGACAGGTTATTATTTATACATGGGCAAAAGAACTGGGGGAAAAAATATAACATTTCTGTACGGCACTGTTTTGACAGCTGAAATGGACCCCTCACATTCTCTGCCTTGTAAAATGAGGACAAACGCACAGTTGAGTGGCTTCAAATTGGCAAACAACCTTATAGAACTGGTGTTGAAAGAGGTGGCAGCAGTCTTAGTGTGATAGTTGTCTCTCTCTCACAGAGTCTTCCTGGCTGTTCAGTAGGTATGCAGACAGGTGTGAGGAGAGGGTGGTGTCTGATAAGCACTGGGGGGGGCCACTGGCCCGACAACAGGGAGGGGGATCAGGCTGAGGGACTAGCCTTTCTAGGCATAGATCTCTGTGGTTGGAGCCTTCTTATAGATGGGCTTCTTCCCCAGGTCGTAGCTGCCCTCGTCCTTCTTCTTCATGCGGTAGATGAGCAGGAGGATGAGGAGGACAGCGAAGAGCAGCGTCACGGCTCCACCTGCAATCACAGCTGAAAGACACAACAGGCAGAACCACATAAGACTTATCATATGGATTATGGCTGAGAAAGCAACATTTGAGCTTAAGGGCTTTAACAGACAAGCAAGCTGGAGCACCGGCTAGACACTTCTCGCTCAACCGAGAGCGGAGGGGTCTTAGATTTGAGAGTTTCTCCGTCATGACAGCTAAGCGTGTGCATGTTTGGCAGGAAGGAGGGAAGCCTCGGTAGCACCTCTTACTCAATTGTTAATTAATGGAAGCGATGCCACTCCAAAAACGTACGTTTTTTTCATGTGAATGAGCAGCAAAGATGGCCCACCTAGGGACCTTGCATCTCTCTGTCCACTGCCCAGCTGCAAGTGAAAGTGAATTGACCCCCTAGAGGCTGCCTCTTTTATGTTAAAAACGCTTTCAACAAGAGAGCCTATTCGCTGATGAAGGCTTAAAAAGTGGAGGTTGCACATTTGTAACCTCAGAAGGAAAGGATAGATCACTAGGATATACCATCTAACTGCCCCATAATCAATATCTGATTAACTTACACATCAAAACGTCAACTTGTTAGATAATACGGATGTGGCTAGCTTGCTAGTTTTGTTTATACATGTTCTGAGTTCAGACCAGCGTGAGCCACGGCCTATATTTTCAGAGGTGATCTCGTAAAATGTGTTCATAATTGACACATTTTCATGATCGATGTATCGTTTCACCCCTACTTTCCGGTATGATTTCGGACATCAGCTGGTGACATTTTGTTAGATTACCACTGGCATAGAAAAAGGAGGTGTAATGATGCATTGGACATTTTTTTTTTTTAAAACCATCACATAAAATGAGTAGAAAACTACAGCCATCTTCGGCAATCTACCCTTTCATTCCATAATGTGTGGTCTGACATGGTCAAAGCCACAGTATTTTTATACAGATTATACTCCCAAACCATCACATTTTCAACTAAATGTTACATTTACTAACACTGGTTGTCAAGTACAATTTAAGGCGTTCTCTGGTTGTTAGTTCTATTCGTATTGACTGCCATATTAAAGCAAAACTACCCAAGCGCTGGTTGATAGTTCCAGAACTGGTTTCTCAGGACGCTGTCCATGGCTGTGAAAAGTATGAGAGAGGCACGTCTTTATTTGATCAATTTGTTCCATTTTGGAGTCATAGCGGATACCGTTAGATGCGAGTCAAATAATGTGTCATACCGTGGAGAATCTTGAAAGTTGAACTCACTGCTGCAAGTTCCTGCTTCCTTTTAAAGTCATTCCTGTACTTCTGAGAATCCCAACTTTGAATTCTCCCTCAGGCTGCCTGCTGCTCGCGCAGGCTGACTAAAGTGTACCGAATTATGAACTTTGAGGCGAGCAAATGAGACAGTGTTCTATATATGGTGTAGCACAGGTGGAGATGGATTTTCAAGACATCCCCATTTGTCAAGTGAAATAAATGTTTATTTCCTTGCTGTTGAAACAAACCATCCTACCTCTTATTTTCTGGACGTTTTTTTAAATGAGGGGGAGCCAAATCAGCCAGTACAGTCCCTCTTTTACTACCTTTTTACAGACTTATGTTACATAAAACAACTATGCGGTTGTCTCACCTGCAAGGACCTCAGTCTTGTTGAAAACGCTCTCATCTTCTGCGTGGGACATCAGGACATTGGATGGGTGCTCCTCTGGCTGGGGCCCCGCCCGCACTGGCACCTCATTCTTCTGAACCAGCTCAATCTCATTGACCGTGGGTTTGGGCCTATTGTCCAGATCTGGAATCTTGTTGTCATTAACGTTGGGCTACGAAGAAGCATCGGGGGTAATAAGGATATTGTTATAACATCAATCTATGATTACATCTATGACAAAAATACATTCTGAATTCTACTAATTCTACTCTCATTAAGTAGTCAAGAGCAAAATCTCACCTTTGACGATGGCATGGCATTTTTGATTGTAACACTTGGTACTGTAGAGAGAAAATATAACAATGGTTAACAATACAATAATGTAAAACTACAAAAGCATTTAATGACATTTCAAAGATATAAATAACATTTATTAATAAAAAAAGATCTAAAAACTATAAACTGCATTTTTATTCTAAACCTACCTCCATCCCCAGAGCCAGAGAAGATGTCTTCATTGTGATAGTCTTCGTCATCATCGTCATCATCATCAGTGTAGAATGGGCCATGGTCGTCATCGTCCTCATCGTCATCTGGGAAGCCAAAGTCTGATCCGTTGAGGGAGTCTCCGGACGAGATCAGGTCATCGTGTGACACCTCCGCTTTCTGAGTTGTCTTCATGGGCATCCATGTCTCCGTCTCCCTCACCTGCTGGTCAGAATGTACAGTACTTAGAGGAAATGTACTGATACAGACAGATACTGTACATAGGGTTGCTTTATTAAAAAAATCTAATATTCTATAGAATCATGAATTTCAAGGAAAAAAGGACTTTATTCAAACCAACTGAGACTTTATTTGTATAGCATGTCATGCATCACAATGCACTTTACAGGAAACGAATAAAAAACTAAGGGTGTGTTCGAGACAAAGGTGTTTAACAGTAAAAACAAAGCTGGTATCGTCCGGTTCTTCTCCCTAGCTGTATCTCAAGCTAGCTTTGTGACATTTTATAAACGTTTAATGGGGGCAATTTCAACCGCAAAGTTATGAATTCAGAACATTTATACAGGGCAATAGTTACCGTGCTAACCCTACTGGAGGTGTGTAACTGTTTCATGACACAGGCTAGTGTGGTTTCTTGATAACCATGAGTTTATGGTAGGTCTGTTATACATTGATTAGATCGGGCAACTCTTAGTAGAACAACCTGATTGGTTCAAAAGGTGCATTCCAGCAGTGCTCAAATAACATTAAACAACAGTAAAACTTCTTCACTACTCTATTTGACTGACCACTGCGCACAATGTAACAAGAAGAATTCTCTCACAAAAAGTGTAAAACTGTTGTATAAGAGCAATAACACACTTGAGGGTGTGTCTGACATTTTTGCTAGAGCTGTAGTCTTGACTAGGTCCAAAAGATAAGAGGGTTTCAGAAGCATAAAGCAAATTCATGCGCAATGAAATTGCACATGACACGTGTTACCTGAAATGAAAGTTGCCATTTACCAAACACAAAATGTCATATTTCAACTGGAACAGCAGTAGCTGCTCAACCTAGAAATAAAACCACATTACACTTAAGGGTTTATAATTAGTTAACTGATCACTTATAATCAGTTACAATCATTAGTTTAGACTGATCGATATTCACTTGGTGCTTGCCAAATAGAGAGCTTACAATCAGGAGCCAGTTATTAATGCTCTATAAATGCCCATATAATTGCTTTGAATATTAACCCTGATGTGAAATAATGCAATATTATTTGCAATTGTTAAATAGTGGTTGCACAGTTGGGAAATTGTATTTGCTAGTTCTTACACCGGATTTGTGTAATCATCGGTGTAATTACTCTTAATGTACTCTCACAATTACCATCATGACTACCGTCATCAGATATGGTTGAAACTGAGACCCTCTGTTTATTGAGGCATTTCTGGTATGGCAAGAACTCATTGGACAACAATAGCAGACCGGTTCTTCAAAACCTTCGGGGTAACCTTTTATAATAATTGAAAACATTTCGGAAAATGATTAAATCAACAACAATAATATTTCATGATAGTCTAATACTGTAATAATATGTCTCTATAGTCCAATGAGTGCCCTATGTTGTCTAATTGGTACAATGAAAGAGATATAATGCACAGGCAACACTGTGCTAAAAATCACTGAAGAAATGATGGTCACGGTCTGTAGGTTTGGATTTAATGGCTACTACTGGGACACAATGTGCACTCTGTCAGTTATCTGGTAACTGTTCAGCATGACTTGCATCTTAACTGTTTAAAGGGCAGTACTCTTATTTTGAAGAGAAAAATAACTATTTTTGATGAACAACCTGCACTGGCAGAATGGTATCTGTGCCTTTATGTCCTCCTAAATAGTAGCCTAGGGGGAAATCTACCTTCTAGTTGGCAGTACATTGGCGATCTATTTGTAATTTCGAAATTCTAACAATGCTATAAATTAATTCATGTCTACCTCTATGTTGTTGAAGGAGCTGCTTGGTCACCGTTTACCATTGTTTTACTGACCACGGATGGGGGGTTGTTGCCGCCCACTGTCACAGATTGCCACGTACAACATGTGACAAAGATTTTCACCACTCTGGAGGAGTCTTTGAAAGCCCAACCTGTTTTTTTCTAGCTGTTTTTTTTTTTTAAACCAACTGTGACACTTTTTTTTTTATCAATTTCTATTATCTGCCTATTTTTTATGTTCCATTGAAAAACACTTGCATTCTCATTAGCGGACACAGGAAGTGACTTAGTGCTCTTTCCTGACTCATGTACGGTAGGGAGTGACTCATTTCAGACAAACTGATGCATCATACCATCATTAGCTTGGTGAGTTGGTCCATTGTATAGCAGACAAGCCCTTCTAAGCTAACATCCGCTAACTCAGTAGTTGATTCAATCAGGAATCTATAGCTATTTGAAAGGATAAAACAGTTCAGGAACCCCTAAATAAACCAGAATGTCCCCCAAGGACCAGATATGCACGTCTTTGACCTACCAACCTCTACTTAATCCGCTTGAACAAACCCCACCAACACTCGTAGAGTTAGCTTTCCAAAATGAAGCTAATCATGAGCGTTTTAACAGTCTAATGGCATCAACCTTCCCTAAATCACATTAACACAATCTCCTTGACCATTTGCCAAGTAAGCACAGTGAATGAGATAACAGCAAGGCAATTGTTCCAACCCATTAACATGTTAGCAAACAGAAGGGAGCTAAATCACTAAGCCTGGGGTCCGAGGAGAGGATTCCTCAGGTAGTCAGCGTGTTTGGAGGGTTTAAGTCTGTGGGCCCTGTACTAAGGCCCATGTCAGATCTCATCACACTGGCTTGGGTTAGCTGTTAGCGCCGACTGACTGCGAAACAAGACACCAGACAGGGTCTGCCAGTTGGATAACACCTGGCTCGGCCGGCCAAAATATGTGAGCCGTCTGTCTGTGATTAAAGAAACAGTCATGCATTATTCATTGTTGATCCTAGGCCGAGGAGGGGAGGGAGGTTTCTATCAGTTCTGGATGGCCGCTCAAGGCTGCTGGGAGACCCAGAACACTTAGAAAAGGCATGAAATAAGGTAAAGCGTTTCAGTTAAACATTATAATCTTCCATTTATCAAAAATAAACTACTGGCAACACATTTTGGAATTGTGCCCCTGCACCACAGCCGCTTTGTGACGTCATGTGTTTAGTCTCATTGACTACCATCTGAGTTTTAAAAAGTCTTCATTTTAAGAGTTGGCTGCTATGGTAACTCTGTCAGTGGCTAAGGCCTCCAGCAGTTTAATTGAAATAAGCCTACTTTGTTTTAAATAATGTGGTTTGCGGTTAATCCCCTCTTTAAGTTCCGTTTGACTAGAGGAAGGAAAGTGAACACCATTGTTGTAGTCAGAAGCTTCCAATGTGTGGCTATTATCTGTTCAGAATTTGGCTAGAACCATTGTTACCGTCATAACCATTCGGCGGGGCGGGGGGGGGGATTTCCTCACTGCAGATCAAATGAATCCTAATGTGGCATGCTGTGACAAGCCAGAATACTCATTTCACCAGGTGAATCATAAAAAAAGCATCAAAGCCTTAAAAAGTATGGCTCCACACACTGCTAGTGCCTACAGTAGCTACACACTGCCTGTGGCTCTTGGCTGAGATGCTAGCACTACACTACTAAGCTTCATACAGCCTATGAGACAGGTCTCAACAAGCTGGGCCACTCTTAAACAATCAGACATGATTCGGAGAAATGATTGGTTGATCTCCACATCTCTCCTGCTGTATTGATGTCAAACAGATATGAAGAATACTCAGCGAAGGCAAAAACAAGCACAACGTGGGTGAAAAACACCCAGGCTCTCCCTACTGGTGTTCACACAATCACACGCCCATATCCAATGGCTACAAAAAACACAGCTCTGATATGCCTATGAACAGCCACGGTGCATTCCTGCATGCATGTGAACACTGACAAGAGGGCAACATGAACATCAAGCAGCAGCAGTGGTTTGGGCTGTGTTGTTGTGGAGTCAAGCTACTGGAGAATCGGAGGGTATAAAAGGGGTTTCACTGTTTGTTTGAATATCTTCTAGTGAAAGTTAGATGGAGCCAATGGAAAATTCCAGAGCTTGTGGGTGGAACTAAATAAAACTTCACATCAAGCTAATGCAACAGTTAGAAGAACATTTACCAGTGAGCAATAGACCAGGTGCCTCTGGCTTGTTAAGACCACAGAGGATCCAGGCCACCATTTTGGACATCTCTTATGAATTGTAGCCTATTCCAACTCATATGCAGCAGCTGATATGGAGTCACAAAACCACATTCATGAATTGAGACCTGGATAGATTTGATGAACAGAGCTGCGAAACCACCTTTCTCGTAGTGGTAATTATTTGCAGTCTGTTCATAACTTTGTTCCTCATCTCTTCATAGCAAGAACAGGAACATACATAATAAACAAGCCGCGGCTGTATCAGCTCAGTTCTAAACCTGCCATCCACCTGAAAAGGCAATAGTCCCAAATCAACCAATTGAAAAGGTTTCCACAAATATTATTGAGCCACAAAAAAGCATCTGAAGCCTCAAAGAAGAGTTTGAAGTTTGACTTTCCTCCCCCACAAGTTGAACCAAAGAATGTCAGGCAGTCCTCTATACAGGCTGATAATGCCACTGACTCCTGAAGAGCATATCACTTAGCGTGGTAGCTAAGCCCTGCCTTACCCTTACGCAGGGACAATTCCCCCCCCCCCCCCCCCCATCTGCTAACTGATGGCCAAGCATCTGTTCTATTCCGACAGCCTCTGTAGTGTTGAGACACCTCATTTAAAGATCCTATAATTGTGACGTGCATCATATTTATATCCCACAGCTCAGAGGGTGAGGGTGGTAGTGGATAGTAGCGGAGTGGCCAAAACACAGGAAATGCTATGAAAAGGGAATGGGGGAGTTTTACCTGCATTGGTTCGCAGGTAGAACTGTCATTTAAATCACGCCACGGAGTCAAAAGTACCCACACTGGGTTATAGGGATGTAGCACTCCCTAGATAAATTGAAAACCACAAAAAGAGGATGTGGTCTTTGTCAGACAAAGCCAGAGTCTTCCAAAAAAGTGCAGTATATGTATTATATCATATTTGTATCCTCTCAGCTAATTCTTTAACCATATGCCAATTACTCAGAAGGGCATATTAAAAATGTTAGCACAGCGGTCAACTGGATGCACAAATTGTTTACCAGGTACGTAACATAGGGATTGAAGCTTTCAAAAAAACGTCTGTTCCTAAAGACAGTCCCACAGTTACATTGAGACAGTTGGGAATCTAAAAAGTAAGAATACAGTATACTATGTCAAGGCCATATCCAAGGCCCCTACCCCGGCCACCTGACGTCCTAACACAGGGAAAGGCTACCAGTGGCGTGACTGGTGGACTTTCAGGTCTCACACAATTAGAAGTCTTGCCTTCCTCTTCCCCCTGCTGCCACTTTAACCAATTGGATTTGCGCTGCGCATTGTGTTGACTGATCTCTGCTACAGCTCCGTGGTGGGCCCCGCTGCCTCTCAGGCGCACACCTGGGCTTGCTATTCAGAAAGCAGCTCCATCATGGGCCCCCCATACCATCCAATACTGTAGGTCTCACTAGCCCACGCACACAGGGGCTGGCTGACCAGAGAGCAGCTCCGCTGTGGGCCCCCCTGGCTTTCTCGCTGGCGAGAGAGCTCCAGATTCCTTCCACCTACACCCTGGCTATCTATAGCACACTGTTTCCAACTAGGTCCATCTGAGCCATACTGTAGCAGCCCTGTTTATAAAGAAACATCACAATGGAGGCACTCAACACAAGGATGATAGGGTTGTCGCTCTGAATGTCCCATAGAACGGTTCATCAGGACAGGGGCTTAGCTTTTTCATAATGCTGATCAAAGGCGCTAGCAAATAGAACAGGTTGGGTGTGTTCATTCAATTTCCATTGACAGAAGTACATTTCTACATGAACACTCCCTTTATCTCCTTTTGCCATTTCCTGCCCTCAAATGTAGTCATAATGGCCAACTGATTACATGGCTCACAGTATTACAATGACCCTATTCTATAATGATATCGCATTGTAAACAAACATTGTAAATATTGTGTAGCGAAGGTGATTTGGAGTCACTCTCTACTTGCGATGAGGTAGTCCTGTCAATGACTTCTGGGCCCACATATAGCCCTTGTACCACTAGCATGTCCTTTTGGTATAAAGGTTTATAGCATCCATGCAAGAGGTCCCCCAGTTCAAACCCCACCGATTTCTACGGCCCTTTCTGAATTGTTACAAACTTGATTCTTTGCATCCCCTCCAATCGCTTCCTACTCAAAACACATTGGAGAAGATCTAGGTTAATCCCATGCTTTTTGAGAAGGAAGCGGGTTGGGGACAGAGGAGAGGAATCGAGTTTCTAACAAGTGAGAAAAGGCCATTGGCACCCAACATGGCAGATCTCTCCTTGGGGGGGAAAATGGAGCAGAGGTGATTTTGAAGCCCTTCCTCCCTGCAAATTCTAAACCCAGATAGCACTTGTACCACAAGGATGTCCTCTTGGTATAAAGGATTACATCTGTGGTATCCATGCCTGAGGTCCCCAGTTCAAACCCCGCCGGTTGCAAATGCACTTTTGGAGGCAGTGTAAGCATCGCTAACTAGTAGGGGTGTGTTGAGTACTCAGACAAAACCAGTAATCGTTACTGGTTTTGGGCATTTAACGGATACGATCATAATACGATAACTCCTTGATATCAACTGTAATCGGATAGGATTCCTTTCCTTTTCAAAACAATTAGGTCTGCTCCATTGGTTTAGCTGTCTGTAAAGGAACGGGAGATGTGTGCGATGTGCCTGCTGCAATGATTGGATCAGAGCAGTGTACTGTACAATGTTCCCTCCTCCTCCTCCCTCGCCCTAATCAATCTCTCTTTCAGCTTAGCGAAAAGCTAAGTGAACAGACAACGTGATATCACGAGACGGCACACCCTACTAACCAGCATAAAGAAACTGAGATTTTACATTTGTAAAATGCCAGAACAGAACGGTTTAGCTCAATCATTCAAGTCTTATTGTTTAGGCTAGCTCACCACCGACAGTTTCCTAAGTGGCGACCAAAATGCTTGCATTAATATTTGTCTCTGCGACCTGGAATATTGATTTGGTAGCACCAGTGTCTGACCGTCATCAGAAAGTTATACATGGTCGCGGCACTATGCCTTCTCTGTTGGCATGAACTGCCTCCTCCTCGTCAACGGTCTAAAACTGAAGCTTATTTAGATTGAGGAGAGACATCGGAGGGTGACAAAGGGTTAGTTACTGATAATTCATCCATCTGCTGATTATTATTTTTATTTTACAAAACTGTGCTAAAAAGGAATTTTCATAAGAAATGCTGAATAGGCAAAAATCCATCTCAACAATGCCCTGAAATAGCCTCCATTGATAAATAGAGCAACATTTATTTATTTGGCACAGTTGCTTGTACAACGCCAAATGAGAATTGTACATGTTCAGTGCACTGCATATTGATATCAGTTATTTGCTGTTTAACTAACCTGTGACACTGATCATCAGCTGAATTATTTTTGTTCACTGTGAAAAGCATTAAAACACACATGCTAGAATACCCGCTGCACTTTCTGGTTGCCAACCACTGCAATTTCCAGTAATGGTTTATCCCAGCCCTCCCCATGACAAATTTGATCAAAGAGGTAAATTCCGCTCTGTTCACCAGAGTAAACAAACTTGCGTAGTACAGTCAGTCCACGCCGACATGGTTGATTGGAACTACACACCCAAGCTGCTTGTGACAAAAGTTAGCTAGAACGTCCGACTCTGAAATTCATGGATGCAAGCTAGCCTTTAACTGGTGAAATAAATTATTGGTAAATAATATTTTACTGTGCGACTCCTTACGCCGAATAACTCGTTCAGTTAACATCCTTTTAGTTAGCAACTGTGCTAATTGACTGCAGTCCAAAGAGCTAATTTTACTTTGTAAATTCAGCCACTTCAGTAGGCTCTCCATTAACAGCAAACGCCAATTGTTTTAAATCATTCATAAAAATCCATAAATGTATATATTTTGCTCTGGAAAAACCCAATTACACTGACTAGTAAAGTAGCTGGGCCTACATAGTGATTGCATTCCTAACTTGACTTTAGTTCCATATAAATTGTTGTTTTGCCCTCCTGTTTTGCTCTAGCTATGAATTAATCATGTATCCTGCACATTTGACATTCACAGTGTACTCTAGGCCTCAAGTGTGCCTGTCTTCAGATGTGACCACACAGGTGTAGTGATTAAGCTACCAGTGGTCTATTTAAGAGAAGACCCCACACGTATCAGAGCCACTGTTCTACTTGAGCAGCTGTTCTGGGTTAGGGTTAGGGTTAGCCATACCTCCAAAACACGTTGTTCTCACGCCTCTTTAGGAGGTCTGGAGAATTTGAGATTAGCCGATCTGGTTTGGATTGAACGATGGGAGAATGTGCCCACAATTTCATTAGATGTTGCATTCCAAAAACACTCCACTACATGCCGGGTAGGACAAAAATGGAAAAACTGATTTCTGTTTTTTTGCTCCACCAAGCAAGATTTTTGATTGGTATGGTTTACACCCCTTTGTAGCAACTTCATGAGAGAAACACAAAGATGGAGGCTAAGAGTGAGTAGTTTATTCAATGAGCTAATTTCTATGATATTTAAGCTTAGGCTAAACAATGCAAACCACATAATTTGTAGGATTATAGTCTGGACATGTTGATTGAGATATGGATTTTGAATTTAGCTAATATGCATGCATGAAGGAGCTGATCAATAAGTTGTTGATAATATTGCCTTAGAACATGAGTAACTGTAAGACAAACTGTATGGAGATTCAGGAGCTGGGTGTTGTTCCCAGACATATAGGCCTACAGCCTGGAACAACACTGATAGTGCATGATAAAGCAGAGAGCTAAGCCCAGGGGCTGGATTATACATTTCCCAAAGGAAACAAAACACGTTGTGGTTCAAATTCCATGTTCTGTGAAGGCCTTATTTATTTCCAATTCTGCCACAAACCAACAAGACCTCCTTACAGGAAGAAAAACCTGGAGATGCGCTTGGGTTATATGCTAGGCCTAAATGACATTCACCTGCCAGAGCAGGGGAAGAGGGGAAAAATGTATTTACTCTTTACTTCTTTGGCACATACAAGCAGTGGACAAAACCCCCTTCTCTCAGTGCCAACATTCCATCCTCCAAAAGGGATTTTATAGGCCAGTGGACAGCAATGCAGAAACCATTATTGCATCCTGGTGAAACTATTTATCATGGTCTCTCCACCGCCTTTCACTGGCCATTCAATTCAGCCCATCAGGCAAAAAAAGGTCTTTAAAAAAACAGCCTCATTCTCGTGCAAATGATCTCACGCTTAATTCAAAACCTACATTCCAACAAGACATAGCCACGGCTTACAAATCTCTGAGGGCCCAGCAATTGCAACATGTTGATAGCAGATACACTTAGCTAATGTTCACAGTGGATATCAAGAACAGTGTGACTTAATGTGCCATACAAAACAAAAACATTAAGAGTATATTGCTCCATTGTTGACTGAAACATTGCATCAATTAAGCTAAGCTTAGACTCAAAACAGACATTCCACCGTCAAGTTCAGTTGAACGAAAAGACACACGGTTGTCATAGTTAGGCTTAGTAATCATCAAAGGAAGAAGAAGAAGAATGACAAAGAAAAGGCAGGCCACACAAATGATCAGAGGGCATGTTTGGTGAGAGAGTAGAGGCGCATGTTGGTGGAGTGTAGGCCTATCTAAGCCAGGCTGTGGCCCCACTAGCTGGGAAGTTGCTAATGAAAGGACCCAGCCATTTAGATCCCTCCAAGTGTGTAAAATCCCAAAGAGGGCCGGTCAAGGTCAGCAGAGGTCACATTCCACAGGAGAAATGCTAAAGAAGGGAAAAATGAAAGAGGGGCAGCGCTGAGGTTTTGAGGAATGTAACAGATTCAACAGTTGGCCAAGTGAGCCATGCTGCTGGAACCTGGGTGAGGAGCCAAGTTCCTGTGTGCTGCCTACCACATTTATCCCGTGGAGGCAGAAAGCACTAGCATCAAAACACTGCTCCAGGCACTGGAATACGGTTACTACACAGCCCTATTAGAATATTTAAAACCGAAAAGTTCATAGCAGGCTCCGAGCAGAGTGTGAAGAGAGTTAGTAAAGATTGTTAGTTAGATCTGTATTCAGCGGATTAGGATCTATGGACTATCTGCAATGTGCTGCTACTCCCCCTCTGGGCTGGGAGTGAGGAGTTGTCCTTGTCTTGGTAGTAGTCATGCCACTCAGGTGTTAGAACAACACATGACCCAGAAATTGCACAAGAAAGTACACCTAAGGCCTATTCTGGGTAACTTTGATTCAAGAGTTGTCAACACAAACCAACACAGTCCAACACTATTACATCGGCATTCTGAGAGTAATCAGATCAGAATTTGGCGCTGTATTCAATATTATTATTGAGTCTCAACCCCCATTCTGGCCCCCAGGGTGGATGGTACACAATACGCTAGTAACTAGTGATGCGGCCGCCTCCAACTCTCCCCTAAAACCGTAGCTCGCCAGCAAACAAGAAAAACTTGCTCACTGTATAAATCTGAACCAGTAAAACCTAGCCACAGTGTTCTCGGATATGGTGTGAAGGACTGAGGCCACAAAACATGCTAGTAAGGCTATCTAATTTAATGAAAATGAAAGAACAGTTTAGCTACTCGGCAACATTAAACAAAAGGTAGCACAACCAGTTCGCTAAGCTAGCTAGTTTGTCCTTTGGCTAGTAGGGATAAGTTAGCAAGCTAGCGTTTGCTGACTGAATACACTATTGGCCATGTAATGATGACCAGTAGTAGTTTGTTTAGAAGCCATAACCCTAGAACCTCATATAAAAGGATCCACATGGAGGCTAACGCGTTAGACATATCAGAAACTACGCAAACATATCTAAAATGTATTATGCTTTACTACGCTGAAGTTTATACAATGAAAACGAGAAACTTACCGACTCAGTATAGACGGAGGCAAATAAGAAAAACAAGATGTACATGTTGTGCATGATTCTCCGGAACGTTTCTTCAATACAACAGGTATTGGTAACTTGAGAACGAAGCGTGGAATACAAAATGTATGGACTCTTCCGAAGTCGTAGTATATTTCCTAAAACACGTTCACGTTACACACCTTTAGCACTTTTTTTGGACCTTACGTAACTTTTATCCTTCACTTCAGTCACTGATCGACTACTCGCAACAACTTCAGTTTGATCTCGTTATATTTTGCTGAATATACCCCGCCCCCTCCGTAACAGCAACCAATAAGAAAGGTCTGCTCTCCTTTCGTCATTTACGGTAAAGCTCTGCTTGAGACTCAACGCGTTATCCCCCTCCAGCCTTCCAATCTATTGTATTGTTTGCTGTTTAGATTTGTTTACTGCTGAATATTTTGACAAAGAAGATATTGTGATGATGAAGACGATGATGACGATAGGCCTTATGACGATCATTTTTACTGGTCATTTTTGTAAGACTGACAATGTGTTATTGAAAATTGTCTCCAGAAAAAGTTAAATCAATCCCAATCCACAAGGATTCTAATTCGATATCTATAGACTTCTATGCTCCGTGTTTTTGTTTTTTGTCCCCCCTCCCTTGTTTTAATGTTTTGATTCTGCTCATCCCAAAGAAACAAAACCCCATTTACAGTAAATACGTAAGCGACTACCTGGTCATGGAATTTTTGTTCTGACGTAATCTTCCGGTAAGCAGTTTCGTTATGACTCTCCCATTGCGGGCTGCGCAGTGTGTCTGGCAGCAGATGTGTTGTGTGTTGCCGACTGAGTGCACTCCTACAATAAACATTTTTGTCAATTTCACATTGCTTTGCTAAGGTATGTAACCCTGGTTCTCTGAAGGAGATGAGGAAGACATTTCATTATGGGATATACGTACCCTATTCGCTGAAAACCCCATTCAATCACGCCTGGAACAGGCCGGGAGCGCTTTGCATGGCTGACCCCGCCCCAGCACAGCCTACAATGCCCGTTTTTGTTTACATTCTGCAGTTTGTGACGTACAGACTTTCTAAACGTCAAGCCCATATACTTTTCCCCACAAAAAGGGGACTTTACCAATTACCTCAACTTCCCTTTCTTTAGAGTGCACCTACTGCAGTTGAATTGTCCTGGGAAAGTGAAGCATGGTTGGAAATCCCCATATCCTTTACCTAAAGGTCAGGTTCCACACCAGTGTGTTGTCTCGCTCTCTAAATTTTGATTACACATTTTGTAATTGTTTCACAATTCCACTCTGAATGGGGCTCTCCTAGAAACTATGCTGGTATGCCTACTCTGTGGTTGGTTATTGACAAATACTCGCCACGTATCTGATATCTGTGTCAAATCTTATCTTCTAATCATGCCATCTGTCATGGTTCGTTCTGTCTCTATTGTGGGCTGTTTGGAAACCAAACAGGAAGCCATACAAACTCCCTTTGGTTTCCAAAGAGGAACTTAATTAGTTAGCATGTTATTACCTCAGTGAATTGAAAGGTAAAGTCATGAACTGATTCTGAATGGCTCCTTGTCTTATGGTTGGTTTCTCACTCCCAGTATTACCACATTTATTATAGAATATTTTCAGCTCAGCCAACATTTTAATAAGTAACTTTGTGAATTCAGGGCCAGATTTCAGTTTGAAAGTTCAAACTATCTGACACCTAATATTAAATGGTTCAGTTATTATCAGTTTAGAGCAGAAAATCATAGTTACATAAGTAAGTTTCGGAAAGAAGAAGCATTTTGTCTTTTAGCTCAGTACTGCAAGAGTTTGGATTTGGGGTCAAAGTAGAGATTATCAACATTAATAAACTTTGTTTTTTTTTCTGATTGGGTTCACCATTTAGTGAGTAAATTGTTTTTTAAACATACTCCCCTATTTCAGGGCTCCAAAAGTATTGGAAAAAATCATATTATATCCAGATAATGTACTGATGTTTAGTATTTGGTCAACAATCCTTTGCATGCAATAACTGCCTGAAGTCTGCAACCCATTGACCCCACCAGACGCGGAGTATCTTCTCTGGTGATGGTCTGCCAGGCCTGTACTGCAGCCATCTTTAGTTGTTGTTTGCTTTGAGGTATTTTTGCATAAAATCTTATCATCAGGAAATTAAATGCATGTTCAATTAGATTTAAATCAGAAGATTGACTTGGCTAGTCAAGAACATTCCGCTTTTTGGCCCTGAAAAACTGCCTAGTTGCTATGGCAGTATGTTTGGTGCCATTCTTACTGTATTATGAAGCACCATCTAATGAATTTGGAGGCATTTGTTTGTACTAGAGCAGACAAGATGTTTCTGTACACTACAGAATACATTCTGCTGCTGCTGTCAGCAATAACATCATCAATCAAGACAAGTTAGCCAGTTGTTGTGGCGGATATACATGCCCAAACCATAGCACCCTCTCCACCATGTTTTAAAGATGAGGTGGTATGCTGTAAATCTTGGGCAGATCCTTTTTTCTTCAAACTTTCCTCTTGCAATCATTCTGGTACATGATAAGATTCATTTTCTCTGTCCACAAAACCATTTTCGAAACCTCTGCAGGCTTTTTAGGTACTTCTTAGCAAACTGTAACCTGAACATCCAGTTCGGTAGGTGATGTATTCTGCGGATGGCAGTCTCTGATACATTCACGACTACCTCCTGGAGAGTGTTCCTGATCTGTGGGACATTCTTCAGTCATCCACAAGAAGTCTTCCTTGGCCTACCAGTCCGTTTGCAATGGTTGAGCTTACTAGTGCTTTCTTACTTTTTAATCATGTTCAAACTGTTTTTTTTTTTTTTGTAAATGTATGATTTAACCTATGTTTCTGATTAATCTTTTCTGACATTTCAGTCTCATAATGGCTTTCTTGACTTTCATTGATGTCTCTTTGGTCCTCATGTTGACAGACACCAATAGCAGACTCCAGCTCTCTGCACAAATGATTGACAGCTCTCTGCACAAATGAAGTGACGGAGTAAGCAGAAACACCTGTCAAGCCAATTGTCCCATTACCTTTAGTGCCCTGAAATAGGGGGACTGCGTATAAAAAGTGTTGTCATTTCTAAATGGTGAAACCAATGTGTACACAAATACCATCAAATAAAGGCTGGAAATCTGTGCCTTAACATCATCATAATTGTTTGATTGAGTATAGAGCCAAAAGATGAACAAATGCTTCATTGTCCCATTACTTATGCAGGACACTGTATCTTTACATTCTGCAGTTTGGGATGTACAGACTTTCCTAGTAGTTCTCTGGAGGCTACAGGTTTGGAATGGGGAACTAAAGCAACACTGGAGGGGTTGAATATTCCATGAGAAAGTGCAACATGCTGAGAGCAAGACTGGGCCCATCCATGACATCACCCCTGTGTGGTAGCCCATGGCAGGCTGACAGCACCAGTACTGACCAAAACAAAGAGCAGGAAATTATTGACTTGACAGGGCGGGGATTCCAGATATATAATATATAAATGGAGTTTTAGTATACGACTAGAAAGATAAGCCACTATCAGGAGAGGTTTGGCTGTACAGAGTTCAATAGTACTGGATGTTGTTTGATGAGGGTGGACAGAATTCACTGTATATGTTTCTATTGATGGTAGGATGCCTCCTGCTGATCAAGCGGTGATATGACAACCAGTATGATACGTGAGACAGCTCTGGTCTTCCAGTGTCTGTATAGGCCTAAAACCTAAACACGTACAGTAAACAGTACATGTATGCAAATCTGTTTCCGCTGTTGATACCAACTGAACAAATTCTTACAATTTAAACTATAAACTGAAACCTTTTCACACACAGGCCAGGATTGTATCCCCTTGTCAGCATTTATGTATTTCTTGATATATTTTTCTTTCTGTTTGAACTTTGATGGCTGCAATACTTAAAGTATTATCCTTTGATTTTGTCTCGTTGTGTTTTGATTTTCTCCCTTTATTTTCTTCCTGTTTTTATTTATGCATTGTATTGCATTTGTGTATAAAATGTGCTATATAAATGAAGTATAATCCTCTATTCTCATTCATACGCATAGCAATGTGATCTGTGTCTTTATGTTATGTAAGGATTGAGGGACCAAGCCCTGTCGTTAGTTACTGTACTAGTCCAGCATTTGAATTGGACGTGCTTATTCTCTACTCAGCACAAGCACTCTTTCTGGTCTGCCTATTGTGCACGTCTGCCTGACAGTCTGGCTGGTAAAGAATACATTCTCAATGTCTTTAAAGGGACAAGCTCCTGTAATTTCAGAACCTTTTTAAGACTGTTCCAAGTGGAAGGGGTAGAGAACTGGAAAGCTTTTCTCCCTAGCTCTGTGCAGGTCTTAGGCACAGTCACCAGAACACAGTCATGTGAGCGCAGGCAATAGTTGTCATTTGCTGGACAATATAGTTACACAAGTAAAATGGGAGCTGTCTCAGTATGGCCTTATAAATAAAAATGTACCAATTAATTATTCTCAGAAGAGCGAAGGAAGGCCAGCCCACCCTCATATAGAGGGTACAGTGATGAGTGAGGGTTTTGGAGTTAGTAGCAAACCTCAGCTCCCCATGGTACACAGTGTCCAGCAAACGTAATGATGCCAGAGGGGCATATACTGTATACATGTACACGATATGACCATAATCAATTACAGGCACTAAAGTAGTGGAGACAAGTCTTTTTCTCGCTTCAAAAGAAAAACATGACTAATTTCAAAAATAAAATGATTGTTGATTATTATTATTGACTATACATGGGAGAGACTGAGCTTTTGTCTTATATTTCATGAAAACCATTAACTTTGTATTTTCAGCATTGAAATGCAACATCAGCTGACAGAGCTGAGTCTGGACAATATGAAAGGCAGACTGCAGTTCTTCAAAGGCCTCATTCAGTGTTGCTGCACAACAATACATTTCTAACCAACATTATTAATATACTGTAGATAGTAAACAACAGTGGTCCCAGAACAAAGCCCCGTGGCACCCCCTTCTGGACAGTTAACATATCAGATGACTTGCCTTCAAACTGGACACACTGAGTTCTATCTGACAGGTAGCCTTTGAACCATGAAACTGCCTGATCAGATAAACCTTGCCTTTGCAACATGATGTTTTTTTTTTAACAGGGGATGATTAGGGATGACATTTTGCTCCAGGGTGAGATTTAAGGTAGTTTAGGGGCTCAGGAATAAAGTCAGCTGCAAATTTCAATAGATATAGCTTTATGAATCTCAGAAAAAAAAAAAAAATCTCTTCCACGTCAACAAATCCATGATTATCCGAGTTTGATGTCGTCTCAAAAAGAAAACCAGATGAAACAAAATGATCATTAAAACAGTTCAACATTTCATCTCTGTCAGATACCATTTTAGAGTCCTTAGTGACACATGGTGGAAAATCATAGTGACAGTTTGCATTCAACATTTTAATGACTTTCCAAACTTGAAAGGGTCATTTAGGTTTTCAGATAAATAATACTCAGATTTTGACTTCTTGATAAGAGCTGGCATTTGTTAAGAACCTAAACCTGGACCAATCAGACTCAGAAATTGTTCTCCTAGCAGTGGCCCATACTTGGTTCCTCTCATGAATGAGCTGAGACAACTCCTCTGAGAACCAGGGGTTATCCCTTCGTTTACCTATAGTTCCTTAAAGGGGCATGACTATTGGTTATTTCCAGGAAATTGTCACACAAAAAAACTCCAAGCCATTTCAACATAAGGAATAGAAGCCATCTTGCCCCAATCACAATCGTACATATCATGTAAAAACCCTTGTTCAGAGAAGTGTTTAAAACTTTGTTCCTGAAGAAAACAGGGCTTGGTCTTAGGGTTCTTAGTGTTTCTTACAGCAGCAATAGCACAGTGGTTGCTCACATCATTAGAAAAGACACCAGTGGCAACATGTTTGTCATTAGTCAAGGAGAGATCAATTCGGGTCAATTTCTCAAAACACTTCAGATTAGGACGTGTCTGAGCCAAATTCATAGTATCACAGTAAGCCTTAAAGTCATCAGAGGCCGGCTTAAACCAATCCCAGTTTAGATCCCCAACAAAGAACTTAGCTTCAGCATGCAATTTGTGAAAGATGCTAGTGTCTTGCTCAGGGCTGACAGAGGTCTATAACATCCTACCACAGTAAGGTGGCAGTCTTTTGATATAGTGCAAGCATTTCAAATTGTTTGCACACAGATTCTGAAAGCAGCACACTCGTGCCATGTAATTGCATTCAGCAAAAAGTCCAGAAATTAAAAAGGCACATTGAACCAGTCAAAATTAACTTTAAAACACAAATACTAGCACATACATGCTGCCATCTTGGAAAGACACATACTGATGTGGTGTTAAGGTGGAGACACTGATTTGAGGATGTGTCCCATTCCAAATGAAGTTTCTGCACAAGTCATCAATGTCGGAGATGAGGAGAGAAAGGATAAAAGAAAGTTGATGCAGGCAGAATATTCATTTTTATGACCGAAAATTGCCTGTGGAGACTGACATTCAGGGTGGGACCAATTATTTAAAACTCTTTTGATTTTGACAAGGGATACACAAAAGTTGTCATTAATGATAAGAGGGAGGATGGGTCTGATTTGATTACCCTGGTAAGTAAAGCTGTGACCTTCTAGAGATATTGGCAATGAAGGTAAAGTAACTCCTTTGGCTGTGGAGTTGCCAGAGCAGTGCGTATTTGGTCCATCTCTGCTGGGTCCATGTTTTGGTTTAGTCTTGCTGTAATGATGGTTCAAGTGGACCCAAGTGCAGAAAGGAGGCAGGACTCAGAGTTGCAAAAATCAAATGTAGACTTTACTTAGAACTCGCAGGGAAAAACACAGGTACATCCATGCGCAGAAACTCAAGACTGAACAACAGGTGGTGGATATGCTAGGCTGATTTGCTGGCAGGGCAGGAGGTCAAGTCCATGCTCGACATGGGCATCTTCGAGCCATCCAAAAGTGAGTTGTCCAGCCCAATCCTGCTAGTACACAATAAGGATGGAGGGATTAGATTCTGTACTGATGTTAGGAAACATAATAGTGTATCATGTTTTGAGCTTAGATGAGCTGTTAGAGGGACTTGTTAGTCCCCTTCTGGTCTATATCATTATGCAGTCATGCCCTTTGGACTTCAAGGACCTGCAACTTTCCAATGAATATTGTTCTCCAAGATTGTGGCAGGTTCTCAAGGGCTTACCTCGATGATGTCATCATATACAGTGAGTTCTGGACACACCATCTCAACGATTCTCAGGAAACCACAAGAAGTGGGCTAACCATCAATGAGAATAAGTGTTCCTGGGCCCAAGAGGAGGTGAGATACAGATGGAGTCAAATATATGGCAATGTTGTGCACTTCATTTGTGCCTCTGTGGAGGGTTGCAGTGAATTGAGGCAAGCTAAAACTGACCTTGTGCACACACTGACCTTGGGTTGCGATTGTAGATGACTCTAGTAAGTCGCACTTGGGCTGGTTTTCTAGAACTAATGTAATGATCAAGTTTGTATCCCACAAACTTGAAATTCAAATATGATCATTCAGTTCCTATTTCGGCAGCCTGGGACATAACACAGAATACTTTTTATTTCCTATTTTGTCTGCGATTTGGCAGTCCACAATACTTTGGCAGTATCGAGATTTGGTTTGGAAACTGCTTCAAAATTCTCCTTTGCTGCTCACTCGATTTGTTTGTTTTCAGCTGAAAGTTTGTTTGGTTTATCCTACTACTGTTTTTCACACCTCCTTGTATCATCTTAACCACACTCTGATAATAATAGCAGTTTTATAGTGCTTTAGCTTCCTTGCCAAAAACAAAACGAAAACAAAAAATAAAGTGAAAAGCTTTTGCTCCATGAGTATATCCAGCAATCAACATTACACAGAACTTTTACACAGAGACAGCACGGCCCCTCTGTCAACCATGGATCCTAATAGAGTAGAAAAGCTATAACAGTAAAAGTAAACAAGTTATAATTCCATCATATGATGCGCCTGTCAATCAACATGGTGTGCCCACCTACTCACACACTTGTTTTAAGTGTGTGAGCATGTAAAATGCAAAAAAATTAAAAATATATTAATCTAAGTCACAGCTCTGCGGCTCACACTTCCCCAGCTTGTGTAATTCACATGCTACAATGTACAGTGAAAGATTATCTGCACACAAAACATAGAAGACTGATCTTCAGTCCACAAGATGGCACTCTACAGCAGGGTTAATCCTAAATCCCTTTCATTACAGTAGTAAATGATCAGGACATGACAGTAATGACCATAAAATTACTGATACAGTAGATGTCAATGTTTCATCAATGGATTTGTACACTGTGGTTGGCAAATACATTTCAGAATATTTTCATAGATCCTTTCCTTACATTTTCAACAAAAAATGATGTGTTCATTTCATTTCAAATAACATAGATAATTGCTGTCAGTATATCCAGAACTTGAATGAGAACAAAGAAAGTGAGTTTCTCATTTAACCCTCTGTATGACGTTTTATTTTTCAGCCCCAAAATGATTTGTATTGTTTTGGACACACATTATTATGACATGAAGAAAATCCAAGTCGCCCAGAAGTTTCTTCTGAATGTTATTGATATATTGACAAACATACATATGTCTAAGCCAATACAAAACTAATTGATGTAAAATACGTACTACAATTCATTTTAGGTTTCACCTGTATTCATGAGGTTACTGTACTGTAAAACTACCACTTACTGCATATTCTGGCCCTCAGGCAACCAACACACATTTGCATAAAGTTGATACAAATATAATATTTTCCCCATCAAAAATCTAATTTGTGTTTATTTAGTGTTGCACAATGGTATATAATATTTAGTTTACACATAAAATAATCGATAATAATGAAATACCATATGCATCTACTGTCCTCATCTGTAGCATAATTTCAACCACTGTAAGTGGGAGGATGGTAACTTGCTATTGAACATAGTCATGTGATTAAATTGAAAAAAGAAAAGTATAAACAGTATATAGGGAGTGGGGTGTAAGAGGGACTAAATAGTTGTTTGTTGCCTGTGTACAGTAGAGGCTTAATTGGAGAATGTATTTAATGTATTTAATGTTTTTGTAACATGTACACACATTATAAAACTGTAAATTCAACATCTTAACTTATTCATCTACAACGTCTTAATCTTCAACCAAGAAGCATGTCTTATATCAAGCATCAGCTTATATAAACATTTTTCCTCTGTCACCAAGTCACAGCTGGAAGGTCAGTTGAGGTGTGCTACTGGAGCCTTGAGTGTCGCAGCGGAGAAACGACTGTGAAATGAATGATGCCTTGAAATCAAAGGCTGGAAGATAAATGAAGAGGGTGAAAATCACCTGGAATAGAGCGGTGTGGGAGTAATTATTAGTGATTGAGTTCCCCTCATGCGTTTCATTAGTATGGGTCCACGCACACAAGCTCAGCTCTGTTTCTCCATGCCAAGGCCCGGCACGGTTTATTTTATCATCTTAAATCTAACAGTTAATACCTGGATATTTTCAGCATAATATTGTCTCTGGCAGAGAATGCTAGAAAATGTATCCTCGCAAAAATAAACCCTGACGTCCACACGTCAAGTAATATGAGGGCCATGTGCAGCTAGGAAGGAGCGATGACGGGGGAGAGAGACAGGCAGAGAGGAGGGGGAGAGGGAAAGAGAGGGAGAGGGGTGGGGGGAGGGAAAGAGAGGGGAGCGATGACGGGGGAGAGAGACAGGGAGAGAGGTGTGGGAGAGGGAAAGAGAGGGGAGCAATGATAGGGAGGAGGTGAGAGACAGGGAGAAAGGTGGGGGGGTGAAGGGAGAATGGGAAAGAGGGGAGCAATGACGTGGTAGAGAGGGTGAGAGAAAGAGGCAAGGAAAAGGAGATAGGAGAGAGAGGGAAGGACACTGTGAGTGTGGGAGGGCTAGGAGGGTCACTATAGACAGGTCACCCCCCTGGGAGGACATTGACAGGTCTACCTGCAAAACTGCTCATCACTTCCACACAAAAGGGTTTACAATGGCCAAGTGATCAAACACAGGTGAATATGGTGTATCAAAACTTATCAATATGTATATAGAAAAAAATCTCCTGAAATAAGGGCCATGACCAATCTAAACTGGATTGCAATGAAAAAGTCCTAAGAAAACCAATAGGCAACAATCATCCAGCACTTTATCAAAACCCAATGAGCCTCTACCTCTAACTGGCAAGCATTAGCCAGTAGGGAGAAATAAGGTAAACATTTCCATCCTGAAAGTAAATGAACGGACCTGACCACTCAAAGCCACAGGCACGTAAAGCAAACACCTGCAGCTCAGGTGGAAAAGCAAGGTCAAGGGTATAGAAGTCTCTTTCTTCTCGCTGTCCGCCTCAAACGCATATGACTGCTGCTGCACTGTCTGAAGTTTAAACAAGCCTCAGTCATTATCTGTAGGAGGGTGTGGTCATAGGAACTACACCGCGACCGGGTTAGTCCCTGGAGTGTTGCCAGAGCGACACCACCAAGCTGTAATATATGTTCACTCAGGGTAACCAAATAAATCCATGCAAAATGACAGGAGCTGAGATTTTCCATGGAAAGAAATGTAGACAGTCTCTGTGTGTAAAAAAACAAAATTTTCTGATGAATACTTAAATGCGTAAAAGGTTATCCGGTACCTCTGATGGTCATAACAGTTAGTTTGAAGAACAAAATAGCAAGTTTGTGTTTATTTCTATTTTCATTATTGCATTGAAGTTCTGTCCTTACCAAGCCCTGATTCTACTTGATGGAAATGTCCCCTGGGAGAAATGTCTGACAGTATGCAACAAATAAACAGTGCAGAATGCAGAGTGATCTGTATTACATTGTTTTGTCCACCTGGAACCTTTCAACCTTCTGCGTGGATTTTATGTTTTCAATCTGTTCCACAATGAGAGAGGACATAGCCTAAAGGGGGCACTGGTGCATTTGTTTAGAACTGCTTTGGCTTCACTTTGTAGTCAATTAAGTGCTCACCACAAGCCCAGGATCAAATCTACCAACCAAATGATCTACAGATGGGGCTAGTTGTGACTAGGTCACAGGCCTTGGGACAAGAGACAATGAAGCTTGTGGGAATGAAATGTTCAACCCTTAATTTGTTTTTCTGTGAAATGACTGGCCCGCCACTTGTATTGTTATGTTAAAAGATGGGGAAATGTGACGGCTCTCAAATCCATAGACGGATGTAAAGATGCAATCCATGATATTGAAATGCTAGTTTTAAACACATGTTAAAGCTACACTGTTTTGCACATTTTAAAGCTATACTGTGTTGTGCCTTTAACGGGTTCTGAAAACATTTTGTCACCTGGTTACAGTACAGTATGTCTCATAATTTTCAATTAAACTTAATTTAATGTACATGGCACATGTCAATAACCTCAGAATTATGTGATGTATACATGAACTAAAAGGACTAATCAGTACAAACCTGTAAAATAAGTGTCTTGACCTTTTGAGGAACCTTCTATTGCTGAGTAATATTTTAAAGTAACACGAAGACATAGGACAGGTTTCAAGCGCCAACTCAAAGCTTTGGAAGGTGGTTGGGTAACAAATTGACTATTTATTTTATTGGGCTAAACTTATGGCAATGATATTTCTGTGGTTTCTGAATGTCATCCCATCTCAATAGCAGCAGTGGACACATTTATCCCCACAAAGTTATTATTATCGTTGCATGGCAGTACCTAGAGCGAGCACAGTGGCATACTCTCACAAAGGGGTACCTTCTTGCTGTTGCATGCCGCCGTAGCACGAGGTCAACCACAAGCTGAGACATATTTCCTTTGGGCTTTTTTCAAACATCCTGAGAACAGAATACATCCAGGACAGTTGGACTGAGAATGTGCTGCGTGTTTATGTGTGTGTCTGTGTCCAGCGTGAGTGTGTGTTTATATGTGTCTGTGTCCTGAACTTTACCCGTCGGGCTAAACACAGAAGATATATACACACACACACACACACACACACCTCAGGTTCCTTAGATACCGTCTCTGTCTGACACAAGCACATCAACGCTGCTACTCTCTACTCCAAGTGGTAGAACACAAATGGAGAGATCCAAGGGGGGTCTGAGGTAGAGGGGTGGGGGTGAGGTAGGAGGGTGGGGGAGGGGGTTGGGGGAGGGGGAGGAGGGGTGGGGGTGGGGGAGGAGGGTAGGGGGGTAGTCTCAGGGGAATTGTTAATACTTGGTCCAGAGAGGATCCTCCAGCCGTCGGTATGCAGTCTGGGCCCTCTTCCTGCTCCACTATCGTCTTCTCCTGGAGAGAGAGATTGTTAGGATTTGATTCAGCCTGTGTTAATAATAGTCAATTTGCTATGCTGAGATGAGAATAAATAGTTTTGGCATTTCTAAAATAACTTTAAAATCAAATGTAAGGCAATATCAGGTTATAATGGACAATATTGACAGAGTTTACCAGTGGAGACCATATATTTTGTATAATATGACAACGCATAGAGAGTCATTCTATAAAATGCAAGAGGAGGCCTTACCACTCTCCTATACCTCTCAAAATGATATTTGAAATGTCTCTTTAAGGACTGTAAACAGTCTAAAATGACATTTGAAATGTCTCTTTAAGGACTGTAAACAGTCTAAAATGCCTGACCCATATAGCTTGTTCGAAAGCTCCGACCAAGAACCAACCCAGTGTATTATAATCATTTCGTTGTTCAATCAATCTTACCCTTGAAGTTCATATTAAAGTCAAATGAAATTCGTCAACAATCAATGGTTTGGTCAATTTCAGTCATTCGTTGAAATGACCATTTAATAGCAGGAAATCTTACATATTGTGCCTTTAAAATGAATTAAAACATGATCAAGCAGTGATTGCTCTGCTGGCTGAATATAAGGGATCACACAGTTTAAGTCCAAGTGACACGCTCACTTTATTCAATCCTCTGTTAATTGATCATCCCCAAACAGACTGGGGTATAAGGGACTTGTATAAGTTTTGTAAAACATACAAAAACAACAGCTCCTATTTCAAACCACCGGAGACCAGTCTGCCTGCCAAATTTCAAAAGTTAACCCTGGTTTTGGCATGTAATTATTTCAAAAGCACAGTCTTAGCTAAATTTATGACACCAAAGAAGTTGGCTTGCCTTTTGGCATTATAAATAGACTGAGTCCAAACTGAGACTCCCATTCAGTCTGACACGGTTTCCGGATTTCAGGGACAAGTTGAAATCAAGCTTATACCTGCACAATGAAAGAGTATGTTTGAATTCACATCACACTGGCATATAACTTGAATTCCATGAGAGAATAAAGTATAATAAATACATAGAATGGCCTTATTGATGTCCAAAATACAGTGCCCTCCATAAGTATTGGAAAGATTAAGCATTTTGTCTTTGACTAGGTGTTTGACCTTTAGCTCTATACTCCAACAGTTTTGATTTAAAATCAAACAATTATTATGGGGTCAAAGTAGATGATCAACTTTAATTCAATGTTTTATTTTTCAAATTGGTTTCACCATTTAGAAATTGCAACCCTTTGTATACATAGTCCCCCTATTTCAGGGCTCAACTGAATAATTGTATATTATGAATATATAAGAAAAAATTCTTTTTTTGTGTAATATTTGATTAAGAATCAACCAGATGTCAGTCTCAGACAACTGACACAGAGCTTTCATGCTCCTCATATCATAAATATCAATATTATAGAATATGAGGAATAAAGTCATTCATAATGAAGCTGAAGTCAAAAGGTTATCTTGCTTGCTAGATTTGTTGCAATTTGACATAATGGTTTTGAATCTTGGTTGTGGGTCTGTTAGAGTGTCAGTAGCTTTTGAATCTTGGTCATGGGTCTGTCAATGTCAGTTGGTTTTGAATCTTGGTCATGGGTCTGTCACTGTCAGTAGGTTTTGAATGCTGGTCGTGGGTCTGTCAGAGTGTCAGTAACCATCTGGGTCACTGTTACTCCAGTGATTTACAGCCTCCCTCATGAGATGCTACTCAGCCTGGCTTTTGGGTCCTCTGTATTCCAAATGACCACACATGACCACCCTCCTGAAATGCTGCTATAACCCACTGCACCACCGAGAAGATAGACACTGTATGGCCAGGTGGGGGATTTCAACCAGGAGGAGTGAGTTTTACCAACTCAACTCAGTTGCACTAGCAATGCAAGAAACTTTTTAATTTTTAATTTCTTACCTATCATGGTTACCAAGTCTCACTTAAGGGGCCAGTATTTGAAATATGGATAATAGATTGTATTAATAGGAAGACTAAGTCTGTGAATATCCATTGTTTGTGATCCAAAGAAATGTTAAAATCAAGTCAAACGTTATTTGTATAGCACATTTCATACAGGGATACAACACAACTTCATGAAGTCATGAACAATAACAATTAATTTACAAAAAAAACATTACAAATATTTGCCACATAAGTCAGTAGAAAATAGGTCAATATCAGTGACAATGTTTACAGATGCTCTTTTTGTATTATGCAACAGAAACATTTTGATAAAATTATGACAACTGTTTCAGAAGAAGGTGAGATGGGTTTTATGACATAATTAGATGAGAAGTTCCTAGACATCTAGTCGGGCCTTTTCACCCCATTGTTTAAAGATGTTAGGAGCTTGAGTAAATGCTCAGTTTAAATGACAATGTAAAGTTTGGGGTTTTAGTGCCTTTTTATGTAGCATATGACTCATGGTGGTGGAAAGAGCAAAGAAGATTTTAGAAGAAATACTGCACATAAATGAGTTTAGACAGCATGACATCAGAGAGTAATTAAACTGCTTTGCGTTGGAATTCCATTTCCAATTCCTGAGTTCAGGTTTGTCGAGATATTTTGAGCACCTGCAGGTTTCTGTGTGTGAAATATTTTCACTGGACGAGGTTCAAACTTTGAGGGGAAAAAAACTGCGGCAGCATTACGCCATTCTTCCCTCTTGGAAAAAGTGGGATTTAAACAAGTCTCTTACAAGATATCCAGCAGAATAGTTGGAGTTTAAGGGAAGTCAAGTTTTCTTCTCTCAATAGAAATTCTCTCGGACATCTACATTGGAAAGCAAGACCTGCAACACGAGATTTGCGTCACTATGGTACTGAATAGTGGATCTGAGAGTAACGGTTTGCACAGTCTCATTTACAATAGAATACTCAATTCTAGTTCACATTTTCACTTTTCCAAACTTGTTCATGTTTACTTATTTCAATCGGGAAAAGCCTGTGCGCATTTCTCCCTGGCTAGAATTCAAAGGAAGATCAGAGGATGAAAGTGAAACGTCTCCCTCTTTTATTGGGATGTTGGACTCTGTTATACCTGGACTTAATCCCAGCGTCACTGAGCCATACATGGACGGCACAGCACGCATCCGAGAGCCGAGGCGAGGAGCACATAGGCGGAGCAGGTGACGGAGCCCAGCCGGGAACGGGCTCAACTGCAAGGCTGACTGTAGGAAACCACGGCGCGGCCGGGTGGAAAGCTCCAAGTGCTGCGAGGATCACACGCATTCGGACAGGACCCCCACTGATAAAGGGCGAGGCAGGCACAACGAAAGCTGTGACATCAGTGTCATCACCGCGCGGCGTAACGGCCAGCCGTGTTCGTGGAGCTATCAGTTTAGGGCGCAAGGAGGCTGCGCGCTCTTGGGTACCCGGGGATCCGACCAGAGCGGTCGCTGCGCCCGGGCCGGTGGCGTTAAGCGTGAACACAGGTAAAGGCACGCCCGGTAAAGGCACGCCAGGGCAGAATAAAGGAAAACCTGTCGGAAGGGTCGCAACATCAGCGCGAACTGGACAGAATAGAGCCGTTGCAACGCAGAAGCACGTCGCTCCGTTGGCGCAAAGGAATGCCAAAGCAGCAGGCAAATTGAACGATAGAGACTCTCCGAAGCACCCACTAGTCACCCCACACGACTACATGCTATCACTGTACTGGTCCCTGTCCACCGGAGAGGTGAACACCAGCGCGCTGCAGGAGGCGGGCATGGCCAACACTATCACCAGCTTTGTGGATAAGGGACAAGGTAACTACATTCTGATGCCATCTAACTTTAAAACAATTAATTCCATGAAAAAAACTAAACTACAATTAATACATATACGTATAAATAGAATGACATTATTGACAAAATAAATGACAAAATAAATAGCCTAAGCCTGAATTCAACGTTTGGATTTGTCAAATAATAGATTTTAACTGTCCACGTTTGTAAAGGAAAAAATAGGCTCAATGGAAATGAGCCGTAGCATTTTATATTATGAATATATATGACAGAAATTCTGTGCAATATTTGATTAAGAATCAAACAGAGGTCAGTCTCAGACCGCTGACACAGAGCTTTCATGCTCCTCATATCATAAATATCAATATTATGGAATATGAGGAATAAAGTCATTCATAATGAAGCTGAAAGGTCAAAAGGTTCTCTTGCTTGACATAGAGTTGTTGCAGTTTGACATAATGTTTTTGAATCTTGTCGTGGGTCTGTCAGTGTCAGTAGGTTTTCAATGTTGGTCGTGGGTCTGTCAGCGTATCAGTAGCCATCTGGGTAGCTGTTGCTTCAGTGATTTACAGCCTCCAACGTGTAAATAAATAGACCATATGGGGCTACAAGGAGGGTGGCCTCTATGTAATGTTATCTTTACTGTGTAAAACTGTTGAAAATTATGTTTAAACAATGTTGGTTTAATATTTCTAGCTCTTAAAGGTTTCCATTTCAAGCACTTAATGTACTTTTAATTCACACTTTATTTGTATAACGTGTCCTCAGCAAATTGTTGGTGACCTCTCCACTTGTTCAGCTGGAGAGGTGCAACTGATGCCCTGCCAGACGTCACCTCCCCCCTCTCTCTCTCTTCTGCTTCTTCCTTTCTCCCTCCTCTTTTTCTTCTTCTTCTCCTCCTCCTTATTTTTCGCCTACTACTACTACTACTACTACTGTCAGCCCTGTATCCTAACCTGCACGTGCCTCTATTGACTGTATATGCATATATCAGATTCTAAGATGTATTTATCATAGCGATGATACAAAAGGATGAATGCATTGGTAGCGTAGGGCATATAACCAAGACTTGTAACTGAACTTCACAGGTTCAAATCTGCTGTGGGCCTTAACCCTAACTACTTATAGTTAATGCCCAACCTTAACCACTCATATGTAATGCCTAATACTGCCTAGGCGCCACGCGAGTCGTGGCTAACATAGTGTTTTCGCTTTTTTTTATCTAAATGTCTTCTATTTTGACGAAATAGGACATTGCCTAGATGTAGTATAAGGACGTTTTGCAGTGATACTGTGTTGCAGCCGTGGGCTACAAACATTTATTTTCCATCTCATGTCTCTGTTTATCTCTGGTTGGGCTCCCAACCCACAAGCCGCTCCACACAGGCATAGCCAATTCTCCACCCTTTCTCAATAAGTTATGTGTTTTTCAGGTGGTTTCTGGTCCAGTCTTAGCAGATGCCATATGACGTGGTGGTAGGTCCACTGGTAAACAGCTGCAGCTTCATAATAATGCTCTGTTTACAGTTCACTGTGGTCTGTAGTCTGCAAGTGTCTGGTTTTAATGTACTTTTTGAATGCATACTGTGCCTGGATGGAAATACTGGCTTTCGTTTGGACATGGGCTTTGCTTTCCTTCACCGAAAACAAAGAAAAACATTACACATAAATCTTTCCTCCTGTGCATTACCTGAGAGGCCACATTAACACGTAAGGAAACATGTCAATATTATTGTTATTCTTGCCCTTTACTGTCACCCTCTCTTTCACCAGATGATCGCCTGCCCCAGCTGAGGAGACAGAAGTATTACTTCAACATTAGCTCCCTGGAGAAAGAGGGTTTACTTGGGGCGGAGTTGCGTATTCTCAGGAAGAGACTAGCGGACCCCCGCAAAGCACTTCTTTCCACTGGTGGTGTATTGTGCCTGAAGCTCTTCACCTGCACAGCAGGTAAGCAGAAAGCTACACTGCTCCAGACTCGCACCATCGAGGACCACAGCATGCCCAAATGGGAAGTGTTTGACATTTGGAAACTGTTCAAGAATTTCAAGAACACGGCCCAGCTCTGCTTCGAGCTGGAGGCCTCGGAGCGCGGCCGCCCTGTGGACCTGAGGACTTTGGGCTTCAGTCGTCTAGGCAGGCAGACCAAAGAAAAGGCCTTCTTCCTTGTGTTCGGGCGCACCAAGAAACGCGACCTGTTCTACAACGAGATCAAAGCTCGGTCGGGCCATGACAACAAGACTGTCTACGAGTACCTGTTCACCCAGCGCCGCATGCGCAGGGCCCCGGTCGCCTCTCCCCGGGGTGGGGGCAAGAAACCCACTAACAAGAACAACCCCAAGCCTCGCTGCCAAAGGAAGCAACTGCATGTCAACTTCAAGGAGATGGGTTGGGACGACTGGATCATTGCACCGCTGGAGTATGAGGCATACCACTGCGATGGGGTGTGCGACTTCCCCATCCGCTCGCATCTGGAGCCCACCAATCACGCTATCATCCAGACACTCATGAACTCCATGGACCCGGACTCCACCCCGCCCACCTGCTGTGTGCCCACACGCCTCAGTCCAATCAGCATCCTCTACATTGACTCTGCAAACAACGTTGTCTACAAACAGTACGAGGACATGGTGGTGGAGTCATGTGGATGCAGGTAGCGACGGAGAAAGACTCATCCGGAGACGCTGGTTTAGTTCAGTCCCCATTCATCCCAAATTTAACGTGTGCTGGAGTTTTTGTTTTTGAAGTTGCAGATACTTTGATATTCTACTTGTCTTTAGGGCCAAACATGTTAAAACACAACTAAGAGGAAGCAAAACAGACAGCAAAAACTTGAAAGTAGATTATATAAAATAATAAATGTATATCCACTAATATTATGTTTGAGAGACTGGAGTCTACTGAGACTAGAACTAAATTAATCTATTGCCCAACATATGACTTCCAAAACATAAAAATGTATGTAAAATGTTAGCTTTTCAAAAATGCATTTCACTTTGTATTGAACATCATTAGTCCAGGATGAAGGAAACAATTTATTGTACCGTCCTTCATTTCATGTGTCGTATTGTAATGGTATAGGCAACTGTATTTTGCAGACCTAGGTTAAAAAACTTTAAGGGGCGGTTTCCCAGACACAGATCAAGCCCAGTCCTAGACTTAAATCACACTTTCAATAGGGATTCTCCAGTTATTTTTAGTCTAGGACTATGCTTAATCAAGGGGATTCTCCATTGAAAGTTATTTTTAAACTAGGACTATGCTTAATCAAGGTCCTACTGGAGCCTGCCTTGAGGGCGGGTTTGCACTTTTAGGACAAATCCATTGGTTATCCTTGCAAACTCAAAAAGGATTTCAAATACTACTTGAACCAGGTCTGTAATGTTTTTGAGCTGCTGTTCCATGTTGTCACCAGTAGGATATCACCTGTCATTCTGCCCTATGTAAAGCACTTCAACCAATGAGATGAGAACATCTGTGTGGAGGCATGTCAGAATGTCTTGTTTCTCTTGGAACGTTGTGATGTAACCATTTCCTTTAATCAAAGCAAGTGCATGCCAATGGTATTGCCATCTCAGACTCAGCTGTTGGGGGTTGGAAGAGGGCTCACTTGGTTGTACAGAGGAGCAACTTAGAAATCTCCTCATAAAACATTTGGGGCAACTTGATACAGATTTATTTTTACCATGAATTTTATAGTGCCCAGTGATCCTCCACTGAATAGTTTGTATGCGTATAGTGCATTGAAACAAATCTTTTCAAATATCGTTGATACAGTTCAATATTATTTTTAAGCTGTTAACTTCAAATACATGTTCTTTATGTTTATTCTGGCTTTGAATTAAATGAACCTATGTTTTTAAGGAAATATCATGATTTTTGTTGCATATTTGTGTGTGTTGTTGACAACTTACCGTTTGTGAATGAAGAATGAATATATTCTCTGCAGTTGCAACATTAAGAGTTTGCATCAACAAACCAAACCAAAACAAGACAATCTAACTAATTATGATGAAGAAACGTTGAATTTGAAATGCAGCTGTTAAGTAATGAAGTAATTCAGTAATTGCTTTGGAATTGTTGTTGATAGTTTGTTGTTGTTACACAAGTGGAAGAGGGACTGTTTCTATTTCCACATGGGTAATAACAAAAACCACTAAACTAAGCAAACTAAATCACAATGAGAAAAAATGTCACTGCTGAAGTAATTTCAGCATTATACTGTATCAATGTCATCATCATATATAATGTAAACAACATCAAACATCTCCAAACAGTTTGTAAAAGTTGAAAAGGATTTAGTGATTCACAAAATGAAAAGTGTATAAGAACCTGAAAGATAAAATGTATGTATTGACTTTGACTCTGTTGTTTGAACTCCTTTGAGGAATGGGTTTAGATACTCAGTAAACAATGCAATGACTTTAGATAGCACAGTATAGGCCATAAGTGCATTCCTCAATAGTCCAACCTTTAATCCGATTACGCTCTCTGAACTTTGTAGCGTTTCTTTATGACAGTAGAAATGTGTGCTAAAGCAGAAACATGCATTGTTTACAGGATTAGGTTACGTTGTCACTGTTCGTGGCCTGGGATTGTGGCAAAGTGTCAAACTGAATCCAAATGTACAGGATCAAGCCCTATTGAAGAAAGGGTATTGTGTTTCCACAGATAACCAGAAACATATGCACCATCTTATTCAAAGATTTTACAGAGTAACTTAATTGAAGGCAACTTTAATGGTAGTCCCCATTACACTGTTAAACAATGATATTTTGGGAACCCTTACAAAAGTGTGTCTGTATGTTAGCACCAACAGCAGGACAACCCCAGAAGGCCAATTCCTCCAAGGGTTATGTTTATAAACCTTTGTGGCTTTGTCCAGAGTTAGTGTTCCTTGTCCTAAAACGTCTTTGCTGCAGCTTTGCATTTTTGTTGGTTTTCCTATCAGATCTGGCTTGGCTCTCCTGACCAATGTTTAACATTTAGAAAATGCGGTCTTGAATTTCCTTGACAGATGTTGGAGGAATTTTATCATGTTGCTGGCCAATAGCTGCAAAAGAAAAACAGACCCGTTATATCTGGCATGGAGTATGACACCTACGTTCTCAGCTGTATCTCCGATTCACGGCTCGAGGTTCTTAAGTGGCACCCTAGATGTACGAGTTCATAAACACACATACTATGTTACTGAATAAATGTCCCAAGCTGGAGGGGCATATTTTTGTGAGTTTGTGATCTTTGTTCTGGACCCCCTGTTTGGAACCTGCACTGCAGTGCTCCGCTCATCCCGAGTTGCACAACTCTCTCCTGGTGGAATCAGCAAAGGGATGCATTGTTCTGAGAACAATTATCATTAACAGGTGTGGACGCAGACAGATGAACAGATTAGTGATCACGGATCCAATGTCTGGGGACGCACAGATTTGTTCACACATGCCCTCTTCTCCACACAGACACGAATACATTATTAAAACCACACCCTTTAATTTTTTCCACGAGAGGAGTTTGTGAGTAAAAAAAGGTTCCCAAAATTTGACCTCATTGGACAGAAAGGTCCACGTCCACAAGCAAAAGCCTAGGGATTTAGGTAATTTGTTTTCATTTCAAAAGCTTTATAAGGGATTTTGTGGTTTTCTGAAGTATGAAGTTGACTCATATGATATTATGATGAGTATGTAATTTGAGGGTAAACAATTAGCAACCAAGCTTCCAGACTATACTTTTAAATGTTGCCATGCTATTTTCTTGTGAGGGTTACACTTACTGTGTGTACAGTAAGTGCCAGATTGGAAGAGTCTGAGATTTTAGCAACACTTTCAGCGAATTTGACATAACCTGCTTTCATTAAGTTACCAGAGCCTATTCCTGAAAGTAAGCAGCGAAGGCATCAGTGGTATGCATAGTTTCTGGTCTCCAGTTACTGAATCTGGCCGACAGCTTCTTGCATCAAGGCATTCCTAGTGAGACAGCTAATTTGTCTGTTTCCTTCTATTTGCATTCTCTATGCGACAACAGACTGATACGGGCGCTTCGTCACGGCCAGACATATTAATGGAGATGTTTCAGCTTTTTGTAATAAATCTGGGCTTCCCATCTGTGTGGAGCAAAGTGGGGGGGCGTGTGGGGGTGGATATGTAAGCTGCATTACTCTGTAGGCCCTGCCAAGTACCTGTCTCCCTCACTTTGCTTTCCTTCTCAGTCTCGGTTCTCCAATGTGGCCAACACCTGCAGAAATACACCCCCATGTTTCCAATTGTCATTGAAAATGGACTCTCATAATATTTCCCGGCCACCCTGGGGGGAGTATTTATTTGGTAATTTATATATTTTTATTGTGTTTATTGTAGTATGCTAGTTGTGTAGTCGTTTTATGCTGAAGTAAAAGGTTGGAGCGAAGCCTCTTTTTATTCAAAGCTGATAAGTTTGGAGTGAGTTTGGGCCAGAACCTCCTACACTGTATATACATGTAAAAGAACATGGCTGAGTAGGAGTGCAGTGCTGTTTGCTCTGGCCACATATGCACTACTTAAACATGGACAACATAAGCACTACAGCCTACTCTCCAGATGACTAAAAGATGACTGAAATCTCTGTCTCATTAGCCTCTGGATGGCACTATTTTCTTCTACAGTGAGAGCCATTGTCAGCTCCAAAGCACAGTACGGTATCTGGAATAGTTAGGTTTGGGTTATGACCTTTACTGAAGGACACTTTAGTTTTTCTGAAAAGGAAACTGCATATCCTGTGCACCCTTGATAAAGAAGCAGAATTAATTTACTGACTGTATCATACAGTAGGCATGTGGTGCATCTACCATTCATGCACCACAATAAAGGTTTTAGCAGTGGCAAAATAACAACAGTAACACTTTACATTGAAGTACCTTAAATCTTTTTTTTTTTGTAATTCCTTTCAATTGTGGATATTGGGTTAAGGTTAAATCCAATGCATGATTTCATGACATCATTTCCCAATTTGTCTTGTATGAAGACTATGAGCTCTAAATTTCCATCTGAAGCATCTCAACCATTACCATTGACTACCATTACCATTTGGCACAGGCTGTAGTAGACATGGCTCTATGGTAGAGGGCTGTAGTAGACATAGCTCTCCTATGGTAGACGGCTGTAGTAGACATGGCTCTCCTATGGTAAAGGGCTGTAGTAGACATGGCTCCTATGGTAGAGGGCTGTAGTAGACATGGCTCTCCTATGGTAGAGGGCTGTAGTAGACATGGCTCCTATGGTAGAGGGCTGTAGCAGACATGGCTCTCCTATGGTAGAGGGCTGTAGTAGACATGGCTCTATGGTAAAGGGCTGTAGTAGACATGGCTCTATGGTAGAGGGCTGTAGTAGACATGGCTCTATGGTAGAGGGCTGTAGTAGACATGGCTCTCCTATGGTAGAGGGCTGTAGTAGACATGGCTCTCCTATGGTAGAGGGCTGTAGTAGACATGGCTCTCCTGTGGCGGAGGGGGGATCAGTTCCTTCTTTTCAACAGGATAAAAGCGACTTCCTCTGGGAATTACTGGCTCAGTATCAACTGCCAAATTAACTCCAGTGGAGCTCATACTGGGATTTAAATAGAATACAGGTATGTTTTGTTAGATTTTATTGCATTTGGCCAAAGTATGAAACTTAAGCCTAGTGGGTAAATAGAGAGTTATGCCATTTTCAACAATGCTTGCCCATTAGTAGTTGAATAACTGCCTTAAGATCTTGTACATAATTATGTGATTTCCTGTATAAAATGTGTGTCTTGTACCCAACAGTTCAACAGTCTGATACATTGATGAGCATTTGTCATTTTTTGATATTAGAAACTTACTGTCTACTAATCATTCATACCATTTATAGGTCTATAGAGGACGCTTGAATCACAGTATTGATTTGAATAGAAATCGAAAGTCAGATGTTACATTTCCTCAGGGATTGGGGGCAATTGTAATACCTTTAAAAACACCAAATAAACCCACTGAACTCCAAATGCTGACAAAAAGATGCACACACTAATGCTTTATTAACTCATTCAATGGTAGACTAACAATATTTTGATCATTGATGGACCCTCATATTTCTCATATTCCTCCTATTTCTTGAGTCTATCTACAATTCTGACACGTCAGTCATGTACATTTTTAGTCAACAGAACAGTAATCATAATGATACATGTTAGGATTCATAGACATTAAACCTTAATACAGCAGAAGAAAAATGCTGTAGATCAAAAAAAGTAGCTTTCATAGCTCAGAAACTATGTGGGTAAAACCAGCAGTGAGAGATTTGCTTGATTTTTGTTAAACAAGAAGAGAACGTAACTGAGCATGTGCAGAATGAGTGTCATCCCTCTAGCATGTTTCTAATCACAGAAAGGCAGGGTGTTACTGTACATTCTGCCCAGGTCTCTCCTTATTTAGACCGTTGGTTAAAGCAAAGCTAGAATTTGGGTTAGAATTTGGGTTACACACTGTCTCAAGAAATTACCATAATGCATCATTCATATGACTTATTCTGTAGCAACAGACTCCTGTTAACTCAACCAGTTCAATGTGATTACATTCAAATATGACATATTTTAATCTGGAACACATTATATAATATATGCAAGTGACATTGCAGAGATCTACAGAAAACAGCTTTTGTTGACTTGCAGAAATTAGGGTTATTATGTTTAACTCCATTTTGATTGGATCAGTGGATAATCATTAGTCAGGTTGCTCGAAAACATTGGAGTTGAAAGAAATTATATTTATATGGAGGCTCAGTATGTCAATGGTGAGTCGGCTTCCACAAACCATTTCTTTATACCCCCCCCTCCCCGTCTCTCCCTGCATCTGTTCAAATACCTGTAATCCATTTCTGTGGTGAGAGCAAGCCATTCCCACAGAGGCATGTCCAGCATTACACAAACACGTCCTTAGCTTGTCCTGTTATGGTTGGCCATCACAACCCAAGCTAGCAACACGCACAAATACACACACATATACACACACACACACAATCTTGTCCTGCTCCTGACATAGTCATGTTACCAATAAAATCCTGGTAATGTGTAAATGGAGCAGAGTTGAAATTCACGTATGCTTATTTGTATTGAATTCCACTCTGTCCTGTGAATACTAATTGAAAATGATGAAAACATCTCGTACTACATTCCCATTGACAGGTGTTTCTGGTTAGTCTGGTGTGTTCTATCACACCATTTGTGCAGGCATAAGATGTTTAGAATTGATTTCTAGGCTTTGCGTTTGCCTTTGGAGTTTGCTAAGAGGTGTCAAGTCAAGGAAGCTATCATTAGGCTGAAAAATAAAATTAAAAAACTATCAGAAACATAACCAAAACATTAGGCTTGCCAAAATCAATAGTTTGGATCATTAAAAAAAGAGAAAAAAGCACTGGTGAGCTCAGCAATCGCAAACAGGCTGGTAGGCCAAAGAAGACTTCTACCCTAAAAGGTTACAGTTTGCTAAAAAGTACCTAAAAAGCCTGCAGAGTTCCGGAAAAAGGTCTTGTGAACAGATAAGATGAAAATGATGTACCAAAGTGTAAAGTTTGGAGAAAAAAGGATCTACCCAAGACAAAACATACTGGTCAATCTTCAGATTTAAATCCAATTGAACATGCATTTCATTTCCTGATGATGAAGTTTTAAGGCAAAAAGACCTCAAAACAAACACCAACTGAAGACGGCTGCAGTGCAGACCTGGCAGAGCATCACCAGAGAAGATACCCAGCATCTGGTCGGGTCAATGGGTTGCAGACTTCAGGTAGTTATTGCATGCAAAGGATTGTGGACCCAATACTAAACATGAATGCTAAATTTGGACATAATATCAATCTGGTATTACTTTTGGTGCCCTAAAATAGGGGGACTATGTATAAAAAGTGTTTCTAAATGGTGAAACCAACATATACACAAAAATACCATCAAGTAAAGAGAATCTATACTTTAACCTCATAGTAATTGTTTGATTTAAAATCCAAACTTTTGGATTATAGAGCCAAAAGAAGAAAAAAATGCTTCACTGTCCCATTACTTATGCAGGGCACTGTACATGCCCAAACCATAACACCCCCTCCACCATTTTTTCACAGATGATGTGGTACGTTGTAGCTCTTGGGCAGATCCTTTTTTCTCCAAACTTTCAACTTGCAATCATTCTGGTACATGATCATCTTTTGTCCATAAAAAAACTGCAGGCTTTTTAGGTACTTTTTAGCAAACTGTAACCTGACAGTCCTTTTGAAGGTAACTAATGTGAAGCCTCTGTAGTGAAGCCTCTGTAGTTTGGTTGGTGATATATTCTGCGGATGGTAGTCTCTGACATATTCACACCTACCTCCTGGAGAGTGTTCCTGATCTGTGGGATAGTTGTTTTGGGGGTTTCTTAATAATGGGGAGCATTCTTCGGTCATCCGCTTTTTTTTCTTTTGAATGATGTTCCAAACTGTTTTTTTTTATAAGCTTAAGGTTTTGGCTATGTTTCTGTGGGGGGACATGCAGTGTTCGGCCTGTAGAGGGAGCTACAGGACTGTGGCCAGGGTTACGAAAGCGAGGCTTTGTTGCGCACCTGTTGCGAATGAAGCCTCGTTAACGAAATGGTTTAAGATGTGTGTGCCTCTGCTTTCGGGAGGAGCTGGAAAGCGGTCACTGAAAAGTCGAACAGGACCTGACATATACGAGAGTTAAACGTGTACGCAGAGTAAATAAACTCTTATTCGACATTCTGAGTCCGCCTCTGTGTTACAGGACATTGTTACATTGGCGCCCAACGTGGGTCACAGAGGAAAGGCGGAGAGTAAAGGAAAATGGAGACATTAAGCGCGGCCATCACAAGGATGACCCTCATACTGGAGCAGCAGGCCCACCTGCAGCAGGAGCAGTAGTCCACGGTGGGAGAGATGGCGACGGCGAGGGCTGAGGACCGTGCCCTCCTCCGGGAGCTCGTCGGGGCCATCACAGCGGGACCGGCGCCCGGGTCGGCACAAGGTCCCCCCAAGGTCCACCTCCAGAAGATGGGGGACCTGGACGACCCGGAGGCGTTCCTGGCGGTGTTCGAGGGGACGGCGAGGATCTCGGGGTGGCCGGACGGCGAGTGGGCGTACCATCTGCTGCCCCTCCTGTCAGGTGAGGCACAGCTCGCTGCCCACAGCCTGCCAGTGGCCGCCCAGCGGGATTATCCCTCCCTAGCCCAGGCAATTCGAGACCGCCTGGGCCTCACCCTGGAGGAACACCGTCGCCGGTTCCGGGCCCTGACGATGGCGGAGGGGAGCCGGCCCTTTGCCTATGCCCAGCGGCTGCGGGACAGCGCGTGGCGGTGGCTGGACCCAGGGAACAGCTCGGCGGAGGAGGTCGGGGACCGGGTGGTGTTGGAGCAGTTCCTCACGGGGCTCACGGCCCGGACCGCCACCTGGGTCCAGTACCACTGGCCCCAGGATCTCGCAGCCGCCGTTACCTTGGCGGAGGTAACAATTAAGGCCTAATGATAAACAAGTGTTGCTTATCAAACAATTGTATTCATATCTTAAAGCCAGAAAACTATTATTTCTAATACAGTAATATCTAATACAGTAATAGTCTACAGTAAAAACACTTTTGAAACAGCCTTTAATTTTTTCAAAGGTATGGGCCTAGATTCAATTAATAATAA
Organism: Argentina silus; assembly: GCF_951799395.1. Lineage (NCBI taxonomy): Eukaryota > Metazoa > Chordata > Actinopteri > Argentiniformes > Argentinidae > Argentina > Argentina silus. The sequence continues at coordinate 16,241,863 of NC_139658.1, read as the reverse complement.
GGTTAAAATAAGTGCTGACTGTAATCTGTGATAGAATCAAGCAAATTATTGAGAATCCACCAAACCATTAAATCAGTTAACAGTCAATGCTGGAGCTAGAGCCGTTCAGTAGATCTACAGTAAAGACAAAAAATAAAAATAAAAAGGAACATTTTAGACAGTTGGGAACACAAGCTTAGCCAAGCTTAGGATGGCTTAGCCAAGTTTCCCTGTATGAACAACTGGCCATGTTCGCTAGTAATAGGGTAAAAGTTACCTGGAAAGTAGGTGACATGGCAAAAAACAAGCTTTTCGCAGTCACTTTACCAACTTTATTATCAATAACGTAAAGTGAATGAATAAACAAAAGATGACAAAAATGAGCATGTTTGTGTCTGATAGAGCCCTCCCTCTTGTGCTCTCTGCAGCTGAGGGAGAGAAAAAACACTGTCTTCTTACATGCGCTCCGAAGTTGAGATTCGTCACATATTTGTATTTGTTTAAATGTCATTATTCGTGCACTTCCGAATATCGTATTGGTTTCGGGTACATCCCTAATCCCAGGCTATAACCCATCTCCCACCAGCCCTGCAGACTAGCCTGCAACACCCCCCCCCCCCCCCCCACACACACACACACATCCTTTCAGACTACAGCCAAGCCAACGTCCTCCCACCCCCAGGCTGATGTGCTAACCACACCCCCCTACATTTTCGTCATTACTCGTCATTAAGAAAATACAACTTCTCTCTGCAAGGTGCTAGGGTAATAGAGCACCGCCAAATAAAAAAAATATGTGCTCTCTCTGAAGCAATTTCCTCCAGCACAGTTTCACTTTGCCCGTTGGAAAATATGAAAGAAGAGAAATACACTTTTCAAAAACATTTGAGAGGGAAGTTGTTGGGTATATGGAGATGGAGGTCAGGGAGGTCATTGAAAAGAGTGGGACAGAATAATGAAAAGCTGTCTCACTTTGACAGCGTGTTTGTTTATATTTGCAGATAGCAGATGTGAATGTGAGAAGGCCCTCGCTTAAGTCTTTGAAATAGAGCACTGGAATCGAACCTTTCTGCGGAGAAATTAAGAAAACATAACACTTAGGTTATATGACGGATATGTGGTTGAAGGTGGGGATAACAATAAATAAATAAACGCAAGTGAATGGTGAGAACAACTTAAAAAAAAAATACTGCAGTGACTTCTCATGCTGGAACACACACACACACACACACCCCCACCCCCACACCCACACCCACACCCACACCCACACCCACACCCACACCCACACCCACACCCACTCCCCTAGGCATCCAGATTTTATTTTGGGAGAGGATCTATAGGATGTTCCTATTACATACATCTAGCTGATAGTTCCAGCCCTACCTCAACCGACCCCTGCAGGTGAGAGAGACACCCATGTCAGAAGCTAGCTGTGGCCTGTGAAATCTTTGTCTCTTTCCGTGGTCATCCATCAACACCACCTGCCGCACGGCACCCTGGGAGCCTCAGCCTCACATTAGGCATGGCAACAGACGTCCTCTTTATGACCCTTCAAAACAAACAACAACAATTACAGTAGTCAACCCCTTGAAGCCAAAACACAGCAGAGGGCAACATACAAGGCTACACTGAGGATATAAGTTCATGCTTCTTAGATAGCTTGTGGCATTGACCGTTTCACCTTCTACAAAGCAACTATAAAGTCTGTTAAGTCTGTTAGACTTAAATAAATAGTGACAGTATTATGATGATAGTGTTTAAGGCCTTTTCACTGCTGTTCCATCCCACCCTTGGGGTTGGATTGGAATCAAGATTGTGTCTGAGTGACAGGGAGACACTATTTGAACATTTGATTACAGAGAGATACCATGTTGGGACCCTTGGAGGCCCCGTTACAGCCAATCTCCCCAGCCTGGTCCTAGAGCCTTCTCCCCTCCACCTCTTTGCCCTGGGCTGTTGTGACTCCCTCACAGGGTCTTATTGGACAACATCCAATGACTCCATACTGGGCTTCTCAGCCCCAATAGAAACCAGATGGCCACCAGCACAATAAAGGCCTAGCCAGCAAGAATGAAAGAGAGTGAGGGGGAGAAAAGGAGTAAGTGTGTGAGGGAGAGAGAGGAAGGGGGAGAGGAAGAGATGGAGCAAGTGGTGTGCTGATGTAGGGAGAGAGAGGGGGATAGAGTGTGGGAGTGAGCAAGTGGGTAATAGAGAGAGAGGAGTGTGAGAAGGAGCAAGTGGGTGATGATGGAGGGAAAGAGGGAAGAGAGAGAGAGAGAGAGAGAGAGAGAGAGAGAGAGAGGGAGCTTTAGCAAGAGGAGGTGTGGAAGGGGAGGGGGTGGCCTTGGTAAAAACACTTCAGAACCAGGCCAACATAATTGATGTCTTTGTTTCGTTTTTGGACCTGCAGGAACCCCTTGCAATCTGAGGTGTTTAGTGAAAGTGGCAGCTGCAGGAAAGAGGGTGAAAGAAAGGACCTCTTTCAGAGCGCTGGCGAGTGACCACTTAGTTGTGAGGGGAAGCCTGCTCAGTAGTGCTGACTTCTACCCAGGGAATAAAGTACTAGGGGCAGTACTGAAGCTGTACTCGGGGCAGAACAGGGGTAGTACTGAAGCAGTCCTAGGAGCAGAACAGGGGTAGTACTGAAGCTGTACTAGGGCAGAATAGGGGCAGTACTGAAGCTGTCCTAGGAGCAGAACAGGGGTAATACTGAAGCTGTACTAGGAGCAGAACAGGGGTAGTACGGAAGCTGTACTAGGGGAAGAACAGGGGCAGTACTGGAGCAGTACTAGGCAGTAACATGCGGTGATGTCTCAGGCTGGGTAGGCAGTCGCAAATCAAAAAGGTGTTTTGAGGCATGCAGCAACTATGAGTGTGTATTCTGTGGCAACAAGTGAGCGCACTACACACCTCGTCACATCTATGTCTCAAAATAGCATGCACAACGCATTGCCAAATAATGTTGAAATTATTACACCACAACAGCCCCCAATTGTCCAGTCACGAAGAATGATAACTACAGTGGGTTATAAGAGAGGAGGAGAGAGAGAACTGCACATCAAATAGGCCTATATACTATAGCATAATAGCCTAGGCCTAAATCGATTAATTCAAGATGCAACCAATGAATCCTATTGTCCACCCACTGCCGTAATACAGTTATCTTATGGCAGCTATTTAGCTATTTAGCCTGCCCACTCATGAGAATAAAAAGGCACACAGTCTCTGCCCACAATCAGCAAGCAATTTAAGGCAATGCACAGACTCCACTCATAAGGCTATAAGTAAAGTCTAGTGTCATATTAGTTTCGTGATGAATGCTGGCGTCGGCGCACCAATAACATTAAAACTTAAGCAGCCAAATACAACAATGCAAACATCACTCATAAGGCTATGAGTAGGCCAACAACACCAGACATAACAGTCAACAAACAATAAAGTGTTTTACTTTACTTTATTTGAATACAAAATCCATGCGCCTATCCTTCTTTATATATATATATATATATATATATATATATCAATGACAGCATTGTAGAACTCCTCTTTCTTGGCCTTTAGTTTCATGAGCCTCTCTTTTTCAATGAATATCAAGGCCTGTTGCGACAGTACGTCTTGATGCGTTTTAAGGCAGAAGAAGACCTCTCCACCAATGCTGCGGTGGCAACACTAATTTCAGCAGTTTTGTTGCCTCTGGAACAGTCTGTTCAAGGTCATTTTCAGTGAGGAAAGTGAGAAGTTGAACAGGCAATTTGCCCTGGACCATTTGTGAGCAATATAATCCAACAAGGTCTGCCTTTAGTCTAACGAAATCAAAGTATTTTCCATATTTAGTGAGACTCTGCAGTTTGGTGTCATCGAAGTAGACTGACTTTTCATCAAACTTTTTTACTATCAGCTAAACATAGAAAATCAAGTTCACCCAAATTGTCAAATCTTGCCTTCATTTGGACATTGATGTTGTTGAGGATGCTGTAATAGAGTCTCCTACTCTCGTCTCTGACTGGCTGCCTGCTGCGAGTGTCGTTGTCAACCAAGTTTTTCTCTGTGCAAAGCTGCTGAAAACTATCATAAAAAGGGTCGAAGGCCTGGCACTGGTGGTCCAAGGATTCCATACTGTCACTGACACATACACAGCACAACCCTATGTCCATCACTTTGTTCTGCAGAATACGGAAGAGTGCATCGGTCTTGTTGAAAATCGCATTATAGGCCATGAGAAGGAAGCAGGTGGATGCCTTTGAAAGCCAGAGATCAAAACCGGAGGCCATGGCCAGTGTCTCCCCATCCTAATCATCAGGGTTCTCCTGCATGAGCCGGAGCACCTCGCGAAGCTCTGACTGGTAGAGGGTGATGGTCTGTAAAAGCCTAGAGTTCGAATTCCATCTTATGAGTGCTGCCCTCGGTATGTGCCATTTCACCACTTCATCCAGTAGATGGGTGTGGTATGTTTGGTAGATTTGTTAAAAAATTATACATACCCTGGCGAGCACCAGGGTCTTGAATCTGATGCGAGCTGCTACCGGGAGCCAGTGAAGGGTGCGGAGGAGGGGAGTGACATGGGAGAATTTGGGGAGATTAAACACCAGACGGGTGGCAGCTTTCTGGATGAGCTACAGAGGCCTGATGGTGGAGGCGGGAAGACTAGCCAAGAGTGCGTTGCAGTAGTCAAGGCGAGAGAGTGTTTGGACCAAAAGTTGTGCTGCTTCTCTGGAGAGGAATGGACGTTTTCTTCTGATGTTGTAGAGGAAGAATCTACAGGAGCGTGCTGTCGCTGTGATGTTCGCCACACAGGATAAGTGGTTGTCAAAGATCACCCCAAGGTTCTTGGCTGTATGGGAGAAGGTCACAGTAGAGTTCTCAACTGTGATGGAGAAGTCTTGGAGAGGGCAGGCTTTCCCTGGGAGGAAGAGCAGCTCAGTCTTGTTAAGGTTGAGCTTGAGGTGGTGGGCTGACTTCCAAGCAGAAATGCCTGCAAGACACGCAGAGACATGTGTTGCCACCTGTGAGTCAGAAGGGGGGAAAGAGAGAAAGAGTTGAGTGTCATCTGTTTAGCTATGGTAGGAGAAACCATGTGAGGAAATTACAGAGCCAAGAGATTTGGTATAGAGGGGGAACAGTAAGGGCCCTAGGACAGAGCCCTGGGGGACCCCTGTGGTCACCTGGTAAGAGCAATCGGCCAGATAGGATGCAAACCAGGAGAGTGCAGAGCCAGAGATGCCCAATTCTGAGAGGGTGGAGAGAAGGATCGGGTGGTTTACTGTGTCAAATGCAACGGACAGGTCCAAAAGAATGAGAACAGAGGAGAGGGAGGAAGCTCGAGCAGAGAGAGGGCCTCCGTGACAGCAAGGAGAGCAGTCTCAGTAGAGTGCCCAGCCTTAAAACCAGATTGGTGAGGGTCAAGGAGGTTGTTCTGAAGGAGGTAGTGAGACAGTTGGTTAGAGACAGCACGTTCAAAGGTTTTAGGTAAGAAGGAGAGTAGGGATACCGGTCTGTAGTTATGGACAGCAGATGGGTCAAGAGTTTGTTTCTTGAGAGGAGGCTTGACTCTAGCTGTCTTGAAGGCACTAATACATTTGGGATTGAGTGAGTGGTGAAACCTGTTCTCCAGTCTAAGTAAGTTAGTTTAATCTTGTTTAAAGTCAGTGTGCTGTTGGTACCTTGTGTATTTTGCTGTGGCTATCCTGCCTTAAGCTCAGGAACCTAGTTTCTATTGGTAGCCAGCTGTTTGAAGTCAATTGCTGTGAAGTGCTGTCAATCTCCAGTGGGAGGGCCTGACACAATCCTGCAAAGTATTTAACCCCTGCTCACCTTGGACCAGGACTAATATATTTGGGATTGAGTGAGTGGTGAAACCTGTCTGGTTGTTAACTGATCGTCAGGTGGGAGGGGCTGCTACCCTGCTAGTCATCAGCAATCACAGAATCTGCATTTATATTGTGACGATCAGAGAGCGACAACCTCTGCGACAGCCTCCTGACAGAAAGATGAAGGAGTCGATCTGTGGGCTCCATCGAGGAAGGCTTGAGAAGAAGGCCAAACTAAGTATTTGTATTTATTTAGTTTGTTTTTTCACTACTCTGAGTGTATTGAGCGCTACCTACATCTTGTATTTCCCACACACCCTCTATCTCTATACCGGCAAATATCACAATGTGCTTCCTCCCCATTCCTGTTGTTTCATCCATCAGGAGGACAGATTGACACTACACCCCCACTTGCAACCCTTCCAATCTAATCTACCCTCCATGCTCAACTGACCACAACCTCACTGTCGCGGGAGGACTTTGGAACTGCCAGTCAGCTGTCCGGAAAGCAGAGGCTATCTCAGCCTATGCCTGCTTCATGTCCCTCCACTTCCTTGCTCTCACAGAGACATGGATTACACCGGATAACACAGCTACTCCGGCAGCCCTCTCTGATGCCTACTCCGTTTCTCATTCCCCTAGACTCTCTGGTCGAGGGGGAGGAACAGGACTCCTCATCTTGCCTAATTGGTCACATAAAGTCCTTTCCCTGTCACACCTGTCCATATCCACCTTCGAATTCCATGCTGTTTCAGTCACCTCCCCAGTCAAACTTCACATTGTTGTTATCTATATCGTCCACCAGGTCAGCTTGGCCACTTCTTAGATGAGATGGATGTCCTTCTCAGCTTCTTCCCTGAGGACGGCACACCACTCACACTACTGGGTGACTTCAACATCCAGTCTGAGAAGCTTCACTCGTCTGGAGCACTCTGACCTTCTCTCTCTCTCTCCTTCGGCCTTACCCTGTCCCACTCTCCTCCGACTCATAAGGCGGGCAATCAGCTTGACTTTGTCTTCACTAGATCCTCCCATACCTCCTTACTGTTACCCCTCTTCCGGTTTCTGATCATCATTTTGTATCCTTCTCCCTCCCTCTCAAATCCTCCCCCTCCCAGTCAGTCTCTACCCACACTGTATCCTCTTGTCGCAACCTGCATACCCTCTCACTCACTGCTCTCTTTTCCTCTGTCTTATCCGCCCTACGCTCTGTTGAATCCTTCTCCCTTCTATTCACTGATGCAGCCTCCTCCACCCTCCTATCCACTCTTTCCTCATCCTTCAACTCTCTCTGTCCACAGACCTCAAGGCCGGCACGATCTTCTCCACATGCTCCCTGGCTGCCTGAAACCCTGCAAGCTTGTAGAATAGGGCTCTGGGCAGCTGAGAGGAAATGGAGAAAAACTGGCCTCCCTGATGACCTCGAACCTTATCTCTCTCTCCTCCTCAACTACATCTCATCTGCATCTGCTGCTAAAGCTTCTTACTACCATTCCAAAATTCAATCCTCTGCCTCTGACCCAAGGAAACTGTTCTCCACACTTTCCTCAATCCTCAACCCACCTCCTCCCCCTCCTCCCTGTCTGCCGATGACTTTGTCACCTACTTTGAAAAGAAGGTTGATGATATAAGCAGCTCTTTCCCTTTACCTCTCACCAACACTGCTACCTCTCCTCTCAAACCCACTGCCCTACACCCGGTCTCTGGTTTATCCGATTTTTCCCCCCTCTCCCTGATGATGTTCTAAAACTGGTCACATCCAAGCAGGCAACCACCTGTCACTCAATCCTATCTCCTCCGCCTTTTTCCAATATAGCTTCAAAGACCTCCTTCCGTTCCTTACCACCTTAATCAATTCCTCTCTGGATCATTTCTCCATTGTGATGTATGGCAAGGCAATGTGTGAATGTGAAACCATATCATTGATTATTGTTTCTCTTTCTCAGTTTCACCCTTTCTAATTAAATAAACCTGAAGTCAGACCGAGGTGTCTAGCTATACTCAGCTACGTATAATGAGGACAGGACAATAGCATTGTCTCGTAGATACTGTCTTGTCATTGGGAGTATTCGTGCCATATTAAGCCTCTCCAAGTTCAGAAAAAAAAACAGTTTTTTTTTAGAACCATATGCATAAATCAGAAGTATTCTTAAGAAACAGAGAACTAACATATTTTTTTTCCAGATAAATATGCTCATTTTATTTTTTGTGTCCATCAAACACTATCAAGATATTACTTAAACAATATGGACACATGAGTTTTAAATCAAAGCACAAGCAGCACGTCATAACAGAAGAGAACACTGACAGAGCTGAGAAGGTTTTCTTACTTGGTGTGCACATTATACATAACAGTCTCCTAGTAAAACCTGCATGCAGTAATAATAATACGTGGCCACCATAACATGCTCTTATGCACGTTTCTGTGAAGCGCTACAAAAGAGTAAACAAATAAATCAACAATGTAGTACTTTGACTTAGGTGGCGGGAGTGGTTAGGGTTAGGCATGAACTTCGAGTGGTTATGGTAAGGGTAAGTTGTAGAGGAAGGTATTAGTCAACATTAGCATTCATCTTCCGCCGTAGATTGAAGACCCATCTCTTCAGGCTACATCTTAATTGTCCCTCCTAAAGACCCCTTTATCCCCCACTACCCCCCTGTACAACTTTCGCTACTGTAAATAAATTAATAAATAAATACATTTAAAATTTAAAATTCCTTCTAGCATTGTGATTGCCAATAGCCCCTGGTCCTAGCATAGATTACTTTTTCTTAGGATGACTGATGGATAGATGATTCACTTACTTAGACAAATGTATTTGTTGTAAGTCGCTTTGGAAAAAGGCATCTGCTAAATGCCATAAATGTAAATGTAAAATGTAAATGTAACAACAAGAAACAAAGTAAACAAAAACACTAAAGGCACTTTTGTCAAAATTGTCCCGAAGCCGACAGCCCACGTATGTTTTCTACCGGCATCCAGATGTGGCCCTGGAACAACTTGGTTCCCCGGGCCAGAAGTGGGCCATCTCTGGCTGCCATTCCTGAGCCTTATTTTTGCCATGGAAAGGCCAGACATTGGCTAGCATGTGGATGTGGCCCAGGTGCAACTTTTTTCTTGCCAGGACTAGTCAACCAAACTCAGACCAAAGATGGCCCAGTTACTACAGGAAGTTATCAATGCCACATTTCTCATACCAGAGCTGGCCCATAGCAAACTGTCAACTCTCACCCAGGGCTGGTCCATATAATACTTGCCGTTTTCGGCACTGAGCCATATGTACCACCACAAGACCAGATCTGGCCCACAGTTGTCTGCTGACGGGGATATGCTTATTTTAAGAGTACACTGTGATCAGACGGATCATAGATGTTAGATTAGTAACAGTCCAACCACATTCAAGTCCTATAAAAATTAGCAGTTAATTACATACAGTACTTACAAACCCAAAGATAGGGAAGATTAGGGGCACAAAAAAAGCCCTCTCTGAATTGAATTCCTAAACAGGCTTGCTGCTTGGCTAGGGAAGCCACATCAGCCCAAGAATCTGAATCAGAGCCCTTTCTCTCTCTTCCTCCTCCTCCTCTAGCTGATCACTTTCCACATTTTTGGAGCAATTCTAAAACAGTTCCAGCTGGCAGCTAGCGAGCATGGCTGTTTCCTAATCAGATTAGGGTCATTATGATCTTAGATCAGATCTTATAAACAAACAGTGTTCAAATCACTCACTTCTCAAAGTCCTTCCTGGGCTTAGAGAGTTGAGAGGGGGGCTACTACAAGCTCTAGACCCCAGTCTAGTGTGCCACTGCACCGTTTAGTTTCCTCTCCTCCAGATCCCTCTCATGTGAACATCTCTATTTGTTTATTTATTCCATCACAGAATGACTGCAATGATTATGTAGAACCCAGTTTCCTAAGACTGCTGCATACAATGCCTCACGTGTAATGCACTAAAATAAACACTCACTGGGTTTTGCTACACTCTTAGAGCCAGTTTTACTGTTCAGGCTATGCAGGCTTCATCTACAGTCACCTAATGATGTCGTCACTGGTGTTGCTGTATGTGTCCCTGTATGTAGTTGTTGTGTCAGTTGCTGTAAATGTTGGTGTAAATTATATATAGCTCATGTGTTTGGTCTATATGTCAACACAGTCTCCTAGTTAAATCGTGTGCTTTATGTGCGTTCCCAATTGTATGTCCTGGTTGACGTATAGTCCAAAAATCGTGTACATGCGTCAACAACTTAAGATAGTTAAGAGAGTGAATTTGCTTGACTTAGGTAAGCATTCATCTTTATTAACTTTGAATTGTAGGGCAGTTAGGCAGAACTAGGCATTAACTTTGAGTGGTTATGGTGGGAGTAAGTTGTTAGGGGAAGGCATTAGCAACACTAATTGGCAAATATTTGGCGAACCAGCAATCGAACGGGTTGCAAGGCAAGTTGTTGACTCCACCACCCCACCACCCTCCGTATACAGTGTTCCACCTAGTGTATTCACCAGTATATCTACTATATGCGTCAACCAGGACATGCAATTGGGAACGCCTACAATCGTGTATAGGCACACAATTTAAGTAGGAGACCCGCCTGGTATATGTTGGTGTAAATGTTTGTCTGACATGTTAGTGTAAATGTTGTTATACTAGTACATACTGTACTTATATTGGTCTAGTGTTGGTGTACAGTATACTGTATGCTGGTATATATCGGTGCGTTCTCTTAATTAAGTGAAATGAATGTTTGTGATACTCGCCCTCCACACAGTATGTGATTGAGACAGGTCATGGATGAAAGAAGTCTTTGCAATCTAATTTAATTCCCCTGTCAAACACAATTTAAAATAAGACAGACAATAAGAAGTAAACAAACCCAAATTCTTGTCCTGGATACAGTAATTTATTCAAGACAGTACTCTCCTTTGAGACAAACATCCTGTCAAGATAGGCTCAAGCACAGACACATGCTTCGGTCAGAATGAACTAAACATGGAAATAAATAAATAATAATCATTTAAGTGTAGATTCAGTTTCACAAGACTCTTCTCATCTGTTTAGAGAAATGTTATTGTTGTTTTCACAAGGCATTCAGGACCGGTAGAGTCAACACACAACATTTACTCCAACATTAAAAACACCCTCCAGAGGGGTGAAAATCAAAGTCACGTGCTATACTGTACCTGACAGAATATGCAAGGCAGGGGGCGGTGTTGATGTAGACTCGAATAAATAAACCTGGGCTATCCTGCCTGTTTGTTTTTTACATTTTATCACGTTGATTCCCATAAACGTTTTAGCTGTTTGGGAGCTCACCAACTCGTTTTGGTTGCGGGCCGCATTGGACCAACTCATGTGGGCCAATTTTTTTAAATGTATTTCTTCGTAACGTACCGGAGCCTCATATTATTACAATGCTCAATATTACAGTAGCCTATACTCAGCTTACATTTAATGCCTGATTTCCACAGAGCTCAATATTATCAGTGCTACCAGAGTAGGTAGCCTACGAATGTCATATTTTCAAGATGGGTTCTTCTGTGGGCATCTAAAGGTTGGAACTAAGCATATATTTTTTATATTACATGTACCTTAACAAGTACAATACATAGCCTCTCTTTGCTCTCAAAACAGCCTCAATTCTTTGTGGCATTGATTCCACAAGATGTTGGAAACATTCTTTTGAGATTCTGGTCCAAGATGACATGATTGCATCACGCAATTCCTGCAGATTTTTCAGGGGCACTTTCAAGCTGTGAATCTCCCGTTCTACCACATCCTAAAAGTGTTCTATTGGATTCAGATCCGGTGACTGGGAAGGCCACTGAACTCATGATAATGATAATGCACTATGTCACAAAGCAAAAGTCGTCTCAAACTGACAATGACAACAGTTTGAGACGACTTTTGCTTTGTGACATAGTGCATTATCATGCTTGAAGTAGCCATTAGAAGATGGGTAAATTGTGGCCATGAAGGGATGCACATGGTCAGCAACAATACTCAAATAGGCTGTGGCATTCAAGCGATGATTGATTGGTATTAATGGGCCCAAAGTGTGCCAAGAAAACATTCCCCACACCATTACACCACCTCCACTATGAGAAGGTGTACAGGTGTTCCTAATAAAGTGTTTGGTGAGTGCATATCATAACTCTGATAATCAGTAATTCAGAAAAGTAAAAGACTGTTGTTAATGTTATGACTATGTGTTTAACTTCTAATCAAAAATAGGGAAGCCTGTTTTTATGCTGTCTGTTCTGTCTCTGAGTCACAGGAAGCGCCTTGCCCAGCTAGCAGCAGAGTGGAAAGTACCAGCTCAAACACGATGAAACATGCCTTAGACCATGTGATTGACTTTGCAATAAAATATTGTGATAGACTGTGAGATGTTGTAGTTCTAAGAAAGAGTGATGTTCTAAACAATATTTCACAAAGTAAGTTATGTTGTGATAGATGGTAAAGAGCACCAATGAGAAGGTTTCTCATTGAACATACGAGTATTGTGAGAATCTGAAAGGCTGAATATTCTATGATGTTGAGAAATGGGAGGAGAGAGGGATTAGAGGGTTATAAGAAGTGGTGTTTTAGTGAAGTACGTGGGACCTTCGGCTGGATGACAAGCATGCTCTGTGTTACACTGCTACTACCAACCATTCCATCGACAATTGGGCAAGGGCCCCCAGCCGTGGCTGTGCTAAAGAGCCAGGAGTGACCGTCTTGCTGAAAGATCTTCAAGCTGCCACAAAGACAAAGATCCAAGACAAGACCGGGGGGCCCCGGATGGAGCTCCTTCAACTTCCTCCAGGACAAGAAAGACACAGATTTTTAGCTGATAGGGAGGCTAGGCAGGACAGGCCAGCTTATCTAACCTCTCTTCAACCACTTTTATTATTGTTATTATTTTTACATTTTAAAGAAAAACTTTTAATTTGATCAAGCCAAGCTGTATCGCTATTATGGTATCAGTCTTAGGCCTATATACAGTGCCTTTGGAAAGTATTCAGACCCCTTCACTTTTTCCACATTTTGTTGTGTTATAAGCTCAATTTAAAATGGATTAAATTAAAAGAATTTGCCATCAATCCACACACAATACCCCAGAATGACAAAGCGAAAACAGGTTTCAAGAATTTCAGTAAATTTATTAACATTTAAATATAGAAATACCTCATGTACATAAGTATTCAGACCCTTTGCTATGACACTCTTAAAATTAGCTAAGATGCAAAAATGTCATCAACAAATCACTCAATAAGTTGAATTGAGTCTTAATGCAAGGATAATAGTAATAGTAATTTTGGAATGAATATCTTTCTTTTTTTGGGTCTCTGATTTGCATAGGAATCAATTACACACTGTGTGGATCAGGTTGTCATTACAAACTGAGCAAATGGAGAGGAACAATACTGCTCAGGAATGCGACCCTGAGGCCTGGGGAGACTTACAAAAAGTTGAATGGTGAAGAGGAAGAAGCACAGTCGATGGGACAAGATCATCTCAGTCACTCTACAAAATTGGTCTATAACCAAGTGGCCAAAAAGAATCCCTTAATGGAAAATAATCTCTCTCATATCCATGATTGTGTTTGCAACAATGAATTCAAGTGATACAGCAAAGAAAGTGGCTGGAAATGTGTTTATTTGGTTTTACTACAAAACATTAAGTTTGGTGCAAATCCAACACGTGCAATGCAGTTTCTGCACCATCTCTTGTGTGAAGAATAGTGGTAGCTGCACAAGTTATGGGTATGTTCGTCACTGGCAGGGACTGGGGAGTTTGTCAGGATCAAGAGAAAATTATGAAATTTGCTAAGTTGGTAGTGACATCCTAATGAACACAGTGTGTCATTGATTCCTATGCAAATTAGAGACCCTATAAAACAAATATATTAATTCCAAAATTACATGAACTATTATCCTTGCATTAAGATGGATTCAGTTCAACTTATTGAGTGATTTGTTGATGACATTTTTGCATTTTAGATCATTTCAAGTGTGTCATAGCAAAGGGTCTGAATACTTATGTAGATGAGGTATTTCTGTATTTCAATTTTAATAAATTTACTGAAATTTAAAAAAAATAAAAAACGTGTTTTCGCTTTGTCATTCTGGGGTATTGTGTGTGGATTGATGGCAAATTCTTTTAATTTAATCCATTTTAAATTGAGTCTATAAGACATCAAAATGTGGAAAAAGTGAAACTACTTTCCGAAGGCACTGTACATTAGTCTATTCATTCATCGTTTTTTATTTCCATCAACCAATAATTTTCACATAGCTTACAATGGTCCAATACTTGAATGGTAAGAATTCTTCTTCTTTACATCATTTGAAAATATACCTCAATACATTAAGCCATGGATTTGACACAATACACTTAATTTAGAAACAAATAGACAAAAGCATCACTGATTCCATACAAGAGCCTGGGAGCGCAGAGTGGGCTACATAATCATCACTACTTGCAAATGTTTGCTGGTGTACTCAGGCTTCATAGAATATAACGTAACTATATATGCTAAATAAAGTAGATATGTGTTTGCTTTAATGGCTTGATCAGAACTGCATAGTATAGTTGTGGCTGTGGCCATTAAGCGCATCACAAGTCAACCTGTGAACAAAAACATGCCAGGAGTCAAATTGTGATAAAATCTGGAATACTGTAGACAGATCTCAGACCACTTCATTCTTTTGATGGTAAGAAGATAAGACAAAGTGATGTTAAAGTAACCTAGAATTTAGAAAAAGTAATATGAGCAAATTCTAAAATGTCCTAGATCATGTATTGTACCTTGAGAAAATGTGTCCATGGAGACTGATGCATATTCTACTCACCAATCTTTTGGTGAGGTCTGTCCTGGTTCACTCCTGGTTTACAGAAGTCATCTAAAGTGAAAAATAAAGGTATAATATATTATTATATAAAAATTCTATCTATCAAGTCCAATGCCCTTGAGCTGTCTATTGATCAATGTAATGACATGTTAAGCTAACAAACAAAACACACACGAGTACTCTCCTCCAGCGAAACGGAAGAAGCATGAACGGACAACTGAAAAAGCTCAATCTACTCCCCGGGATGATGGCCAATATATAGAGTCGCTTAAGGTCATAGTAAAATACAACAACAAACTCATAGAAGAGATAAAGACAGAGAACAAAGCCCTCCAAGCCACGGTGGCCACCCTCCAAACTACAACAGTAAAACTCAAACGAAAACAAGCAAATGAAAACACTGGAATTGACATGCAGAAGTATGCAGTGGAAGAGGGAGTACACAAGGACTACATGGTGACGGAAAATAAGGTGAACATTCATGAAAGAACAATTTAAGATGACAGTGGAGAAGGTTGAAATGCTGGATTTCCAAAGGGCAGAAAGGTACCACAACAAACTCTTCAGGGACCCCAAGATACTACTTGGCTATGAGTAACCCTGCCATACTGTGACAGCAGCCACATTCCAAACACTTCTCTCTATCTAGCACTAATGGTCCCCTGTTTACACTTCGTTCTCTATCTACAGTCCAGTAGACTGTGAACATTAGACACTATAATGATCCATGAGTGACAATTTAAGTTAAAGGTAAACACCATTGTGATTCCAGACTGAATAATGGGGACCAAAAAGGCCAGTGGCAGTGGCCGGGATGTAGCGAATATCAACACAGGCTACCGCTTTTGGTATTGCCCCATTGTGTCTGACTTTTGGTCTAAGGTTTCAGGAATGGCTGGCAAAAAACAATATTCATCTAAAAATAACACGAAGCACCATTGGGTGACTTAGATGGACAATCATTAATCAACATAATCATGCTCTTAGCAAAAAGATTAACTTTTAGCTTAAAATCTGTGCAGGCACTAAGAATTTAAAGTTTCAGGAACTATGTGAGACATCACAGCACAATTGAAACATATATGAAACGTATATCAAGAAAGGTGGGATGGGCTGGGAGCAGCTGAGGGGTGGAATTAAAAAAGAAATATAATTATATATTTCATTAAAATTGAATATATCTTTGGATGTATAACAGGAAAAATACCATATAAATCATAATGGACGTAAATTACCATGCAAAAAATAATAATATTAAATAAAAAAACATACAAAAACACCGGCCACTTTATTAGGTACACCTGTTCAAATGCTTGTTAACGCAAATATCTAATCAGCCAATCACATGGCAGCAACTCAATGCATTTAGGCATGTAGACTTGGTCAAGACTCAGCTCAACTCAGAAGTGCAAACCGAGCATCAGAATGGGGAAGAACGGTGATTTAAGTGACTTTGAACATGGCATGGTTGTGAGTATTTCAGAAACTGCTGATCTACTGGGATTTTCACGCACAACCATCTCTAGGGTTTACAGAGAATGGTCCGAAAAAGAGAAAATATCCAGTGAGCGGCAGTTCTCTGGGCGAAAATGCCTTGTTGATGCCAGAGGTCAGAGGAGAATGGTTCGAGACTGGTTCGAGATGATAGAAAGGCAACAGTAACTCAAATAACCACTCGTTACAAAAGACCATCTCTGAACGCATAACACGTCGAACCTTGAAGCAGATGGGCTACAGCAGCAGAAGACCACACTGGGTGCCACTCCTGTCAGCTAAGAACAGGAAACTGAAGCTACAATTCGCACGGGCTCACCAAAATTGGACAATAGAAGATTGGAAAAACGTTGCCTGGTCTGATGAGTCTCGATTTCTGCTGCGACATTCAGATGGTAGGGTCAGAATTTGGCGTAAACAACATGAAAGCATGGATCCATCCTGCCTTGTATCAACGGTTCAGGCTGGTGGTGGTGGTGTAATGGTGTGGGGGATATTTTCCTGGCACACTTTGGTCCCCTTAGTACCAATTGAGCATCGTTTAAACGCCACAGCCTACCTGAATATTGTTGCTGACCATGTCCATCCCTTTATGACCACATTGTACCCATCTTCTGATGGCTACTTCCAGCAGGATAACGCGCCATGTCACAAAGCTCACATCATCTCAAACTGGTTTCTTGAACATGACAATGAGTTCACTGTACTTCAATGGCCTCCACAGTCACCAGATCTCAATCCAATAGAGCACCTTTGGGATGTGGTGGAACGGGAGATTCGCATCATGGATGTGCAGCCGACAAATCTGCAGCAACTGCGTGATGCTATCATGTCAATATGGACCAAAATCTCAGAGGAATGTTTCCAGCACCTTGTTCAATCTATGCCACAAAGAATTAAGGCAGTTCTAATAAAGTGGCCGGTGAGTGTATGTGTATATATATATCTATATCTATATATATACATATATCTATAGTAAAGTCAACTCAAACTGGTTTCATGAACATGACAATGAGTTCAGTGTTCTTCAGTGGCCTTCCCACTCACCGGATCTGAATCCAATAGAACACCTTTGGGATGTGGTAGAACGGGAGATTCACAGCTTGAAAGTGCACCTGAAAAGTCTGCAGGAATTGCGTGATGCAATCATGTCATCATGGACCAGAAGCTCAAAGGAATGTTTCCAGCATCTTGTGGAATCAATGCCATGAAAAATTCAGGCTGTTTTGAGAGCAACGGGAGGCTACCCAGTATTAGTATAGTGTTCCTAATAAAGGGTTCAGTGAATGTATACATATATATATATATATATATAGTAGCGTAATTTCTAACAATAAAATGATCTACAAGCAGCATGAACATATCAGACACACATACTGTAGCCTACATACACACACAGGTGGTGAAAAATAAATAGGCAGAGAAAAAAGCATTTTGACAATGCAAACGTAGTTCCTTTGATAATGCCTTTCACAACATGATTTGGTTGTCTTCAAGAATTTACTGCGCTGTCACAAAATCACCTTAGCTGATTAAAATATGTAACACATGAAGCAGACTGTAACACAGACTTGTAAGACTATAACACAGCCTTGTGGGCCAGAGGTGCCTCTGCTCAGACCAGAGCATGTGAGCTCAGTTGAGCGGTCAGAAAAAACATTCCTTGCTTACAAGGATTTGTTTACGCCCGCTCTCCCGCTCTGCGTCCACTTCCCCGCGTTCTTTGCTCACAGGGAAAATGGTGCCGCTCAAGACTATCCATTGAATGTTTTATAACATAATTTAACAATTAGCAAGTAATTAGAGCCACCATCTCTTATGTTGTTAACATGTAACTTATATTTCACGAGTGAAAGTAAAACCAGACCATATGCTACCCATGAGCTTGTGAGGTGAGCGGAAATTAAGTGCAAGAAAAAGCCAACACTTTCAAAATGCACTCCACGTCCCACTCACATGATCTGCCTCGGACTTTATAGGCTTGCAACACTTCAAAGTTCTGTTACCTTTTACCCAAAAAGGATATACAGGGCTAGCAGACAACTCATCTGGATGACATCACACCTGCTATGCCTCTTCAAAAGTACAGTTCATTTTATAATTGTTTTGATTTTGACTTTGGCTCTAAATATATATATATTTTTTTTTTAACAAAGTTGCTTATTTCTGACCAAAATGGTTTTATATTTATATATAGATATAGATATACTTAAAACATGGATTTTCTGCTTATAATGTAACATTTTGAATGGAGGGGATCTTTAACTCTCTGAATGTTGTTAAATAGTTAGGATCCTTGTGTAACACACATTTGGTTGAATGTATGCAGCAAAATGAATGCTTATGAAAAGCCTAATGGCATATTATGGCCTACTGCTGCTGTATAAACAGCAGCAGTAGAACACCTAAAGTAAATGTTTTATAGTGTTAAATAGGAGCCAAGTGACCCATATACACTCATTATTAGTAGAATCTGTGTGAGTTTGCATCCAAAATCAATAAACCAGACTTTTACTCTCGCTCTCTCACTCACACAGACACACGCACGCACACACACACACACACACACACACACACACACACACACTCTCTCTCTCTCTCTCTCTCTTACCCCCACCCCTTTCTCTCTCTCCCTGTCCCTCTCTCTGGCTGGTTTGACTGTGAGTGAGTCCTCAGAGGTTTATGTTGCAGTCAGCAGCAGCAAAACTAAACCAGAGTCCTGCTGGTACCACAATACACCACATGACTCAAGCCCTGACCCTCTCCCCCTCGCCTTGCCCCAGCTCTGACCAAGCAGGCCCTATTCCCTTCCCTTCCCATTTGCTTTTACAAAAGCAAAAATAATTTCAATTATGACTTTGACTTAGCCTATGAAAAAAGGTAAACTTTCATTTCAGCAAAGAAAACAAGGAGAAAACACAACTTTTTTGTACCTATCATGATGTAATTGTCCCTCAACTCAGCTTAAGTTATCAGGTCCTATTTTATGACTCGACAGGGGCTGTGAGTACCTGCCTAGCCTAATAAATCCTGACAAGGGTCTGTACAATAACTCAAACAGCTTGTTTTTCTTGCTTGCTTGCCCTCTTTATATTATTTTTGCCACCTACTGTTGTTAAACTTGTGGAAATGGGACACTATCGATTCTGAGAAGTTGCCCCTCACATGAAAAAGGTTTTCAGGACATCAGGAACAGTTAACTAAAATATTGAGTCTTTATTTTAAATAAATAGAAATAAATACATAGAGGCTCAAAAATAACATAGTTAAAATGCTAAAAGAAGGATTTAACACTACGAGTGCCATGCACTAACCCAGAGGTTCCCAACCTTTCTTCCCCAGAGTGGCCCTAACTTACACTTGATGGAATTTGCGCTCCCCCCTCCCCATAGGCTATTAAAGAAAAAATGATACATTTCTCTCTTTTTATGCCTTTATTAGCTGATATAACTTGCAATGCTATGCATTTATCATATTTATTTCATATTTACATTCATCATTTTATTTTCTTCTTTCTTAGAAGGTAGCCTAAGTGTAGGCCTTCAACAGACAGTGTTTTGGGACAGTACAGGTTCATTAATGGCAACCTTGGGCTTGCATGCCCACAACCAGGGATGGAATGTCAGGTGTAATGTGAGTGACAGCCAGTCTAAAGTCGTTGTGAACGTCCAGTCTGTTGCGTGCTTTTGTTTTGAAGGCAACAAGAGCGCTGAAGGCCGTTTCTGAGAGATATGTCGTACTAAACGGGAGTATGATCCTGGTTGTGCCTTGGAGTGATACTCGGTCCCTTGACAATCCAAAACTTCTTAAATCCTTGTTCCTGGAAGTATTTATTTGACAGTGAATCAGCCTGGATGTCAGCGAGCTCATCTTCGCAGTTCAGCTATTCCACATCCTCGATTTTGGCGATAAAGGGATCCAAAACCCACGATTCCTTGGAGACGTACTGGTCTGTGTCAGTGAACCATGATTTTATCTACTATTACGGTTTCTGGGTGCTTGGTCTCTTGGTGTCGCTTCATTTTGCTAGGCTTCATGCTGTCATTGACTAGCTTCTCTCCACATATCACGCACTCTGGTCGGGTTTTATCTGTTCCCTCCATGAAACCTAAATCAATATAGCTCTCTAGGTAGGTTCTCATTTTCTTTTTGTTTGCTGATGAGCTGTCATCCCCTTGACGTTTGTCAGGCATTTTCAGACATCAAATATTCACCTCACAATAACTAATCCTAACTGACGTTAAGCCGGGTCACTAGTTAGCTAGCAAACACGCCTGTGTGTGTGGCAATGGTGACAAACATTTTTCACATGATAAATGATATATACATACACACTCACTGAACACTTTATTAGGAACACCTGTACACCTTCTCATGGTGGAGGTGGTATAATGGTGTGGGGAATGTTTTCTTGGCAGACTTTGGGCCCATTAATACCAATCAATCATCTCTTGAATGCCACATTTGAATATTGTTGCTGACCATGTGCATCCCTTCATGGCCACAATTTACCCATATTCTAATGGCTACTCCCAGCATGATAATGCACCATGTCACAAAGCAAAAGTCGTCTCAAACTGGTTTCATGAATATGACAATGACTTCAGAGTTCTTCAGTGGCCTTCCCAGTCACCGGATCTGAATCCATGGAACACCTTTGGGATTTAGGATAATGGGAGATTCACATCTTGAAAGTGCACCTGAAAAATCTGCAGGAATTGCGTGATGCAATCATGTCATCATGGACCAGAATCTCAAAGAAATGTTTCCAACATCTTGTGGAATCAATGGCACGAAGAATTGAGGATGTTTTGAGAGCAAAGGGAGGCACAACAATATCAATGATTAAGCAGACGTTGTTACCGGCTTCATTAGCAAATGCGTCGGTGACTATGTTCCTGATGTCACTGTTCTTGGGCTAATGGTGAGATCCGTGCTCTTTTAAAAGCATGGACCAACGCATTCAACTCGGCGATTCGAATAATACACCAAATCTAGAGGCGATCTACGCACAGCCATCAAGACAGCAAAAAGGAATTACAGAGGCAAGGTCGCTCCAGTCACACTGGATTTCAGGTTTTAGTCTGTGAATAGAAACGTGCCTAAAGTGAGATTTGTTGACACAGGTCTGTTTGCTACAGTTGTCGAACAACTACCAGTCGGTTAAATCTTGATTGTCGTTAAAACATGGAACAAATAACATACTGTAATCTTGTTTTGTTCACACATTATTTATCATAATGCCATTGCCTATTTGCACTCCAGGTTTTGGACACGCTCTGCTGTATCTCCCTGTATCTTTGATCGTGACTGTGAGCAAGTCCCCTCTCCCTCCCCCTCCCATTGTAACTATACCTCAACTGCTCTGCTTTGATTGTTAATCTGAAACGATCAAGCAACCAATTGCGAAAGGCTATCTTATTATGATGAGTACAACCTTCAAAAAAGTATTTTACACACATCACGTGTCCAATACATTGTATGCACAAATTGGAAGAAAAAAAAAAATGTCATCAGTAATTAATAAAACATATGAATAAGATCACCACACAAACCTGTCAGTGATTTTTTTTATTGATACCGACTGCCGGTGTCTTGGGCTGAATAAATTCGTGGGATATCCAAGTTAAGCTATACAACCTAGACCAAACTATTTTTTGCCTACCGAGGCTATATGGCTCAAAACTCAGCGCAAACATCCTTCGCAGCTCTTATCACCACCTTAAAGTTATGCTACTGCATAAACCTAGACCAAACTTTTTAGCCGACTGAGGAGCGCATTTGAAATAACTCAGCAAGCTACTCATGCAATGTAAACATATCCATCATGCTCAACGATGCCTCCTGCTGGTTTTTTTGCGAGGTGAATGACCTGAAAAAAAAACTCCTGCTACATCGTCACATCAGTGGTGACTTTCTAAATTCCTACCTACTCTATGTAACTGGATCCTAGACTTCCTGATGAGTAGACCCCAGGTGGTGAAGATAGGCAGCATCAACTCATCCACTCTGACTCTCAACACAGGGATGTGTGCTCAGCCCACTACTGTACCGCAAGGCTCTCCAGAGGGTGGTGAAAACGGCCCCGTACATCATGGGCCGCAAGCTACCAGCCATTCAGAACCTCTACTCTGAGAGGTGCAAGAGGAAGGCTCCTGCTCAACTGTCACTACCTCACCCCCCCCCCCACCCCCGAACTGTTGTTTATTTGGTTTTACTACAAAGCATTAAGTTTAGTGAAAATCCAGCACATGCAATGCAGTTTCCGCACCATCACTCATGGGAAGAATAGCGGTAGCTGCATCATGTTATGGGTATGTTTGTCACCGGCAGGGACTGGGGAGTTTGTCAGGATCAAGAGAAAATTATGAAATTTGCTGAGTTGGTAGTGACATCCTAATCTACAAAGTGTGTAATTGATTCCAATGCAAACCAGAGACTATAAAAACAAAATATATTCACATGAACTACAGTATTATCCTTGCACTCAGATGGACTCAATTCAACTTGAAGACATTTTTGCATTTGAGCTCATTTTAAGAGTGTCATAGCAAAGGAAAATCATGAATGACCTGTTGGACCAGGAGTTCGTTCAGGTTCACCACCGATATGCAGTTGTTGAAGATAAGTCTCTGCTTGTCCCCACCAGTACCGTTTCCATGAAGTAGTCCAGTGCCTACCCAACCCAATCTGGTCTTAACAGCATGAGGCCCATTACCTCTGCTGTTAATCACTTCCCAGGGCACCATAAGCTTCGCTGCATTCATTCCTATCAGTAACCCAATGTCTGCATCTATATGGGATATTTTCACCTCCTTTAGGTAGTCCGCTGCACTTATATGCGGTGTGAAGTGCTGCCGCCACAAAGTGGTGAGAAGAGCTGTGAAGGATATTTGAAAAGAGAATGGTTTGCCTTATCAGCTCGCCTGTCTTCACACATTCTCTCACAGCAGATAAATGTTGTAGCACAATTATATTTTGTGATAGGGTGCTGCCTAAAATGCTGTGAGGGGGGTGATGATGTCTATGAATGAACTTTAATTTAGAAATAATTAATGTCTTAATGGACACTTCATAAAATGATGTCAGACATGGAATATATGTGTGTCCGCAAAGTTGCATACTAATTTACATATAGCATTTCAGCTATATGGACATAAATATGTTACATGAAATATATAACGTGAACTCAGAGCGGTGCCAGAGTTGAATGTAGAAATGTGAAAAATCAAGTTTATTATAGCAGCTCATGAATTTCAGATCACACATCCTATCACAGCGCAGAGAAACGGGTAGTTGTCTAGCATGTCTAACATGAATAAGTGCGAGTCGGCTTTAATAATGTAACAGAATGAGTGGGATTGAGACTGGATAGAAAAGTAGGGATCATTTGAAGGGGGAGAGCATGCTGGATACATTGTCATGCCTTTGTTTGTTAAATGGAAACAATCCACTGCATCCAATGAATACAAATGTGATGTACACAAATCAATCAATCAATCAATCAAATCAATATATACTACAGGGTCCATCTGACCGCAGCCATGTATTTTATCCGAATGAGTGTCATTTGACTGTAACTGACAAGATGAGGTGTGATTGGTTCATCCTGATAACAACTCTGATTTGTCTACTGATGGTTGAGATGTGGGTATAAAACAGAATGTGGGGAGCAGTTCTTTCTCTTTTTATTTCCTGGTTTCCTGGTTCACAACACAGCTACTGATGGCCTCTCATGCTGTCGAGCCCCGAGCACTCTCCCCATAAACAAAGAGCACCGTGTCAGCTTCCTCCAACACTTGAATAGGAGGATCCCAGTGGACCAACTCCTCCAGTGCCTCCTTCCTAAATAACTTTGAATGTTTAAGCACTTATATCACTACTGTTTGACATGATCCCTGTCACTCCATTCAATGCACTAAATCACTCCCATTCCCACCCAGTGGATGCCAATCACCTTACTATTTTTTACAGTCACCTTTTTTATTTTCTCAGGAAATCCCTTCGCTGCTCATGGCTGTTATACCATTTAAATAAAACTGTTTTAAACAAACTGCTGTATATCTTAAGGGGTTTGCAGTACTCTAAATGGTTTTGAAGACTATTTTCGTTTCCACCTGACTGCACCATTCAATCTACAAGAAATCAACCCTCTCCAAACAATACTGTCAATGCAGAAATAACCTGCACTGACACAACCGGACCACAAGAGGCTGACAAAAAATGACTGGTAACAATATTCATTATCCAACCAGCATATAAACCTGGCTCAAATTGTACCCTGTGTTCTATCCTGAGCCTTCACCGTCATTTTTAGTGATTTGGAAAATAACATATACTTGGTTTTTCCAGTGTTATGTACCAATTTCAGTTCAACAAATGCTTTCTGTAGGACAATAAATGCAGACTGTAGCTCAGAAAGAATCTGGTCAATCGTGGGGGCAATAGCATATACAACAGTGTCATCGGCATATAATCCAATATTGTTAATGTAAATAGTAAAAAGATGAGGACCAGGCCATCATCATGGTTGACTTCAACTCCAAGCAATGATGAACCTACCCACTACTCATCCTCCTACAACACTGTCGACACTCTGGACCTCTGACTCTGCACCCCTCAAATGGCAGTCTGTGGGGATGTGGGGAGAGATCACCTCCCCATCCTCACCGCCCTCTGCCTTCACGCCCAGTCTGTAAACAGAAGAACACAACACGACTACAAAACTGCAGACTGGGAAACCTTCAAACTCACCACCACAAACAAGAGCCTATATATCTGCCACCCTGTGACCCAGACCCCCTTGATCAGAGGGCTGTCCTGATGGGCCAAATTATTTTTAATTTAACCTTTATTTTATCAGGGAGTCCCATTGAGACCAAGATCTCTTTTACAAGGGAGCCCTGCATAAACACAGTTTACAATAATACATAAGACACATACAAAATTCCAACAAATAAAACAATCAAGAAAAACAAACACATTTATATATAAAAAGGCCTCAATCAAAACTTTAAACTGCCCTAGCAGCACCAGAACAACCAATTGAAATGTTCTCTGCAGATTGTTCCAGCAGTGAGTTGCACCACAACTAAAACAAGATTTATCCAATTCGGTGGAGACCTGAGGTGAGGTTAGGTAAGCTGGGAGTTTATATCCAAAAATGGAGTATCTAAGATCTATGGGACTTTAACAAGGTCAATCGTGGGGGTATATACAGCAGTGTCCTTGGCATATAGATGCAGGTTACAATTATTGGGAAGTTACAGTAGCTTGAATATTGAGCGGTAGTTATCTCGGTTGGAGGGGTCACCACCTTTATGGAGAGGGAGCACATGGGCTGCCTTCCAAACCTTGGGGATAGCACCTGAGATAACAGTCAGAACTAGATCAGTCATAATTGATTTTTTTATGTCAATTTTAAGCAGGGCATCTAGCACATCATCACAAGCAGAAAATTATTGAAATGAAAACAAAGATTTTAGTTGACTAATATCCCATCGAGCCAATTGGTGGCTAGGAGATGGGAGGGCAGTCAACCGTCTGACCAGGGTCAGCCAAACCATTATTTCTCTCAAATAAAAAGCCTGCAGACATAAAATGCTGATTAAAGGCATTACTTATATCGATATTCTCCTTAATGAGGCTAGAGTCTAACAAAATGTCTTTAGATTGGGATGATGACGAATTTCCATGCTTCAGAACAACTAATTGAAATGTTCTCTGCAGATTGTTCCAGCAGTGAGTTGCACCACAACTAAAAACAGATTTATCCAATTCGGTGGAGACCTGAGGTGAGGTTAGGTAAGCTGGGAGTTTATATCCAAAAATGGAGTATCTAAGATCTATGGGACTTTAACAAGGTCAATCGTGGGGGTATATACAGCAGTGTCCTTGGCATATAGATGCAGGTTACAATTATTGGGAAGTTACAGTAGCTTGAATATTGAGCGGTAGTTATCTCGGTTGGAGGGGTCACCACCTTTATGGAGAGGGAGCACATGGGCTGTCTTCCAAACCTTGGGGATAGCACCTGAGATAACAGTCAGAACTAGATCAGTCATAATTGATTTTTTTATGTCAATTTTAAGCAGGGCATCTAGCACATCATCACAAGCAGAAAATTATTGAAATGAAAACAAAGATTTTAGTTGACTAATATCCCATCGAGCCAATTGGTGGCTAGGAGATGGGAGGGCAGTCAACCGTCTGACCAGGGTCAGCCAAACCATTATTTCTCTCAAATAAAAAGCCTGCAGACATAAAATGCTGATTAAAGGCATTACTTATATCGATATTCTCCTTAATGAGGCTAGAGTCTAACAAAATGTCTTTAGATTGGGATGATGACGAATTTCCATGCTTCAGGGCGTTAATTGTTTTCCAACATTTTGTAGGATCACCAGCAGAATCCGAGATAGCACTTAGGAAGTAGCTTGATTTAGCTTTCTTAATTGATTTCTTAATTGCATTATTTCTCAGTTGTCTGAAAATCTGCCAATCAGATACTGAGTCTGTTTTTCTAGCTTTGGCCCAGGCCTGGTTTCTCAACAAAAGGAGATCTGAAAGTTCTGTGTAATACCAAGGATTAGTTCTATTCTTAATTCTAAGGTGTTTAAAGGGGGCATGTTTGTCTGCTAGAGATGTAAATATAGATGAGAAATGTTCTAGAGCCAAATCGGGGTCAGGTATGCAGCTGATAAGGGAAAGATTCAACCAGTAAAGATCATGTAAAAAACATTGCTCGCTAAAATGAATTTTTGTAAGGAAGCGTGGAGCAGATTTGTTTATCCTTTCATCTCTAATACAGGCTATCGGACAGTGATTACTTGCAAAAACACCACTATCTATATATTTATAAGGCCTATTTGTTAGGATGATGTCTAGAAGGCTGGATTTATCTGGATTATTCAAATTAGGCCGTGTTGGTTTTGAGATTAACTGTGATAGTTGTAAACCATTGCACAGGTGTTTGATTTTATCTAAGGTTTGAGACAACCAGTCTAGATTAAAATCACCTATTATTACTACAGAATGTACATAGGAGGATAGAAGTGCAGCTAAATTACAAGGGTACTATGATGAGCAGATGGTGGGTGATACACTCCTATCAGCTTAGAGTTATTTCCAAAACACACACTTCGGACTAAACATTCATATTGAATATTTGTTGCAGTGGAGGACAGCAGAACAAATGTAGTAAGACTGTAATGACTGGAATACTCAGGCAAAGGACTCAAGCACATGACTCGGAGACAAAAACTTGAATCCAATAGAATAGTTTTTACTTTCAGAAAGGTTCGGTACACAGTTAGGCAGTCAATGGGTAGGCAGATAATCCAGGAAGGGGGTAGGCAAAGCAGGGTTTGGTACACAGGCAGGCAATTCAAAAAGGCAGGCAGATAATCCTAAAAAGGGTAGGCAAAAAGGCAAAGTCAAAAACACACTCGGGGATAAAAAAAAACAAAAAAAACAGGAATACTTATCACTAGGAAAAATCTCTGGAATGCTTGACACAAGGTCCAAAGACGAACTGGCACAGAGACTGGGGAACACACAGACTAAATACACAGGGAAGGATGATGAGGAACAGGTGAAGCTAATCAGGGCGGGGTCGACAATCACACAGGCGGGAAACACACAAAGGCAACTGCTGAAGTGTCTGAAACAAGAGACAAGGTGAGGAACACAAAACAAAACAAGCAGGAAACAAAAAATTAATAACATGAAACAAAGACAAACATAAACTAAGAAACAGGACGAGACGTGACAGAAATAGCCACCTCCTCCTCTCCCTTCTCTGTCCTAAATATGGAATAGTCATTTAAGGACACATCATTGTCAGGCACTGACAAATTTAGCCATGTTTCAGAGATCACAACAATGTCTGGGTTTGCCTGTTGAGCTGTGTTGATGAAGTCAAGTGATTTATTTATTAGGCTTCTGGCATTTAAATGTAATAGTCCAAGCCCATTTCTCATTTTAAAATCGTATGGTGTTTCTAGGGTGGGGAAGTCCCCTGAGGTGTGGGCCAATTTGCGAGCCTGTACAGAAACAGGTTTTATTGGCAGCGTATGAGGGAAATGGATTGGGGTTACCTTAACAGGGCTAGGACTAGCGTCCCCTCACCACTTTATCATCTTCTCCATAGTGTCAGATAGGCTCCTCTTCTGGTTGGTATTGTCATAGCCAGAGAGGTCTCCATGAAGCCCAAGGGTGGCCCCTTCTCCACAACTCCTCCTCATCCAACAGAAAAGGCAGAAAAAGGAAGCTTAGAACACAACACATTAAGACAAGGTCAGGGGGGTTTAAGCACAAAGTAAACCAACACAAATAAGAACAGAAATGAAGAAAAAGAGGAAAAGAGAGGACAAATTCAACACAGACCTCAACACTGACCTCAACCCCAAAACATTCTGGCAAAAAATACATCAAATAAATGGTAAGAAGAGCAACAGCAACATACAATACTCAAACACCAAGGGGAAATAGTAGTGGAGAACAGGGAGAAGGCTGATATTTTTGAAGAGCATGTTAAAACTGTTCACATTTTACATTTACATTTTAGACATTTAGCAGACGCCTTTATCCAAAGCGACTTACAACAAGTACATTTGTCAAAAGGAAGTGAATCATCTATACATCAGTCGTCATAAGAAAAATAAATCGGAGGCTATTGGCAGTCACAATGCTAGAAGAAGGAAGGATTACTTAATTTTAAAAAAAGTAAAAAAAATCTTTACAGTACAGAAACTGTACAGAGGGGTACTGGGGATGAAGAGGTCTTTAGGAGGGACAGCCAAGATGTAGCCTGAAGAGATGGGTCTTCAGTCTACGGCAGAAGACAAGTAGTGACTCTGCAGTCCTGACAGCAGTGGGAAGCTTGTTTCACCACCGGGGTGCCAGGACAGTGAAAAGCTGTGACCGAATAGCGCAACCGAATAGCTCAAATAGCCAGCCAAGGTGGAAGAGCGGAGTGATCAGGCAGGGGTTTGGGGGCTGACGATTGCTTGGAAGTAAGGAGGGGCTGTTCCCTTTGCCGCCCGGTAGGAGAGCACCAGGGTCTTGAATGTGATGCGAGCTGCTACCAGGAGCCAGTGAAGGGTCTGAAGGAAGGGGGTGACATGGGAGAATTTGGGGAGATTGAACACCAGATGAGCAGCAGTATTCTGAATGAGCTGCAGTGGTCTGATGGCGGGGAGCCCGGCTAAGAGTGCGTTGCAGTAGTCAAGGTGGGAGGTCACAAGTGTCTGGACCAAGAGTTGTGCTGCTTCTCTTGTGAGGAATGGACTTATCCTTCTGATGTTGTAGAGGAAGAATCTACAGGAGCTGTCGTGATTTTCGCCGCACAGGATAAGTGGTTGTCAAGGATCACCCCAAGATTCTTGGCTGTCTGGGAGGAGGTCACAGTGGAGTTCTCTACTGTGATGGAGATGTCTTGGAGAGGGCAGGCTTTCCCAGAGAGGAAGAGCAGCTCAGTCTTGTTAAGGTTGAGCTTGAGGTGGTGGGCTGACATCCAAGAGGAAATGTCTGCAAGACGTAGGAGAAACCATGTGAGGAAATTACAGAGCCAAGAGATTTGGTATAAAGGGAGAACAGTAAGGGCCCTAGGACGGAGCCCTGGGGGACCCCAGTGGTGAGTGGACCCTCTCCACGTCATCTGGTAAGAGCGGCCAGGTAGGATGCAAACAAGGAGAGTACAGAGCCAGAGATGCCCAGTTCTGAGAGGGTGGAGAGAAGGATCAGGTGGTTTACTGTGTCGAATGCAGCAGACAGGTCCAGAAGAATGAGAACAGAGGAGAGGGAGGAAGCGCGAGCAGAGTGGAGGGCCTCCATGACAGCAAGGAGAGCAGTCTCAGTAAAGTGCCCAGCCTTAAAGCCGGATTGGTGAGGGTCAAGGAGGTTGTTCTGAAGGAGATAGTGAGACAGTTGGTTAGAGACAGCACGTTCAAGGGTTTTAGATAAAAAAGGAGAGAAGGGATACCAGTCTGTACAGTGCATTTGGAAAGTATTCAGACCCCTTCAGTTTTTCCACATTTTGTTATGTTACAGTCTTATTCTAAAATGTTCTAAAATATTTTTTTCCCTCATCAATCTACACACAATACCCCATAATGACAAAGCCAAAACAGGTTTTTAGAAATGTTGGCTAATTTATTAAAAATAAAAAACAGTCTGACTGGGAGGGGGTGGCATTGAGGGGAAGGGAGAAGGATACAAAATGATGATCAGAAACTGGAAGAGGGGTAAGGTTGGAGGTATAGGAGGATCTGGTGAAGACAACATTGAGCTGATTGCCCGCCTTATGAGTTGGAGGAGAGTGGGACAGGGTAAGGTCGAAGGAGGAGAGAAGGTCAAGTACTCCAGACAAGTGAAGCTTCTCTGACTGGATGTTGAAGTCACCCAGTAGTGTGAGCGGTGTGCCATCCTCAGGGAAAAAGCTGAGAAGGACATCCATCTCTTCTAAGAAGTTGCCAAGCTGACCTGGGGGACGTTAGATAAAAACAACGTGAAGTTTGACAGGGGAGGTGACAGAAACAGTTCACACTTGCCCTGATGACCTCCTCTTTGACCTTGAGTGGAAGACCATTGTTGACCAACCATCTACCCATAGGGAGGACACCAGGGGAGGACACTATTGACAACAGACTTATTAAGGAGGCCTCCCCTGAGATCCACTCCCAGCTCTGTGACCTTTCCAACCTCTGCCTACACACTGGAAGCCCTGGAGCCTCCCCAGGAACAGCCATCCGAGTGTACCAGAGCTACATCCGGCCACTCTTTGAGTATGCAATGCAACACTGGCCTGGTGTAACATGGGGAAGTCTTTTATCCAAAAATTGCCAATCTTCCAGAACCTGGCCATCAAGATGTCATACAGACTCCCCACATACACAGATTGTCAGGGCTGAGGACAACAGAGGAGAGGATGGCTGTCCTAGGCGCAAATTTACCCTCAGGTTGGTCGACAACCCATCACTAAAGACCGTGATTCAGGAGGAACAAATTGACCCACCCAGATTTGTATCCAGCACAGCCTTCTCCATGCTTCTTAAATAATAGTTTTAGGACTTTTAAACAACTATTTTGAACCATTTTAAAGTCAATGTCTGTTGTATTTTTTCACCAGATTTTATCCACTTTTAACATATGCCCACTCCTGTTGGACAAAGAAAAAAAACACAATTATTCAACCAACGACTCATTCACAGCCACAAAGTACCCCCCCCCTCCCCCCTATTTAATGCAGTTGTTAAATTCCTCCCCCAACCCAAACCCCTTACCCTAAACAGTATCCCATCTCCAACCTCATCACCAATACCGGGTTTGTATCCCCTACCCCCTCTTTTTTCTTCTTTCATTGTTCTTATGTATTTCTTATTAATATTATTATTATTTCACTTTAAAAATGATTTTAGACCAAATAAGCCGAGGACAGAAATGGTGAACTACAATGCCCCCCACCCTTGTCCTTTGCCAAACCCAAAACCTCAACCGGAAAATTAGAAGAGGGATAGAAGAGGGCATGAAGCCCTGAGATGCTCCTACAAGAACCAAAGTCAGTCAGTCAGTCGGTCTGTTGTTCTGCGTGATCTGTGAGTATACTCATAGGTCCTTGATCACTCTGTCTCTCTCATTTATCATGAGGACAGGATGTAACATTTCTTTATGATGTATTTGCCTAGTAATAGATGTATTCATTTATAATGTTATTAAAGCCTAATTTAATCAGTTAATAAGTTAAATGGAATCAGATTATTCATATTAAATATGCTTTATTAACAGTACAGAGCTAAATTTCCCTGCCAATCCTTATTGCACCTGCCCACTTATACGGGTCTACAATTTGCATTGCATACAGGAAGACAAAGGGAAGACAAATGTGACCATTATTCATATTCCACACAACCTGCGAGTCAACTGTGTGTGCAATGTGGATGTTTGCTACAGCAGAGTATATGCTCCACTGTGGAAAATATGAGTGTTTCAAATTGAGAGAGTTCCAAAACAGTTTGACTTCCACTAAGGACTTCCACTGAGAACATTTAGCTGTACAGACTTAACAACTAACCTTACAACAGTTTGGGGGGAGAGCCATATCTCAAACATCATGTGCACTCCTCCTAATGATTTTGAATGGTGCTTAGTTTACCCATGAGCTGTAAAGATATATGTTGGAGCGTGTCAGTGTGTGTGTGTGTATGTGTGTGTGTGTGTGTGTGTGTGTGTGGGGGGGGGGGGGGGGGGGGGGGCATGAGAGTGCGCTAATGTCTTTATAATATATTTCTCTTTGCTCTTGACAGCTCTGCTCAGAAAGATAACAGTGACCTCACATCCAGCACAGTCCCTCCCAGCACTCCCAGCTTTGTATTCCCCCAACTTTCCAAGGATTTTTCCCTCCAGTTAGGAGTTTTTGAATGGGGCCGACCCAAAGAAAACAAAAGCGCTTTGCGTTTACAGCCCGGCCCGTTTAACGGCTTCCTCCAGTCGGACTGTCAGCCGCGGCTCGTTCTCACAGCATTCCTCCAGCGTGCCAGGCCCGAGGAGGGGAGGGCTAGGAGGGACAGGAAGCCACTCGTGCTCCGTCACTCTCCTTCCCTCTCACTGCTACTCCACCACTGTGTTGTTGTAATGGTTAATTTACGAGTGGAGTGGCCCTTGAACCTTGTGTGCTGACATCACTCACCAGGACCGGTTTTATGACACATAAGCGTATTTACATGACTGGGGACATTTTACTATCCAAACTACCATTAGATGAGAAAGAGGCAGACCTGGCATTTTTACTAGTTGTGGGTTACGTTTTCAATGATTTGGAGGAGAGAGAATTAATGATGTTTCAAATTAGCAGAAATGAGCAGTGATGGTGGGGCTACGCGGGTCTGGTGAGATGAGGTACATTGGGAAAGAGCTGGAGGGTCTGGTGAGATGAGGGCGGGTGGGGGCAAGGGGGGGTGGCAGAGCTGGATGGTCTGGTGCATGGGGACAGAACTCAATCACAGAGCTTGTTGGTTGTCCTCTTAAGGAGCAGTATGTTGTCAAGCATTGGGAGCTGTAGCTAGCTGCTATAAAGAGCCTGATGGGACACTCAATGAAAACCAGGCTATTGCAATAAAACGACAGCTAAACAAGGAGCCTCTGAAAAGAGCTGCCCCCCTACCAAGCCACCAATGGCCTCAACACTGCCCAGTCACACGGCACCCGCATTGGACATCAACAAACAGTAAACACAAGACAAACACCATTGTTTTACAGTAGCCGTCATCACAAAGATGCCAGAACAAGTTGTCTCAGCTGCCTTTCCTCAATAGCAAAAACAGCATTCCAAGAGAACGTGTCACAGACTGAGATGGTGAGGCAAGGATAGAACCTGACTCAACCAATCACAAGAGGACAGGAACTTGGGCAACAGCACCACTTGCTGTTCCAAATTAAACATAGCAAGAATGCAGACCAATGATGCTGCAGCCACTTACATACCAACGCACAGACCAAACAATACTTCACAATACTCATATATAGCCCATATAACAGACCAGACAAATGATAACGTTGGAGTTAGAGCATTTGCTGTATATTAGCCTTACTCAACTAAGGATTTTTAACCAAAATAAGTAGGCAATTATGGCTTGTAATTAGTGGTGAGTGAGTGTTACAGACCCCTAGGCTGATCAGCAGTCTCAGTGAGCCTGTAAACTGGTGCTGGGCATTCAGGGAGTGATTATATGTTAGCACAAACTTTTAAGATATGAGGTCACCGCTGCGTGATGTGTACTGGGGCCTGAGGGTGGTGCCAACCAAAACATCGAAGCCCACTTCTTCAGCGTCTCCCAGGTTGCAACTTGCAAACACGTGCCCTGGCGACTGGCTGCATACAGGCTGCTCGGCACGATCAGGACAACATTATGACATATTATAATTGACTGTTACACAACGTTTTTCCCATTGTGTGGATATTTTAGGACTGTTTTGAATGTTGGACTGTTTAGTGTGTAAAACCATGTGAAAACCATCTCCCCCTCCTTCCCTGACTTTTCCTAAATGTCTGTTTTTAACATGTTAGTGTTGTTACAATTTCAAAATCATAAAATCTGGAAGCATTGAGGCATGATTAGCACCTGTTGTTTTCCCTTCACCCTAGATTTACCCTCATAATATTAACTTGAAACTGACCTAACAGTTATGAATGGCTTACCTATTTTAACCATATTGGCTATGTGAATAGTAGCGCACAGAGCGTGCACCCAGCCTCAGAAGAAGAGACACCCTTCACACCCTGATGAAGACATGGATAGAATTAATTAGGCGTGGGCTTATTTTTTCATTGACACAATACAGGCTGTCAGTCAGCTGAAGTGAGATCTAATCAGTGTGTGTAATTCATAATGGCTGGAAAGAGATTTGATCCAAAGGCAGTATTGAAGTGGCTACAGGATGTTGATGGCGATTCGGATTCGGCCTGATCCTCGACGACTCAGGCTCCGGAAAGAAGACCAGAAGAACAGAACCAACAGAGCTGGTGTCAACTCAGCTTTTGACGACTCATGCTCACCCACGCAAAAAACAAAAACAGAACGGAGCCAACTCAACCGGTGTCACCTCGGCCTCCAGAACGGAAGCGACTCAACCGCTTCATTAAAAAAAAAAACACGCCCCAATTACAGACATTTGCATCACTTCTGTGCATTACTCGATTACTTGTTATAAACCAGGAGACAACATCACTGTTGATGACGAATTGTTTCCAATTAATTGTTTTTGGCTAACAAGCTCGAGAAGTTTGGCATCAAGTTTTGGTTAGCCGCGGACACCAAGTACATGCTGAATAGATTTCCATACCTGGGGAAAGATGCATCTCAGCCAGCGGGTGAGCGAGAGTGTGAGAATGTGGTGATGATAGTGATGGAGCCTTTCCTGAGCAATGAATAAGGCGAGACGGCAACTTTCGCCCTCTGTGCAGAAAGTAACCCTCGCAATTTAAATATGAAAGCCAAGAAAGAACTTCTGCATTCTCAGCACCATGCATCCCATGGTGGCCATCGGCAAAGACACAAAAAGAAAACCAGACACAGGTATGCATCTGCCAATTATCTATACTGTAGGCTACATGTAATGTGCGCATCTATTGTACCGAATGTTGTTATTTTCTACTTTAGGAAAATAATACTAACAGTTTTCCTCCTGAGACCCCGCCCATTGACTTGTGTCCTCTGTACTGGACATTTCGTTCAAATGCATCTCCTTTTACTCTTTTGAGCTACTCTATCAATTCCTGTATTCCTGCTGTATTGTAAAGAGGACATCCTGGGCTTTCCAGTGATATGTCATGTGGTTGGGATTCTGGGAACCGCCTCTTCCTTTTCCTCCAAAATGTCCGGCATACCAGCAAGCACATTTATGGAAAGAGGAGAGGTAAGTCAAATATTGTTTATCTGTAGTTTGTTTTGCTATGATAATCATATACACTCACCGGCCACTTTATTAGGTACACCTGTTCAACTGCTCGGTAACGCAAATATCTAATCAGCCAATCACATGACAGCAACTCAATGCATTTAGGTATGTAGACATGGTCAAGATGACCTGCTGAAGTTCAAACCAAGCATCAGAATGGGGAAGAAAGGTGATTTAAGTGACTTTGAACGTGGCATGGTTGTTGGTGCCAGACGGGCTGGTCTGAGTACTTCAGAAACTGCTGATCTACTGGGATTTTTACGCGCAACCATCTCTAGGGTTTACAGAGAATGGTCCGAAAAAGAGAAAATATCCAGTGAGCGGCAGTTCTCTGGGCGAAAATGCCTTGTTGATGCCAGAGGTCAGAGGAGAATGGCCAGACTGGTTCAAGATGATAGAAAGGCAACAATAACTCAAATTACCACTCGTTACAACCAAGGTATGCAGAAGACCATCTCTGAACGTACAACACGTCGAACCTTGAAGCAGATGGGCTACAAAAGGGGGTCCAACCCAGTACTAGCAAGGTGTACCTAATAAAGTGTATGTATAAAGTATGTATAAAGAGTGTATGTTCTTGTTTATTAACATGTCTGGAATTATATATTTAGTTCTGATAGCAGTTAAATTATTTGTGTTTTGAAATAATAGCCCTATTATGAATGTCAATTATAGTGGACATCAAGACCATCTTAATGTACTTAATGAGTCAACATTGTTGTAGGAGACAGAACTGAAGCAGAGAGGATTCTTTACCAGATAGTTAATTCAGAGTTGGAGCTGTCAGATGATGAGAGAGATGAGGATGAGTTTGAACATGGGATAGAAGAAGATGGTGAACAAGAAGAGGAAGACGATGCAGGAAGCTCAGATAAGCAGACAGATACAGACAGAGACAGACAGTGATGAGCAGGAAAGACATCGTCCTCTGTGGGCCAGGAGTAGCACGTATGTTTTATTTAGTTCAAGGATAATATATTCAGTTCCAGTAATTAGTCACTATTGATATTCATGATAACAAAATACAATAAATTATATTTTTACGGTAAATTCCATGTAATGTAACACCAATAATGCAGACATATTGCTATGTATTAGTGATATTTATCAGTGATCCTTGAGGTTTGAAGATTTGTCATGAAATATACAGTATGTATATAGATTTGTGTAGATTTGTATTATTCCCTTTCATTTATTGGTGTTTTTTCCTTCATGATAGATTCACACCTGTGCTACCTGGGCTTCCTGACTGTCAAGATGACCCTACAACCTATGCAAACTGGAGTCCAATTCAGTACTTTTCCCAGTACATTGACAACAAAGTCTTTGAAGATTTGGCAGCATTCAGAAATGAAAGAGAGCTGTAAACTAGAGGAGTGTCTCTGAATACTACTCCGCAAGAAATTAAGATATTTTTGGGCATATCAGTCCACATGGCCTGCCTTGGCTATCCCAGATTTAAAATGTTTTGGGCCAAAAAAACAAAACTGCCAGTTATAAGCAGCAAAATGGCAAGGGATAGGTTCTTCAAGCTGAGAAGCTCACTTAAGATTGTTGATGACCTGGATGTAACAGAGGAAACAAAGGAGGCAGACATTGTTTGGAGAGTCAGGCCACTACTTGACCGCATGAGGCAAGGCTGTCTCAGCCTTCCAAAGTCTGAGAAGGTCTGCATTGATGAGCAAATCATCCCTTTCACAGGCCGCTGTCCAGTCAGGCAATATGTTCCAGGCAAGCCAAACCCTACTGGCCAAAAGGTCTTTGTCCTTGCTTCTCCAAATGGTCTGATGCTGGATTTCGAAGTGTACCAAGGGAAGAATACATTCAAGGGCCAAAGATTGGGCGTTGGAGCAGCAGCAGTCCTACGCATGGTTGAATCTGTTCCCACAGGAAGTCACCTATTCTTCGACTGATACTTCACAACAATCGAGCTCATGGATGCATTCCTGGCAAAGGGCCTTCCAGCAACTGGAACCATAATGAAGAACCGAGTCCCAAAGCCGTGTCAGCTGCCAGGAGACAAGCAATTGCGAAAAGAGGGGAGAGGAGCATCAGTGTCGGTGGTCAGAAAGAGTCCTGAGCTGGCAATCACAAAATGGTTCGACAACAAACCAGTGCTGATGGCTTCCACTGTACATGGTAAAGATCCTGAAGATATCTGCACCAGATTGGCCAAAATTGAAGTCCATGTCCATGTGAGAAGACCAGCAGTGATCAGACAGTACAATGACAACATGGGTGGCGTGGATCTATGTGACCGCATGCTGAGCTTTTATCGCATGCCAAACAGGACCAAGAAATGGACGTCGCCTGTGATTACTCACTTCTTTGATGTTGCCATCACAAACTCCTGGATCCAATACAAGTCTGACAGCAAAGGGCTTAACCGACCAGTGAAGAACACCCAACAGTACCTGGACTTCAAATTGCACCTGGCTGAAGAGCTGTTGGATAGGCCAGAACAAACAAAATAAACACACTCAAAGTTCGAGGTACGGACACACACCACAGACGCAGACACATACACACACACACACACACACACACACACACACACACACACACACACACACACACACACACCTGCTTGTGTTTTATACAAGAGTATGTTATACAGTCATATTCTCTCTGAACAAAGCGTTCAGTTTTAATAGAAGATATACTACCGTCCTTGCAACCAAGAAGCAAGTGAAACAATCCAGAATGATAAATAATTTAGTTTTTTAATCAAGTTGAATGTATTCTTGGTTTAATATCAGTCTACAGCCATAATCTGTTAAATGTTTTATCTTCTAAGTTTGGCTGTCTTTTCACACTTAAATGGTCCTGTGGTCCACTACAGTGGACATTATGTAAAATAAAAAAATTAATAAAAAAAAGTCTAAATTGTAAGATGTTTTTTTAACCCTAAATAGATAGGAAATCACGCAAAAAAAGAAATTGGAAGACACTTTTTTTCCTTGGTTCCCAGGAGGATACTATTTAATTCCATAGTTTGGTGTGGATGTGCTCAACCAGATGTCCAGATTGTACTCAGTGAAAGGAGGAACTCGCCGCTGGCCAGTTGCTGTGTTTTACAAC
The DNA here is from genome assembly GCF_951799395.1 of Argentina silus. Lineage (NCBI taxonomy): Eukaryota > Metazoa > Chordata > Actinopteri > Argentiniformes > Argentinidae > Argentina > Argentina silus. Next base: position 16,203,214 of record NC_139658.1, on the reverse strand, counting down.
ATGCTCGACCTTGCTTGTATCAACGCACACATTTTGTTCAAGCAATGCATGAACAAGGACATAAGCAGGAGGGAGTTCATGTTTTGTCTGGCACACAAGCTGTATGAGGGCCCCCACTTGTTCCAACTCATCAACCCCAGCCCGGCGCACTCCAGCCCGCAAAGATGCACATGGAACAAAACCTGAGACTCATGTGGAATGTGCAACCGACTTGTCTGTGAATCTTGCACAAAGAAACGTCCAAAGCTTTGTTTTGAATGTTGAATGTAGGAGCAGAAAAGCAGACGGATTTGGCTGTAGACTTAAAGGCACATTGAAAGAAGAAGCGATTTTGTATCCACTTTAATTTTTTTAACTTTAAAGGAACAATTCACCGTTATTGTATCAGAGAAACTATGTTGCTTAATATACTACGTTAAATGGTCTGGCAAGTCAGTTGCCTGATTGCCTTGTAATTATGATATTAGGGAACACCAAAAAGGTATGAGAAATGTACATTGTTGTAAGCGGAGCTCAAACAAGCACACACAGGAGCTGAATCAAAATGTGTAGCCAACAGATCATGAATGTCACACATATCAAGAACTGTCCAAGGCCACAGCAATGATATGACACCTATATCAAAGTTATTCATTTGTAGCCAACTATAATACATTATGTGACAGACAGGGGCGAAAAAGAACAGTCAAATACAGTTAGGCAACTACTAATGACTGGTTGAATATGGGCAGTAAAACAGTGAAAATATGATCTGTTTACAGACTAGCAGTTGTGAGTTTTATATGTAAGGCTATAGCCTACAGAATAATATAAATAAAAGCATGTCAACATATCTTACTTTCACTGATCACAGTAGATGAGAAGGGCTGATCTGCTATACTCTCTACACCGTCATTCTTGCCTCACCTGCCTGCTCCCATTATCCCTTGATGCCTTTGTCAGATTTATTCTCGTCATTGCACATGGCTCGTCATTGTTGTTCTCTAAGAGCATGCCCCCTATACACTCAGTGGCAATGTTTCAGCTCAACCTCATAATTTGGACGGAGGGCCTGGGAGAAATTGGTGGATAGACAAAGTATTTTTTTGTGTTGGCGGCACTTTTTGCAGCATGCATTTCATTCAGGAATACGTGCAATAAAATGTAAAGCTATTTGTGACTCTTGAAGATGTGTATCTTTCCATATTCAGTCTGGCGCAGCCAAGGCCTATATGAATAATACTGCGCATCTCATGGTCTGCTGTCATGCTGCCCTCCCAACACTACTCTCTCTCCTCTGAATCCTTTGTTTAGTAAACTTGTGGATACTGATCCTTTTATGTTTCACGATTGCTTTATCATTTGTGTTTTTATCTTTATGTAAAGTGTGTTGTGACCCTGTGTTAAATGCACTTTTAAACTGATCAGTTGCCTATACAGTAGTTCACACCTCCCCCCAACACACTCGTAGATCACTGCACATTAACCATTTGAAACAGACTCCCTTTGAAGAGAGAGGTCATTTTGTCGGTAGAAATTGGGCTACTTTAGAATATCCTCCATTGTGCAGTTTTGATTATTTTTGGTGGTCAGTAATGTGGGGCACATTACCCATAATTATCTGTATAAAACATTCTGTTTTGTCATAATGAAATTAAGTGTTACGCAACATTCCATGGTGTCTCTAATCTCCATACAGTGCTTGTCGAGTCCATGGCATATACGCATCCACTATGTCCCGTGTCACCTCAACTCCTAAAGAAATGTTTATTGGAGTCATTGGGGTTCCTCTTAAGTAGGCCTAATGCTAGAATAAAGCAAGGTTGATACTGAATTAAACAGGCGATGTGATACTACGACTTGGGCTACAAATATAGTCGGCCTCATCTGCCTTGCACAAACTGAGCTCTCATCATGACTCCCATGTCACTCAAATCAGTATAGGCTACCTCGCTCAAACTATGCGCCTCTCATTCTCATGACTTGTTTTGATCCACCGTGCATAATGGACTTTTTCTGTGAGACTGTGTGATGGAGGGGGATAGACACCTGTTCTTTCGTGCAGGAGTTCAACAAATGAAAAAACAATCATGAACACATGAAATATGCACTATTTGCCATAATTGCGCTGGGTCCATAAAGCCTACTGCTGAAATACGCAGAATGAACTAAGAAACATCATATTGCTATGAGTTAATTAATATGCAATTTCTGGCATTCTGCCTGCCCGATGGTAGGGGAAACACTGCCACATACAGTGCCATGCATAAGTTATGGGACAGTGAAGCATTTTTTTCTTCTTTTGGCTCAAAAATCCAAAAGTTTGGATTTGAGGTTAAAGTAGAGATTCTCAGCTTTTAGTTTATGGTATTTGTGTACGTATTTAATAATGGTTATAAGGTTTCACCATTTAGAAATGACAACACTTTTAATACATAGTCCCCCTATTTCAGGGCACCAAAAGTAATAGAACAGATTCATATAATGTCCAAATTAAACACTCATGTTTAGTATTTGGTTGACATTCCTTTGTATGCAGTAACTGCCTGGAGTCTGCGACCCATTGATCCAACCAGACATTAGGTATCTTGTCTGATGATGCTTTGCCAGGCCTCTAGTGCAGCCATCTTCAGTTGTTGTTTGTTTTGAGGTCTTTTTGCCTAAAATGTTCAATCATCAGAAAATGCATGTTCAATTGGATTTAAATCTCAAGATTGACTTGGCTAGCCAAGAAGATTCCACTTTTTGGCCCTCCCTAGTTGTTATGGAAGTATGATTTGGGTTATTGTCTACTGTATGATGAAGCACCATCCAATGAATTTGGAGGCATTTGCTTGTACACGAGCAGACAATATGTTTCTGTACACTTCAGAATACATTCTGCTGCTGCAGTCAGCAGTTACATCATCAATTAAGGCAAGTTAGACAGTTCTAGTGGCAGCTATACATGCCCAAACCCTAACACACCCTCCACCATGTTCCACAGATGAGGTGTTATGCTGTAAATCTTGGGCAGACCCTTTTTTCTCAGAACTTTCCACTTGCAATCACTCTGGTACATGATAATATTAGTCATTTTTAGGATAACTAGTGGTTTGCACCTTGCAGTGAAGCCTGTAGTTGTTTGATTTCAAACAAGTATAGAGAAAGATGCTTCACTGTCCCATTACGTAGGCAAGGCACTATATGCTGCATTGCACATTGTCCCAATGCAAATAGAAGGGAAGCCCGACTGGCCATTAGGTTGGGCACTATTTCATACTTGTTTGTGTATGAAACAGTCCACTGAAGTATACATGACTGGTTCCTCAGCCGCAATCACACATTGTTGACTGATCTGAAGTGGACTACAGCTTCTCCTACACTATTGGGACACCCTTCAAAATGGCGATACAATCATTTTTGGGGGGTATTTCCTCAAGTTCACAGGATACTACAGAAAGTCAAGGACTATCCTAAAATCGCAAAGCATCTGAACTGCTGATTACCTTCCACTCCGGAAGGAAATAAAAAATTCCCAAGTTCTTCTCATATGTGGAGCAACTTTTCAATGACAAATGTGAGAACACCTTCAAAACCTTCTCATCAAGAAGCTTACCACTTCCAGCTTCCATTTCAAGCTTACCAGCCATAGTGTTTGCAGACCCCAAGGTGCTGTACAGTACCCTACATCTTGCATACGCACACCAGTTTGCATGGGTTTGTACAGCTCTATACCAAGTGTCAGAAGGTCAAATGAGAGTCATCACTTATGCCAGTAGAGGGCTGTCCCACTATGAAAGGTACCCCACTCACAGGCTAGAGTTTCTAGCCCTCAAGTGGGAAGTTACAAACAAATTCTTTGACTACCTATACGGAGTTGAGTTTATCATGACTGACAACAACCCATTAACTGACATCTGCCAAGAAGATGTTTGGAAACCCAAGAATGTTTTTCTAGTTTTAGGTACCAATTTCAGTTCAACAAATGCTTTCTGTAGGACAATAAATGCAGACTGTAGCTCAGAAAGAGCCTGGTCAATCGTGGGGCAATAGCCTATACAGTAGGTCAGAGTTTAAAAGGTTGTGCAACGATGTCACCGGGGTACCATGACAGCAGTAGGAAGTCAGCTCGACTATTTGACATGTTTTATTTCAAGTAATTCACCTTGGTATAACAACCACCAGAAGGCACCGTTGAGCAAATCTAATAAATATGTTTACAATATGTTATAGACCCCTTTCAGTGTTTACAAACATGTGGGCTGTAAACTAAATTTAAAACTTTTCTGACAGCAAACTCCACATGTATGTCAGGGTACAGTACAATCCTAGAAATATTGTCATGGTTCCATGACTGTGAAGCATCAGAGAATGTGCAATACAGTTCTATAATACTCTGACGGAATTACCTGCTTTTATTTCACACATTCAAAACATGAGTGTACTGTACAGTAGATGTTTCCTCCTGGTCCCTCGATTCCATCTCTCCTATAGGCAATAGGCTGTAATAGGCAACAGGCTTAAACAAATAGTAGTGCTTATTTTGCAGTGTAGCCTTTCATTCACTTTTAAAACTTTGTTTTATTTGAAAGCAGTCTAAGTATTTCAGGGCTGTTTTGGGATTAACGGGAGAGTGATAGTGGGCAATTTGTATCAAATACATTTGAATAGAGGCACAATTGTGGACAATGGCTTTGTAAATTAGTGGGTAGGGCCGTGTGTGACATTCCAAATATTAACACATATTAAATACATTTGAATAGAATTAGTGGGTATGGCCATGTGCAACATTCCAAACATTCATCAAATACATCTGAATAGAGGTACAAATTACTGTATCAAAGTATCACAATCCGTAAATGGCTTTATTCAGGCGGAGCAACTGATATTGGTGATATATTGAATGATAAAGATATGTTTACACAACAGCACACCATGAGAATGAAAGTATCTGGAGACAAACATAGCAAGCTTTATAGGATACTGCTTTTTATTTATAGGATCTATTTTAGCTGTGATAAAATATTATTATTTGATATTTCAGACATGTGCTAGTAGGCCTACACGTAACATGGCTCTCTGTGACCAGTCGCTAATATATCTGAAAAACGAGCTTTGAAAACAAATCTTCTAACCTGCACAGTTTTACACACACAGGGATGATGGGGAAAGCGAAATAATGAAGAATATTATTATTTGATATTTGAGATATGTGCTAGTAGGCCTACACGTAACATGGCTCTCTGTGACCAGTCGCTAATATATCTGAAAAACGAGCTTTGAAAACAAATCTTCTAACCTGCACAGTTTTACACACACAGGGATGATGGGGAAAGCGAAATAATGAAGAATATTCAATTACACTACATAGCCAAAAATATGTGGACACCCCTTCTAATTAGTGGGTTCACTATTTCAGCCACACCCATTGCTAACAGGTGCATAAAAGCAAGCATACAGCTATGCAATCTCCATAGACAAACATGTGACGTGGCACTGTCATGGGATGCCACCTATGCCACCCAAGTCAGTTCGTCAAATTTCTGGCCTGCTAGAGCTTCCCCGGTCAACTGTAAGTGCTGTTATTGTGAAGAGAAAACGTCTAGGAGCAACAACGGCTCAGCTGTGAAGTGTACACAAGTGAAGGCCACACAAGCTCACAGAACGGGACCGCTGAGTGCTGAAGTGCGTAGTATACAAGATATCGTCTGTCTTCGGTTGCAACACTCATTACCGAGTCTTTCCGTTCCTTGATCCTGTTTGTAATATTACTATTCTGCAGTGACACTTATGCATACCCCTTCACATAAAGTGTTACATGATCTTTCATGTGCATTGGCCTTAACATTGGTCTAACAGTGGTAGTGGTCCAACGTTGGTCTAACAGTGGTAGTAGTCCAGTAGCAGTCTAACGTTGACCTAACAGTGGTCCAGTAGCGGTGTCCTAACAGTGGCCCAGTAGCGGTGTCCTAACGGTGGCCCAGTAGCGGTGTCCTAACGGTGGCCCAGTAGCGGTGTCCTAACTGTGGCCCAGTAGCAGTGTTCTAACAGTGGCCCAGTAGCGGTGTCCTAACAGTGGCCCAGTAGCGGTGTCCTAACAGTGGCCCAGTAGCGGTGTCCTAACGGTGGCCCAGTAGCGGTGTCCTAACGGTGACCCAGTAGCGGTGTCCTAACAGTGGCCCAGTAGCGGTGTCCTAACGGTGGCCCAGTAGCGGTGTCCTAACAGTGGCCCAGTAGCGGTGTCCTAACGGTGGCCCAGTAGCGGTGTCCTAACGGTGGCCCAGTAGCGGTGTCCTAACAGTGGTCCAGTAGTGGTGTACCATGTGTCCACCAGGGCAGTGTTACTGTTGGCTCAGCTCCTGCTGTGCTTATTATCGAGGGCGTCTCTGGCATGTCACAGTTTCCCCACCTAAGCATGACCTGCCCTCAGCCAGGAAACACTGAATAAATGCAGCAGGGCGTGTGTGTTTGTGCTTGCGTGCGTGCGTGCGTGCGTGTGTTTGCATGCCTGCGTGTGTGTGTGTGTGTGTGTGTATTGCGCACCAGTAGGCATGGCCTCTTGTAAATGACTCATATGTTCTCCCTGTAGCGGCCCTGTGTGCTTGCCTAACCAGACAGCAATCTGTCACCCACCACTGTAGGAGCCAGACAACATCTCTGTCATCCAGCACCACGGTTCTATTCTACAACTCTACAGGACCACAACCATAACATGTCTCCCCCAATGGTACAGTTCCACAGGACCACAACCAGGGATGCAGTGGTATATAAATGGTGGCTTAACACTGGGAAAAAAAAACATTTATGATGTAAAAGGTAGGTAAACACTATTCACAATTTTAAAAAATGTGTAAATTTCATCATCTACTACATCCCTTCCCCCAGTACCTCAGAACCACTTTAACCTAACTTTAAGTACTTCACTGTCATCACTGAAGACTTCATTGAAACTTCAAATGGACCCATCACACCAGCACAGTGATCAAGACTGCACCCCAGCACCTGGTCAGGCGGCTAAAAATTTTTGCTATGGCCCAAATCAGATCTTCTCCAACTTCTACAGATGCACCATCGAGAGCATCTTGTCCGGGTGCATCACTGCCTGGTATGACAGCTGTACAGCCCTCGACCGCAAGGCTGTGCAGAGGGTGAGGAAGATGGCTTAGAGGGGGTAATATACCAGCCATTTAGCACATCTACACCAGGTGGAGTCTGAGGAAGGCCCAGAAGATCACCATGGACCTCAGCCACCCCAGCCACGGTCTGTTCTCTGAGACAGTATCTGGTGCGTCCGGTCTAAATACATTTGAACAGCTAACCCTTGCTGCCCACCTCCACTACTGATGCTAACCAGCACAATTTGCACTTTGCACATCAACCATATACACATATATGTACACACACTCTCTCTCTCCTATCACACACACACACACACACACACACACACACACACACACACACACACACACACACACAAACTTTCACACACAGTTACACTCACTACCATCACTGCTGCCATTCTCACTTTATTTTATTGCCTTATTTACACGTATGCCTATGACACTATTGTGTTATTATTGTACTTGTATTGTTACGTCCTGATATTTGCACTGCTGAGTGGAAGCTTGCAATGTCCACATGAATAAGATGTCAGGCTAGCTGCAAAGGTCTCTGCAACTGGTTTGAAAGCAATGTAACGTGTACAACTCCTGGTCAGCCTCCTCTATTAGCAGCTGTCCATTCCTTCAATGAAATAACCCCCATGCACATGCATGTACACCCACCACCCACCATGCACATGCATTGTGTGGAGTGTCAGTGTTAAGCCACGCTACCCGTCGCCATTACAGAGCCAAGAAAACAATAGCAAATAAACAGATACAACAAAACAGTGGTCTACAATTGGCTATAGAGATTGGGAGCTGAGTTTGAGATGGCAGAGTTTGAGTTGGTACTGTAGCTCCTCTGTGAGATTTGTTCAGTTTTTGCTCTGACACAAGTCTGAGTTTGAGTGGTTGCTGTATGGTGGTTGCCATGGTTACCCTGTGCTTGCATGTGATCTGAACCAGAATTCTGAATCCAAATCTACAACATCAACCAGTGTGTTTATGAATATTGCAGTCAGCAGCTCAGCGTCAGTCAACAACCCGCTTTCCTTCCTTCTTTCACGTGTACTTTCACATCACTTGTTATGGGGAAGGGTTCTAGTTCCAATCACAAATCCTTTCGACAATATTCATCAATTGTAGACCCACTTATTGTATGATAACGGCAAAACAATTTACAATCAGATAAACCAAAGCATCAAACATTCTCTTTCAGATTTAAGAACCACACACACTACAAGTGCCTTGTGAATACAAACAGTTGTTGAAACACAGGCTGCTAAACTACAGCAGGGTGTTAATGATTGATGTACAATATATCATTTCATGTCCTATTGTTAATGTTGTTGCCTGGAGTTGAGGTAGAAATGTTCTCTCTCTAAGGTAGAGGTTTAGGAAGAAATGTTCTCTCTCTAAGGTAGAGGTTTAGGTAGAAATGTTCTCTCTCTAAGGTAGAGGTTTAGGAAGAAATGTTCTCTCTCTAAGGTAGAGGTTTAGGTAGAAATGTTCTCTCTCTAAGGTAGAGGTTTAGGTAGAAATGTTCCCTCTCTAAGGTAGAGGTTTAGGTAGAAATGTTCCCTCTCTAAGGTAGAGGTTTAGGAAGAAATGTTCTCTCTCTAAGGTAGAGGTTTAGGAAGAAATGTTCTCTCTCTAAGGTAGAGGTTTAGGTAGAAATGTTCTCTCTCTAAGGTAGAGGTTTAGGTAGAAATGTTCCCTCTCTAAGGTAGAGGTTTAGGTAGAAATGTTACCTCTATAAGGTAGGCTAGATATACTCCATGAGGGTATGTTGCAGATGGAACATATGGTACACATTGGAGACAGCAGCATGTGACAGGGCAGGGTTAGATCATCCGTTTTTACAAGAGCCTTGTAACTTCTCTTACGTCAGTGGTGTTAGGTGTAACATTAGAGAGCTGAAGTGGAGTGTTACCATAACCTCTTTAGTCTGTCATACATGTTGTTTCAGCCTCGAGTTACGCTGACAGTGTATCCCTTTCCACCTTCTACAACCCTCATCCCAGTCTCATTTGCTCCTTCTCTTCTTCTGCACTTCTAATCTCTACAGTATATCCTCCTCCACCCACCTCTCCGTCCACCCAATGAGTCTAATCACCTCTCCTTCCACTCTAAGAGTCTAACAACCTCTCCTTCCACTCTAAGAGTCTAACAACCTTTCCTTCCACTCTAAGAGTCTAATCACCTCTCCTTCCATCCAATGAGTCTATCCACCTCTCCTTCCATCCTATGAGTCTGATCATCTCTCCTTCTAACCTATGAGTCCTCCCACCTCTCCTTCCACTCTAAGAGTCTAATCACCTCTCCTTCCACTCTAAGAGTCTGATCACCTCTCCTTCCATCCAATGAGTCTATCCACCTCTCCTTCCATCCTATGAGTCTGATCATCTCTCCTTCTAACCTATGAGTCTGATCATCTCTCCTTCCATCCTATGAGTCTGATCATCTCTCCTTCTAACCTATGAGTCTGATCATCTCTCCTTCCATCCTATGAGTCTGATCATCTCTCCTTCTAACCTATGAGTCTGATCACCTCTCCTTCCACTCTAAGAGTCTAACAACCTCTCCTCCCACCCTATGAATCTATCTACCTCTCCTTTTCTACATCCTGTATCCTCCTCCACCTTCCTGTCCCAGTCTCACCAATACTCCTCCTCTCCTTGTCTGATAAAGAAACTTCCTCCACCTCCTCTCGTTCTCATCTACTCCCCCACTACCTCCTCTCCATCTCACCTATTCCTTCTCCAGGATCCCATTCTCCTCCACCCTTTTCTTTTCTGACAGTCTATCTTCCTCCTCCTCCTTTTTAACTCAGTCTCACCTATTTTTCTGAAGGGTGTTGTCTCTAAGGATAAACAACAGATACACTTATTGGACATCAACAGATATATGACTGGTCATCAGTTGATGTGCCACCATCAACCTGCAAGTCACTTGGATGAAACCCTTTATGACATCCTTACCACTTGCCACTACACCATACACACAGAAGTATTCAGTCTCACTGAACTGATCTACTGTAATGTAAATGAATGCTGTATTTAATCCACAACTGTAGGGCTCTGCTGAACAATGGTGTGCAGCACTAAAACCATGTGCAAAGATCGTTTTGGTAATTTGGTGTCACCGCGAAGTGCGTCTGCTCCGACTAACACAAACTTAGCACCAATATAGTCGGGCAGTAAATGGGAGTGTCGTGGACTTGTCAAGGGGGGTTGGCAAATTCAAACACCGATTCCACCTTCAATAATTACCAATAGGCAAAAATAGGCACTTATTTGATCATAACGGGTACAGCAGTTGTTGCCTGTCAGGCCTATGTAAGTCCACCGCCCACACAGCATGATTGGCCACACTAATCATTGGAACTGTGTGCTGTTAACTGCGTGTTAACATGTTCAAACATTGATACCAAAATGTATTTCTTTTTACGTTGAATCTTATCCACTATTGCCAGCAACTCTAATTAGCCTCCAATAGGCTACTGAAATAATAACCATACACTCATGTCCATCTTCATGTCATATACAATTATCCCCACCTGACCTGTCCGCCACCTCTCCCTCTTTCTCTCCACCTCTACTGTAACTGAACAAAATTACCAATGTCACGCCCGTGTCTACTAAAACGTGTGGTGCGCAGCAGACTGGTGCTCACAGTCTGTCACTGCTGTTTTAATGGCTTGATTAATGCATTCTTCACAGCTGGGTTGGTCTCCAATAAAGCACTTTATCAAGACATTAATGGACTTAATGCCATATGGCTGAGAGAGATGATAAAACACTAACGGTTTATAATGTGTCTTTGAGGAGTGACAGAGCCCCCTCTCTGTGTTTTGGTGTACGTGTGACCTGTGTTTTCTTTGCCTGACGTCCAATTGGATGCCAGCAGGCATGGCAACCAGAATGAGGGAGCACACCCCACCCACCACCCACCCCCCCCCTCTCTCTCTCTCACACACACACACAAACACCCATTCTGAAGAGTTCCTGAGCAGGATGGCCGCTCCGCTCCACCATGGCAGCCTTTATTTATGGCTGCTTTCTTTTGCTGAGGTTTCTCACAGGAACAGGAGCAGACTAGGAATCCAACGTTTCCTCTCCATACACACAAAGAAACTCAGAGGGAAGGGGCTGTCTGTTTTCAGAGAAAAAGGCTTTAGATTGAGTCATCAAGCAAAGTTTTGAACTAAGCCATAGCTCATGAGAGGATTTAGGTAAAATGTTATCAATATCCTATTCCTCTGCAATACTTTCACTGTAAAAACTCAACCAATTGACCAAAATATAGTGAATGGTTTGATGACATTTCTTTTGCCTGTCATATTTCTTTATCCTAATATATTTAGTTTTTCATTTGACTAATGATTAGTCATTGAACAAAACTATTTGTGACAATAGCAGTTTCTCATGCAAAGATAACTCAAAAGCTTGTTTAGGCCTCCAGAAAAGTTCACTTTTTATCTTTTTTCCTTTTGTTATTGACCAAAAGCAACTATCACTGCTCCTAAACTGAGATCAGGTCTCCCTATTGACGGTTTCAGTGTTTAAGCATTCTTCTTGCTTCTTGAACAGTCTGTAACACCACCAACAGCAGTCTGGAACACCGCTGAACAGCAGTCTGTAACACCACCAACAACAGTCTGTAACACCACCGAACACGAGTGTGTAACACCACTGAACACTAGTGTGTAACACCACTGAACAGTAGTGTGTAACACCACCAAACAGCATTGTGTAACACCACCACCAACAGTTTGTAACACCACAAACAGCAGTCTGTAACACCACTGAACAGCAGTCTGTAACACTACCAACAATAGTCTGTAACACCACCAATAGCAGTCTGTAACACCACCAACAATAGTCTGTAACACCACCAACAGCAGTCTGTAACACCAGCTAACAGCAGTCTGTAACACCAACAACAACAGTCTGTAACACCACCAACAACAGTCTTTAACACCACAGCGGTAGAATCTCACAAAAGTGTGAAGGGAAGCCCAACTGGCTGCAGCACTAATCTCCAAAACAGAGACGCCCTTGAACGAAGCCCAAGACGTAGCAATTCCTCCAGTGGAATGCGCCCAAAGAGGGCTGCAGGCCTTTAGAACTGTAAGCTTCTGTTACAGCCTCCACTATCCAGTGGGAAAGGCACTGTTTGGATAGCGCCATATCCCATGCAGGTTTGGCGAAACACACAAAGAGATAATCACATCGCCAGCAAATCCCTGCGCAAAGGAAGGCACCAAGGTTGTGCATATAGGTCTCCCAGGCCAATGTGGGGCAATCAGGAAGCGGATAAACCGCGTGTCCTTTCTCTGTCCAGAGCGGGAGAAATGAGGCTGACAGGAAGGAATGCGTAAAGGAGTGCGTCTGGCCACTGATAAATCCACTCCTGAATTCAGTCTGTCTTTAACATTTGTTGCTCTGAGAGACAACAAATGGTCGCTGCTCCAAAGCAGTAATTCCTATGCTACAGTCAGGAGCTGCTTGGAGCATGTCCATCCTTGGCAATTGACATATGCCTCTGTGGACATGTTGTCCGACCTGACTAGGACATGATGTCCTTGTAGGAATGGACAAAAGTGCCTAAGGGCTAGCTTGAGAATGTTGACTATGAGTCGTGCTCATAGTCTGACCATATTCTGCTCACTGAACGTCCTTTGTCCCCAAAAGGACTTGAACGTCCTTTGGGGACTCTTCAACGCTGTCATGCTGAGATAGACACATGTCTGTGCCGATGCAGAGAGGGATCCAGGCGGAATGCTATGACCCATCATTTACATTTACATTTACATTTACATTTATGGCATTTAGCAGACGCCTTTATCCAAAGCGACTTACAACAAATACATTTGTTTAAGTAAGTGAATCATCTATCCATCAGTCATCATAAGATAAAGTAATCAATGCTCAGACCAGGGGCCATTGGCAGTCACAATGCTGGAAGGAGAGAAACTTGTACAGGGGCGTAGTGGGGGTGAAGAGGTCGTTAGATGTCATTAAGATGTAGCCTGAAGAGATGGGTCTTCAATCTACGGTGGAAGATTGGTAGTGACTCTGCAGTCATGACAGCAGTAGGAAGCTCATTCCACCAGCGGGGCGCCAGGACAGTGAAAAGCTGTGACCGAGTAGTGCGGCTGCTGCATCCACGTAGAGGCTGTGGTGCCAGGCGGCCAGCCGAGGTGGATGAGCGGAGTGATCTGGCAGGGGTTTGGGGGCTGACCATTGCTTGCAAGTAGGGAGGGGCTGTTCCCTTTGCCGCCCGGTTTGCTTGAATCTGATGTGAGCTGCTACCGGGAGCCAGTGAAGGGTGCGGAGGAGGGGAGTGACATGGGAGAATTTGGGGAGATTGAATACCAGACTGGCGGCAGCGTTCTGGATGAGCTGCAGAGGCCTGAGGGTGGAGGCGGGGAGTCCGGCCAAGCGTGTGTTGCAGTAGTCATTGAAAATCTTGCATGAATAGACCCCCCCCCACCCCCCCAACCCCCCACCTTCTTTGGGAACCAGGAAATATCGACTATAGAAGACAACCACATGGACCACTCCCTTGTCCAACAGAGATTGTATTTCTGTGCTGAGGATTCGGTGATATACTTGCACAGTAGTACTATATCAGCAAAACGAGGAGGAAGACCCACAAATTGCAGTAAAACCCAGAAGGGACTGCGCACACACCACTGCTCTGAATGGAACGCTTGGGTCCCCTCCTGAAAAAAGGGTCCCTGTCCCCAATGATGGGGTTGCACATACAGCCTTTGGTGGCTGCGGTGCCCTGGGGATCCTGTAGTGTGAAGATGGGGGGGGGGACCCTTCATGGTCACCATCTGTACAGCATGAGGCATGTAAGGCTTTGTGGTTGACTTGAGAGGCCATGTGATACACCTCCTCCTTCTTCTTGGATTCAACTCTGGTCTGCATATCAACCACGATCCATCAAGGCTATGCTACCTCTCCTTCTTAGACTGTTTAGCTTTGTCAAGCCAGAGAGCCCTCTGACTGACGACAGCCAGCACCATCACTCTGCCTGTAGCCTCATCAGAACACTTGAGGGTCCTGGTCGCGTGGTCAGCAAGGGAGTCAAACAGCTCCTTAGCCTGCTCAGCTCGGCAGACAGAGTGGAGGGCTGTAGCATTGATGAAGCAAACTGCCTGCGCAGAGGCTTTGTTGATCCTCTCATAGGTGGCTGCGTTAAAGAGCTCAGGCTTCAGTGCAGGAGGATGGAGGAGGAGGCAGTCGTCACCTTGGGGTCGAGGTACTCATCTAATGACGCCTCCACTGCGGGAGAGAGTTCCAGTTCACTGCCATCACATCAGCCAGGTAGCTGTAGCCTAGCAGATGATGCCGGAGGTGAGGGGCTTATCCCACGTAGACCAAAACAGGGATAAGCAGTCTGGGAAGACAGGCATGCACATACGTCCGGATGGGGCTTCACCCGCTGAGGTGAGACGATCCAGCCTAGTCCTCTGTGTGGGTAGATGGGAGCCCAGGAAGCTCAACATCGCTGCATGCCTGATTGCTTCCAAGAAAACAAAGTCAGATACAGACTCCTCACCACAGAAGGCTCTTCTCCAAGAGCCTCGTCCATCTCTCCCTTGGAGAAGTAATTGTTGAATGCACACCGAGAAAGGCCGCTCTCATCACTCTCATAATGAGAAAGGACTCAGGCTCCCACAGACCGGTGTCCCCCTGCGCTACATAGTACGTCTGCACTTAGAAGGACAACCTGGGCACAGATTATTCTTCTTCACTCAACGTTTTCCTGATGCCTTTGGTTGACAGGAAGGAATGGCTTTGTCAATAGTGTACCATAGATATGCTAGCTCTCTCCGAATGCACGCAAACGAGCCAGTGGTAAGACTGTCATCGCACTTGACACACAAGTTGAACCTGAAATAACTACAAGAAAAATTAGCCAGGTAGTGGTTTATAGTAATTACCTAATTACCTAGTCAATCACTCTGTTGTTGTAGTGTGGTGAAGCTAGCGAGCCAGGCTAATAACAATGAAGTGGGGAGCAGACTAACTATTGTTTACTTGGTGCAGTAAAATAAGTCTTTCACTTAGTGTAGTAAAAGAGGGGAGCACATCGATGGTGATGTACACAATTAAAGCTCACCCACCAACAAGCAACAAAACTCATGTGGTGAAGAGAGGGGAGACATGAATTTTGCCACCCTTCTTGAGATCCCTTCCCCTGATGGGCCAAAATGACCACACTGTGATCTCTCACTTTGACGTTTAGAGGCCCTTGGAATGTGTGAATACTGAAGTGTCTTTTGACTGCTACTGATAAGATGATGTCTGATTGGAAGACAGGTATAAAACAGAATGTTTTGGAAAATAGCTCTCTCTTTGTTTTCTCGTCAGTGGTCCCAGCTGTTGTCTGTGAGACAGTAAACAGACCACATGGTCTTGCGCCTTTTGAGTGTTCCCCTTGCATTTGTGCTTTCATGTTAATAAGCTCAAATGAAATGTTTTAATGCAAATACAGACCTAGGCAGCTCCTCGCCTCAATGTTGGTTGATGCGCTACCTGTCTCTTGTTTTATATACAATAAAAAATAATCAAGAATTTATTTTCATATTACATGATATGGTGATGGTTCTTTATGGGCAACAATTCCAAGTGTCCAAGTGTCGAAACATCCAAGTATTCATTTGTATCAGCAGGGATGTCGGCTATGAACACGTTTGATTCACCTTGACTCATTTATCATCTAGCCTAGTTGCTGAAGAGGGCTTTAACCGTTTGGAGTTTTAATTCGGGCTGGTTCTGGTTCACCATTACAAATGTTTTTTATAGTTTGTTGAATACAGACAGTATAGCCTATTACACGTCTGAGTGTCTGGTTGCAGGTATGGAGCCACTACAACTCCCACAAGTCACAGTGCACTTATCCACACATGATAATCACCCTCCATCCCACTTATCTGGAACTAATGAACAATATTTGGATAATGCTCAGTAAGGTCCTCATGCTAGAGGCATGTTGTAATGCCAGCCTGGTTTCCTCAGAGCATAAACAAGAGGGTGTCAGAGTAAAAGACTAACATGTCACTCTTAATGAGGGTGACATGCTCCTTCCCGACTCACCGACATGGGGGAGAAACTCCATACTCCGAAGGAAAGTTCTCACCTAGCATAAACAAGGTGTTGGAGAGCGACGCAGAGACAACTAAAACATTACCTCACCCTAGTCCCTACTGTGAAAACATCCCCACTTTAAAGTTCCACGTTTCTTTTGGTCCTGTTACATGGCTTTAGTGAAGGGGGTTTATGGACTATTTTTCTCAATCTTTCATGCAGAATTACAGTACATATTTTGTGATTTTTGGACTACGGGCAGGCCAAATGCTTGGATACCTTTGAACAATCTGTGTAGTCAATGATGCATGACAGTGCTTACTCTGTGGTTTGGGAGCTGTGAAAAGAGGTCCTTAACCACCATTCGTATTCTCCTCCACCCCTGCCAGGTGCCTGTCAAGTTAGGGAGATCTCATCTGTTTAATTTGCATATTAGCATAAATCTTGACAAAGACCAGTTAGATCTGTTAGTCCCCAGTTGAAACTGTGTATTTGTCCACAACAAACAGGATGACTACCACCAGACTGGTTGTGGGATGACTGGTTGTGTTGCTTGGGATGATGCTTAGGTTGACTGGTAGTGGTACTGGTGCTTGGTTTGACTGGTTGTGGTACTTGGGTTGGGTAGTGGTACTATACTGGTACTTGGGTACTTGGGTACTAGTGGTACTATACTGGTACTTGGGCTTTCTGTGTAAATCTGGAGCTGAATCACAATGTGAACAAGAAAGAGGTGGTGACTGTGTGGCCTCAGAGGTCCCAGAGCATGTGACAAAGTGTCATTATTTAATCACACAATGCAACAATGGACAGCGCCACAGTGCTGAAATTGCATAAGGCCTGTACAACAGCAATTCAGTCCTAAATGCACCACAGTAGGCTTGAAACTAATTAAGTAAAGTAGATTACCTTTGGCCATTTACTTTACTATACTTTATTCAATGTAGTTTTACAGGGACAATGCAGATTAATAAACATTACTGTAAATGTGCCAGTCTTAGCCAATTAGCTAATTTACAACTGCAGTCCCTGGGCAGGTGTTTATAAACATTTCAACCAGTTCAAACAAACATAAAGCACATAAAAGGCAGACAAGAAAGACACAACAATTATAGAAAACAAGAATACACAATGTACTAGCGCATGACAATGTACACTTCAGTCAAGACACTCACATCAGTTTAACCATTTATTGCATGAACATTTTAATTTAATGGTGTAATTCGATGGCTCCACTCTGTAGAGCTCCCTGCCTGGAGTTAAACAACCACAACATACAAGTATACAATATGGCGTAGTGCCCATGTAGGTAGGCTACATACAGAGCAACTGAGCAGGTGGAGGCTGGGGATGGGACGACCACACTAAACCTACTCTCAAAGCCAGTGCAATGGTGTCACAACTATAAAACGTTACGGAGGAGTGTAATTTCAGATGTGCATGATGAATCTGTGAATTTTAACAAATATTTGAAGTTAGAAATGTGATTCTTTCAGTATAGCGCCACCATCTGGCCAATTTATGGCATTTACATTTTACATTTATGGCATTTAGCAATTGATTTGAGTTTGCTTTGGTATTATTTTTTCAATGGCACTCTCTCTCTCTCTCTCTCTCTGTATGTATGTATGTATGTATGTATGTATGTATGTATGTATGTATGTATCTACCTACCAACCTACCTCTCTTCCTCCGTGTGTGTGTGTGTGTGTGTGTGTGTGTGTGTCTGTCTGTCTGTCTGTCTGTCTGTCTGTCTGTCTGTCTGTCTGAGTGTGTTTTTCTGTGTCTATCTGTATTTCTGTCTTAACCATGACATCCTATGTATGTATGTATGTATGTATGTATGTATGTATGTATGTATGTATGTATGTATCTATCTATCTATCTATCTATCTATCTATCTATCTATCTATCTATCTATCTATCTATCTAAACGTTTCCACTACCATAATAACACAACTTGATTTATAAAATATACCCATATGGCAGGAATGAGGCTCAAAAATTTCTGAATATATACTTCCTACATTGCCACCTATAGGCCAGTGGTTGTCATTTCTGTACAGACAGATTGGCCTCTGACAGAGTCAATGTTTGAGATACAGTGCATTTGGAAAGTATTCAGACCCCTTAACTTTTTCCACATTTTGTTATGTTACAGCTTTATTCTAAAATGGATTCAAATGTTTTTTTTCATCAATCTACACACAATACCCCATAATGACAAAGTAAAAACTGGTTTTTAGAAATGTTTGTTAATTTATTAAAAAATAAAAAACTGAAATATCACATTTACATAAGTATTCAGACTCAAAATTGGGCTCAGGTGCATCCTGTTTCCATTGATCATCCTTGAGATGTTTCTACGACTTCATTGGAGTCCACCTGTGGTAAATTCAATTGATTGGACATGATTTGGAACGGCACACACCTGTCTATATAAGGTCCCACAGTTGCATGTCAGAGCAAAAACCAGGCCATGAGGTCAAAGCAATTGTCCGTAGACAGGATTGTGTCGAGGCACAGATCTGGGGAAGTGTACAAAAAAAAATTCTGCAGTATTGAAGGTCCCCAAGAACACAGTAGCCTCCATCATTCTTAAATGGAAGTTTGGAACCACCAAGACTCTTCCTAGAGCTGGCTGCCCGGCCAAACTGAGCAATAGTGGGAGAAGGGCCATCGTCAGGGAGGTGACCAAGAACCCAATGGTTAATCTGACAGAGCTCCAGAGTTCCTCTGTGGAGATGGGAGAACATTCCAGAAGGACAACCATCTCTGTAGCACTCCACCAATCAGGCCTTTATGGTACAGTGGCCAGACAGAAGCCACTCCTCAGTAAAAAGCACATGACAGCTCCCTTGGAGTTTGCCAAAAGGCACCTAAAGGACTCTCAGACCATGAGAAACAAGATTATCTGGTCTGATGAAACCAAGATTGAACTCTTTGGCCTGAATGCCAAGCGTCACGTCTGGAGGAAACCAGGCACCGCTCATCACCTGGCCAATACCATCCCTATGGTGAAGCATGGTGGTGGCAGCATCATGTTGTGGGGATGTTTTTCAGTGGCAGGGACTTGGAGACTAGTCAGGATCGAGGGAAAGATGAACAGAGCAGAGATCCTTGATGAAGTCCTGAGCACTCTGGAGCAGGTTCTCAGACAGGGGCGAAGGTTCACCTTCCAATAGGACAACTACCCTAAGCACACAGCCAAGACAACGCAGGAGTGGCTTCGGGACAAGTCTCTGAATGTCCTTGAGTGGCCCAACCGGAGCCCGGACTTGAACCCAATCGAACATCTCTGGAGAGACCTGAAAATAGCTGTGCAGCGACGCTCCCCATCCAACCTAACATAACTTGAGAGGATCTGCAGAGAAGAATGGGAGAAACTCCCCAAATACAGGTGTGCCAAGCTTGTAGCGTCATACCCAAGAAGACTTGAGGCTGAATTCGCTGCCAAAGGTGCTTCAACAAAGTATTGAGTAAAGGGTGATATTTCAGTTTTTTATTTTTAATAAATTAGCCAACATTTCTAAAAACCTGTTTTGGTTTTGTCATTATGGGGTATAGTGTGTAGATTGATGAGGGAATTTTTTTGGGGGGGATTTTCTGCATGTGAGAGAGCAATAGGAGAGTTAGGACGAGAGAGTGTGTTAGATACAGACAGGGGAGAGAGTGAGAGAGGAAGGAGAGAGTGTGTAAGATACAGACAAGAGAGAGAGAGAGAAAATGGAGTGTGAGAGACCAACAGGAGAATTAGGACAGAGAGTGTGTAGGCATATATAAGGCATAACGTGGCTTGGATACAGCTATATTTATTATTAGTAGTATTGCATCTGTGTATGACATGTATGACGTGCTATATAAATAAAGTTTTGGATCTGTACAGTACACTGGGTTCATATCATAACTTAAAGCTGAACGGTGAGCGGAAGGCACATCAAAACATTATAATTGTATTAGCCTGATTTCCTTTTTAGAAATATGCAAGATCTGTGTATTTGAGATGTGCCAAACACATCTTAATAAATTATTTCACCAAAATCTTGGCATAAGGTCAACAAGCTGAATCTTGCTCCATGTACTGTTTGTCCTGATTATAGAATAAATACTTGAACTAATCCCAAAAATGTTTATCCCTTGGTGGATTTCTAGGCCGTATTTCATAATGATTTTACAAAAAATCTTCTTGATGATAATGGAACAGATAAGGGAAACAGTTATCCGTCTTGTGTCCTGGTGTCAAGATTTCTGTGATGTTTTACATGTGCATACATTCCATTCCTTACACTGACGTAAGTGAAATATGATCATAATATTGATATATGTGAACAATTTACACACAGCAGGAGTCTCTCTTATGCTCATTGGAGCGGAGGAGCCAACTGAGCAGCAATGGCAAAAACGATCTATTGAAAATAAAAAATCTGAATCATCAGTATCCATCTGGTAAACATACAAATGTCAATGCTTGCCTTGCCAGCAGTCGTTAACACATCTAGCATATGAGGACAACTGGCAGATAGTTCTACCGTAGCTACATAAGGCGGAATGTTTCAAGGCAAACTGTTGCAGAACGGTCAACATTTGTGGTGGGACAGATTCCTTTGACATTGCCGGGGAGGAGGAGTGTCAGAAGAACCGTGTGTGTTACGAAACACACAAGATTTAGCTAATTGGAAAAACACGATTAATTGATTCCCGCTTCTTAGTTGCAATACTTCATTATTGTAGCTTTTGGCGGAGTCATGTATCGGCGACTATTACACTCCGCTGTGAAGAACATTATAAATGTATCAGCGTCCAGAGCCACCTTCGGAAAGGTAAATCTTCAAGGCTTGCTTACATGAAAAGCTAGCTAATAGCTGTCACGTCTTAACCAGTTGCTAAATAAAACTACTCATTACAGTCGTCCTGTTGTGAACGTAGCTACGACAAGTAATAGTCACCGTATACCTATGCGTATTGGCTCTTTGGTGTTGCAGACAATTGATGATAGGGCTGCATGATTGAAATCAAAACATCAAGTTCATGAGTTAGCTAAGTTCGCTAGCATTTTACGGGTGAACTTGGCAGTGACAACAGTTACATCCATCCCATCTTGAATTTTAATGTAGCAAACATATTTCATGCTACAAATGCACTATAATTTCATGATAACGTTTTAGTCACGGTGTTGCGTTGGAGTCGAATTCCGATAGAGTTGTCTTCAAACCTCCAGTTTGAAAGCTGGGCACTATATTTCAAGAATTGTTAATGTAATTAGATAAGCATGTTTCTTAGAAGATAATTATCGTAGACAACTCAAACAACGCTACAAGTACGATCAACAATCCCAGCCTATTAGCCTACAATCTAAAAGTCACTTAAATGTCACTTAAAGCTTAGTTAAATTGTAGCCAGTTTGAAATGGCAGCCTAATATTTCCGTTTGTCATGTTTGCTATTGTGAACATAGTGTTATGATTATAGTACTGTTTCTCTGTAGGTGTTGTATTTGAACTTAAGATCTAGTAGTCTGCATTGATCATCAATGAGGATAACGCATTTAAATTCATCAGAGCATATCAAATTGGGTGCCAAATGAAAGCTAAGAGTCTATTTTTGGGAAATTAAATAAGAAATACATTTCTCAACCATTTTCCATCATTAGCATAGGGATAAGCTAAGACTGACTTCTGATCCAACATATGAAAACGTGTTTATAAAACATCACCAGAAAAAGTATTTAAAGGTGTTCAGAGAAACATCAAACCTCATTAATGTTCAAGTATAGACCCCGGCCACCTAATATCAACACTTATATTTAGTTTTGAGGAAATGGTTTGGCTTCTGTAGGTTTACGAATCATTACCCAGTCTCTGAGTCATTCTGTTACCAAAAGCCCACATAAGTGTAAGTTATTTTCTCTCCCTCATGAGGAGCAAGGATGAACAAAAGTAAAAAATCTTTCAAAGAGTTTTTGAACCCCTTTTTTTGGTGCCAAAATTGGTATTTTGGTATAATGAAGAAAAATATACAAAAACATAAATTAAAAGTTGATGATGTATTATTTTATTACCTCAAATCCAAAAATCATGCATTTCTGTGGGGGGCTCATTTAGTCATTCTGTTACCATAATTCTGATGTAAATCCACTTCACTAACTGTAGCTCAACAACCAAAACATATTTTTTCAAACTTTTTTCAAAGGTATTCTATGATCGCTAACACCCCACTCTGTATGCAGACATTTTTAAATCTTAATTTGGAGCAAATATTTAACAGTTTTGGGGAAACAGGGTTACAAAAACCCAGGGAGATTTTATGGTCATTCTGTTACCAAACTTTGAAGTAAATGTTTTTTGTTTAATTTTTATTTGGAATTGTTAGAAGTAGTCCTTGTGCATAGAGTTGTATGTGCTATGTTCTATCTCTCTCTTTTAGGCATTCGAGCAAGAGACTTGTCTTACCAGAGCGTTAGTGGCTTGCCGGTTGGTAGGTGCCTCCTCTCCATCCATGACACAATGTCGGACACTTCACAGTTCTACACGGGTAAGCTCTCCACTATCATTTCACAGTATTACATGGGTAGGCTGTCAGTGTCCATCACTCCACAGCAAGGCTGGAACTATATACCTTTACTGATGGTTATCTCAGTCTAGCCAAAGCCCAAGGACTGTGCTGACTTTAGAATTTTGCCAATTAGGGTAGGTGATGACTGTGGTGCAAAATGACGTGAACGTTTGGCAATATGAGGCTGTGTATCCCAACAGTAGTGGTGAATGATTAATCAAAACTTCTGCTATTAAAGTGCTTTCATTTCTACATCTTAACATGGATATGTATGAAAATACCCTCAATTGACCTAAAACCCGAATTGCTGGAGCATAGAATCAAAAAGAACACTTTTGGCGAACTGTCCAAACGAATATGGATGTGACTGTACAGATGACTGTTCCATGTTATGGATTTGGTAACTATAAGATGGTCACATTATTAACACATCCATGTACTTAGAGTTTGGCAGCTGAACATTATACACACACTATACTGAAGTGTTGTTCAGGACATGGCAGTGTTGGATGGTCATCATGATTCCAAACCACACTGGCCATACTAATAATAGCTTAACCTATTAAAATACAGGGCAGCTGCACTCGTCTAACACAGCATTGCAGATGTTTACCATATGTGTGTGTGTATTGTGTGTGTGCATGTCAATGTGCAGATTAGCGTGTGTGTCTTTTTGTTCTTGCATAACGCTGGTTATATTCTTGGAGCAATGTGTCCTTGAGTTGTTTTGATTCTGTCAGCCCCCCTGGTGAGGTGTATCTGTATCAACACTGCCCCCCCCCCCCCCAGGTCTTCAATGTGAAGGAGACCCCCCAGCAGGCGACAGAGGAGGAGGTGGGGGCCTTCACCAAGCTCATCGAGGCCATGGGCTTCACAGGACCCCTCAAATACAACAAATGGGTGAGTGTGTCTGTGTCACTGACCCTCCACAATATTATGACAGTAATACAAACCATAAGTAAGACAGTAAACAGTTAAAGAGACAGGTCGGATTTCCTTTGCATTGACTAATGAACATACAGAGTGGAGTGGCATGTCAGGGGGGAGGTGAGGCCTCTGGAGCCTAGCAAGGTGGCACTAGTCATGGGCTGTCAGTCAGGAGGACCCTGCTTCAATGAGTACCAATGGGTTCTAAGCAGCATTAGGCCAATGATTATGTGCAGGAAGAAGCTGTTAAATGGTTGCTTAGCTGATATTTTGCATTTCCATGTGACCTTCAGTATCTCATTTGCTTGAATTAGAACTTTACACATGTTGGATCTGGATCAAACGCTGATGCATATTCCAAAAGAGGCGTGAGAACAGTGTGATTTGGAGGTATGGCTACACGAGTCTATTACAAAAGTATATCCTTTCAAGTACAGTAGCATTTTTTGATGAATCAGCCAAGCACCTCAAAGCAATCTATTATTGTCCCAGTAGGGAAATACATTATGCAGCCAGGAGTTGATGCAAGACATGTTGATACATAATTTAAAAAAATATTGAGGCAGCATGTGGGGTGAGGTGCTACCACAGGATAAGGGGTTGATTAACTGGTATAGTGGCTCAGGGAGGCAGGGTGAAAGTCCAGACAAGTCTTAAGGTTAAACAAAGCATGTCATAGATGAACTCACAAGCATGTACATCAAACAGTTCAAAATAAAGCTGGCCAAAGAAACAGCCACATGCTGCCCTCAGTCCCATCCAACCTGTGTGGCTGCAGCATATACTAAAAGAAGGGTGAGTGGTACGAGCAATAACTTTGATTGATAACCAGTTTCAGCTGGGCCCATCTAACCAGCATATGCCCTTAAAATGGATGGGCTTGTAGTGTTTGGAGGGCCGGAGGTGGTGACAACCCCTCATGATATCAAAATACATACATACATACATACATACATTTATACATACACTGACACAGTTCACATCACAAATGTCCTGCTTTCACCTCTCCTTTCTTTGACCAACTTATCACGTAGCTTGCTAGCCACGTCTCTTTCCAGGTGACAGATGTCATATGCTGCTGTGATGCAGATATCCTACCTAACAACAAGCAACCACTCAAACCAGTGTCAAATTAGCTGAGCTGTTGACATACAAAACCCCTAATGCTGATTATGTAGGGGATTATGTAGGGGACAGCTGGAAATGCTGTCTCTGCAAGTTGTTTTAAGAAAATAATATTTATTTTAGCAGTTGGGAGTGATGGCCTGCTGGATAGAAGTACTAATCGCGGGCCGTATGTTGACCAAGGCTGATTTATACTGAGAAAGAGATGCAATGTTTAATGATGTATAATGTTAAAAGTCTTGCCAGTGTCAGTGCTTGAATAAGTTTGGTTGGATCATAACAGGCTGTGCCAATGTTTGATTTTCAGCTGAGGGTCAAGAGGGGCAAGAGTGGTGTGCTCTCATCCACTCGTGACCCATCAGGTCACAGGCTGTTTCCACCTAGCCCCAACTGTCACTAGGATTATATTTACATTTGGATGTTGTGTGTTTAATCCTAATCGCACATTGGATTGGTAGGCAAAACAGGTCCTGGGACCTAGCTCTAAAGCTCCCCGGCAGGCCAAACGACAACTCATATGATATATTTGAAGACATTTGTACATATAAAATAGTTTTTTTCAAACTATCCCGATTTCAGTCAGCTGACAAAATACAATATTATTTCTTCCTTGCCAGGGGTGGTGTTGAACGAAAGAGACGTATCTTTCAGGATAGTGACTGAAATCGTGATGGCTTACAACTAAAACTTAATGAAAGCCATTATTTCCTCCACAAACATGATCAGAGATGAGTCAATAAATAGCTTCTTTTTTTTTTTTTCATTGGCATTGCCACTGGGATGGGGTCTTACAGCCACAGAGTAAGGAGCTTGAGTAAGTTCAGTTTGAAAAGCTCCAAACCAAAAGGGGTTATGGTTTAGCGAGGGACTGCACTGGCTGATTTCACTTTGATTTTCCTCCTCATTTAAAAAAATTGCAACTGAGAACAAGATTTATTTCTGGGAGGTGTGGTTTGATGTACCATCCAAAGCCCAACTTCAAATTTGTCAGAGAAAAGCGAGGAGTCACAACTCACGTGATGGTCTGTTCTCCGACTGATTTGATTTAGAAAATTGAAAATACTGGGTATATGTCCATAGTTATGTTTTTATACACATTAGTCGATGTATATGACTATACCAATGCTAAATAAACTATTTTCAACAGGCAAAGTTGGTTTTTCGTTTCAGTTCCTCTTTAAATTGGTTTGGTGTCAAAAGCCAGAGGGGGCATGCCAAGCACACCAAGTCTCAACCATGCTGCTGGCCTGCTGTGGGGGCCAGGGGTCATTCACTACCTTGCCAACCTGGTCCATGCACTTCTCAGTGAGGAGGGCACAGTCTAGGGTCAGCCCATCTGTTTTTACATGTAGTTTTTCACAGCACCAGATATGATATTGTGCCAGTTCAGCTTGCTTTTAGATAGCTGTGCTGGAAAATGCACGGTAGGGTTCCGGTAGGTAAGATCAGGGCTTTACACACCACAGGGCTGTCCAGAACCTACCGTGCTGGCTTGGGTATATCCTTTTTATGTTGTCCTTTCCAGCACGGTCACAGCAACTATGGTGGATGCATCTTCATTTAGACGTGTAACCAGGAAGGCTCCACTC
The DNA here is from genome assembly GCF_951799395.1 of Argentina silus. NCBI lineage: Eukaryota > Metazoa > Chordata > Actinopteri > Argentiniformes > Argentinidae > Argentina > Argentina silus. The sequence continues at coordinate 16,176,851 of NC_139658.1, read as the reverse complement.
AGCTGTGTGAAATGTAGTGTGAACCAAATAAGGGCGCAGCAGTGGAGTTGAGTAGAGTTGATTTGAAGTAGATGCCCACTGCTGAGGGTTTGAACTCAGAGACGAATGCCCGGCAAGATGCCTGGTGAGAGATTTACCCAGGATGATCCACATTCCACTCCTCTTATGAAGCTGCACATCATGGCCAAAGCCCTCCTTTACTTTTTTTATGTGAGCTCTTCTAGAAAACAGAAATGTTGGACCTGTTACATCATTGATAACTGATGAACTGATTCACTTTTTCTTTTTTTTTCATAGAAAATCAAGATTGCGGCATTGCGCATGTACACATGCTGTGTAGAGAGAATCAACTATGATGAATTCTTTGAAAGTAAGTATTCTGAGTTTCAATTCTCCCAGTCAGATGTCAAACATCCAGTACAGACCATGGTTGATCGTCTGTCACTTCCAGGATCCTTGTTCTGGTGCTTACTTTGGTGGGCTGAATTCTCACTTGAAGTCTTTGCACAAAATTCATTAAAATACCCAATTGACATCAATGCATGACTAGAGCCCTATCATTTCGGTGATGCGGAATTAGGCAATATGCAAAATTGCATTGAAATGATAATAAAGTAACTTAATTTGATCCATGGCAATTAGATTTTATGAAGTGTACACATTCATGATTCATGCTTTTCTACACTGCAACAACCCAGTAGTTCTGCAGAAATGTCCTGTCTGTGTCCGTGTGTAACTCCAGAGCTGGCTTTGTGTGTGTAGCCAGTTAGTGAACGTGTAGGTAAAAATAGCTTTTCAAAACATAATTCAACATTAACTGCAAAGCGTCTGCTGTCACCTTGTGCCTTCAGTCTGGGTGCGCTTGTTTGACAATGCTGCGAGTGACGGGTCTCACAAAGATTACACTTGGTATAAAAAGAAAAAAAAGCCTTGTGTTGTCGTTGTTGTTGTTGTTGTTATTATTATTATTATTATTATTACTATTATTATTATGACAACTTAAGAAAAGATTCCTCATCAAATTAACATGCCAAGAAAATAATGCAATAAAACCAGCACTATCGGTCTGAATCAGCCATTTTAAAGCAGTGTTTTTGAATACATGTCCATGTTTATCTTTAAGAACCAAATCCCTGTGGATCTCCATGGTAACATGGAGGGAAGGGCTGGTGAGGCCTAGTGTTCAGTGTTGTCATACACAGACCCAAAGTCCCCAAGTTGTTTCACTGTACAAATGGGCCTACAGGGACTCCTTCATTCACGCCCTGAATGGTTTACATGACACTTTACAGGCTGCTGAGGTTGCTTTCCTTAGCGTGGGGAGAGAGCTGCTGTAAAGTGGGTTTGGACTAAAGGTCTGGGTGCGAGTGTACCAGGTCTTGGCGTGTGTGTGTGTGCGTGCGCATGCGTGCGCCCCAGTCGTGGCTGACACACCTCTGTGCCGTGTCCGTCAACAGAATGCTCCCTCCCTGATACGCTCAACTCGTGGTTCCTGGTGGCCCAGCTGCATGTCTGGTGAGTACCGTCTTACTGTCTCTAATAGGTAGAATACTGGGAACTGGGATCCATACATTTCATGAAATATTTGTTAAAAATTAATATTTCTGAGGCTCCTTTCAACACGGCACTCTGTGCTTAGATAGGTATGCACTTGGATAGTCCTGCGCTGAGATGTTCTGGCGACAAGATATCCTACACTCTAATAGGCCCACGCACAATTGACTGGATGCTGAAAAGGCGTACGCTGGAATAGGTCACATGCTGAAATAGGATTGCTCCATAGTGGTGTGACACCATTTCCCCCCTCTACAGGCCAGGGCTGATTTTTAAATACTTTCAAATATGTTATTTTTTTTTCCTACCTTGCCATTTTTCCTTGACCTGGTTTGAATGTTAGAAAGTTCAAGACAAGGAGGAAGAGGAAAAGTCACAAGGGAAAAAGTAGTGATGAGACATGCTGACAACTTTCCATCCCCATTGTTGACTTCTTATGCCCCCCAGAAATTCAATCAAGAGATTGAGGCATGTATGATACCCACGGATGACTCGTGTTCGATTTTGCATTTTGTGCTGTGATCCCTCTTCATCTGTCTCCATCTCTCTTTTCTCTCAATAATTGTCAATTATGAAAGCAGAACATAAGAGTGCTGCTGTGTGAACTTCAGCAGTACACAAACTGTTAAAGGTTATCCCTCTGAACTGAATAACCAGACAGAGTAGCTCTCTTAAAGGGTTTCTCCTGGTCAGAGTATGATGTCTGTGCTCCCCGCTGTAGGATGTGTCTGGTGCGAATGCGGCAGGAGGGCCGTGAGGGAAAGTACATGTGCCGCTACATTGTCCACTCCATGTGGGAGGACGTGGAGCAGAGGAGCAAGATCATGGGGGTGAGTCATCAACTGTATCCCAATACCACCAAGGAGTTAAAAATGAGTGTGTGCTGGTGCTACATCCTTCATCCCATTTGGAAATCCCATACTCAGCAGAAGGGCACCTTTTTCAAAGTCTGTTGTTGAAATACCCAACACATAATTTCTGTCTGTCAATAATGTCACTTTGATAGGGAGGCAATTTTACGAAAAATTAATACATATCGTTTAGAGGCACTTAACACTGCCTTGCCCTCAGCACTAACCAGTGCCGTCAGACTAAAGTTTTTTGGCGTACTTTTTTTGCTGACAGTGTAATCACTAAATTAGACACATTACAAACAATAACTCTGAGGTGAGAGTTGAGATTCTTATCTTTTATTTGAAGGTATTTGTGTACATATTGATTTCACCAATTAGAAATGACAACACTTTTTATACATAGTCCCCCTTTTTCAGGGTACCAAAAGTAATGAGACAATTGGGTTTCTGGTGAGTCAGATGTGTTCCGTCAAATCATTTGTGCTTCTACAGTACACAAAGTGTACTTCTTCAGTGGATGAAGAATGCAAAGAATTCTCACCATAATTAAGAAAAATGCCAAAACAACATTAGGAACAGTCTCCTGGAGGTAGGTGTAAATGTATCAGAGACTACCATCTGCAGAATATGTCACCAGCCAAATTACTGAAGCTTCACTGCAAGGTTACAGTTTGTCTTAAATGATGATGTAACTGTTGATGGCAGCAGCCAAATGTATTCTGTGTGTACAGAAACATCTTCTCTGAGTATTATTTTTATATATATATATATATATATATATATATATATATATATATATATACACACCACAGTGTACCCATCTTCTGATGGCTACTTCCAGCAGGATAGCGCGCCATGTCACAAAGCTCTTTTCATCTCAAACTGGTTTCTTGAACATGACAATGAGTTCACTGTACTCCAATGGCCTCCACAGTCACCACATCTCAATCCAATAGAGCACCTTTGGGATGTGGTGGAACGGGAGATTCGCATCATGGATGTGCAGCCGACAAATCTGCAGCAATGATGCTACCATGTCAATATGGACCAAAATCTCTGAGGAATGTTACCAGCACCTTGTTGTATCTATGCCACATGAAGAAGAGTTGTATGAAGTTCCCCCTTTGAGCCTTAAGTTATGCTTTCCATTACATGTTGTTGAAATCTTGTAAATCATTTACAGTTACAACTTGTAATAGAGGGGCATGTGAAATCTGTAGCTGACCAGCATGGTAGTCCACCATGTTTTGTGACTTCACCTGCCCTCCTGTTGTTTTCTGACACGCACACCCACACCTCTCGAACCCCAGCTGGGGGTGTGTATGTGTGTGTGGCGGCGTGTGTCTGTGTGTGTGTGTGTGTGTGTGGGGGGGGGGGGACCACCAGGGGATGACGTCACCGTTCCCCTTGCCACCATCGGCCGGCTGGCGTTTCTTCCATGCTGTCACACCTCTCCCTCCCTCCGAGGGGACTGTAAAATCAGAAGGGGAAAGTTTCAGCAGGAACTTTATAAGAAATCCTGTCATGTTCGGGTGTTTGTCAGGGAGAAGTGATGAGGTCATCGTCAGTGTTGTTGTTTAGGCCCGCTGAGGCTGGAGAGCTGCCGCCAGGCCAGTGATATAGAGTCACTCGTTCTTCAAACCCAATACCATCTACTTCCATTGAAAATTACTCATGTCTGGTCGCTTTGTCGCTCATTTTAGCTTTTGGTTTGTAGTCTCGCATAGCCATACCTCCAAATCATGTTTGCTCAGTGTCTCATGATTTGGGCACGGCTTCAGAATGCATAGCTTGTGGGTAGTTTAGGGAGATAACGGGGCTTGGGAATGGCATAGGGTATCTGTGACAGGGTTTTCTGTCACAGTATGAATGCACAGCTGCTGCTAAAACACTGGTTTCATGTGAAATGTAATTGTCTCTGCTGGCTTGTTCATTTCCGTGTTCATGTTTCCTTGAACATTTCCAAAATAAATAACGACTCCATTTCAACCTTTTTTTTTTTTTTTTTCAATTTTTAACCGTTAAAAAATTACCTCCACTAACCGTTAATATATACCGGTTATTATTGGGGTTTTTTTAATTATGTTTTCATTACATTTAAGTTGACAACATTTAAGGTTGTCAGTTGAGAGAGATTTCTTTTTCACCAGATGTTGGTAACAACCCAAGTAATCCATACATACAAAGAAACCAAAAAAAATACGTTCAGAAATTAAGTCTTAAATGTCTAATAATGTGAAATGACACAGGGAAAAAGTATTGAACACATGAAGAAAGGGAGGTGCAAAAAGGCATGGAAAGCCAAGACAACAATTGAAATCTATCAGTAATTAAAAAGCAATCCAGCCCCTTGTCAGTGCAAATTAATATCAGCTGGTTCAGTCCCAACTGATTGCCTACAAAAAGGTGTCATTGCCAAGGTGCCACACAAGACACATCTCATGATGGGTAAAAGCAAAGAGCTGTCTCAAGACCTTCGCAACCTAATTGTTGCAAGACATAACAATGGCATTGGTTACAGGCGCATTTCTAAGCTTCTGAATGTTCCAGTGAGCACTGTTGGGGCCATAATACGGAAGTGGAAAGACAATCACCATAAATTTGCCTCGATCAGGTGCTCCTTGCAAGATTTCTGACAGAGGAGTGAAAAGAATAATCAGAAGAGTTGTCCAAGAGCCAAGGACCACTTGTGGAGAGCTTCAAAAAGACCTGGAATTAGCAGGTACTGTTGTCTCAAAGAAAACAGTAAGTAATGCACTCCACCGCCATGGCCTGTATGCACGCTCACCACGCAAGACTCCATTGCTGAAAAAAAAGCATGTTGAAGCTCGTTTAAAGTTTGCTGCACAATATTTGGAAAAGCCAGTGAAATACTGGGAGAATATAGTGTGGTCAGATGAGCGCAAAATTGAACTGTTTGGATGCCATAATACACACCATGTTTGGAGGAGAAATGGCACTGCACATCACCCTAAAACACCATACCAACAGTGAAGTTTGGAGGTGGGAACATCATGGTGTGGGGCTGCTTTTCAGCAAATGGTACTGGCAAACTTCACATAATTGAAGGAAGGATGAATGGGCAAATTTACAGAGACATTCTTGACCAAAATCTGCTGCCATCTACCAGGATGATGAAGATGAAACGAGTGTGGACATTTCATCCCAAAGACAATGATCCCAAACCCACAGCCAAGGAAACTCTCAATTGGTTTCAAAGAAAGAAAATAATGCTGCTAGAATGGCCCAGCCAATCACCTGACTTAAATCCCATTGAAAATCTATGGAAAGAACTGAAGATCAAGATTCATAGAAGAGGCCCACGGAACCTTCAAGATTTGAAGACTGTTTGCGTGGAAGAATGGGCCAAAATCACACCAGAGCAATGCATGCGACTAGTTTCTCCATACAGGAGGTGTCTTGAAGCTGTCATTACCAACAAAGGCTTTTGTACAAAGTATTAAATAAATATCAGTAAGCGTGTTCAATACTTTTTCCCTGTGTCATTTCACATTATTACACACAACTTAATTTCTGAACTTATTTGTTTTGGTTTCTTTGTATGTATGGATTACTTGACATTTTCACCAGATGTTGGTAACAACCCATGTCAATAGCACCTTTGGAAATATATTTACTGAGAAAAATGGTGACGTGTTCAATACTTATTTCACCCGCTGTACGCCCTTCCCTACCAATCGTAACACTCGCTCCTGCTCACTAATGGATCTTCCTTTCCTTCCCTCACCCAATGTATACAGTGCATTCGGAAACTATTCAGACCCCTTAACTTTTTCCACATTTTGTTATGTTACAGCCTTATTTTTTTCCTTATCAATCTACACACAATACCCCATAATGACAATGAGAGAACAGGTTTTTTGGAAATGTTTGCTAATTTATTACAAATAAAAAACTGATTACATTTACATAAGTATTCAGACCCTTTACTCAGTACTTTGTTGAAGCACCTTTGGCAGCGAATTCAGCCTCAAGTCTTCTTGGGTATGACGCTATAAGCTTGGCACACCTGTATTTGGGGAGTTTCTCCCATTCTTTTGGGTTTGTCATTATGGGGTATTATGTGCAGATTGTTGAGGGAAAAAAATAATTTAACCCATTTTAGAATAAGGCTGTAACATAACAAAATGTGGAATAAAGGTCTGAATACTTTCTGAATGCACTGGATATTCAATCTTGTTTCCACTCATCCACGGTCACGAAGCCATTGACCTCATAAAGTGCCTGGAATCTAACCAGGAGGAGGTCCATGAACCCCCGGAGCTTCCAGAGCTTGTCCGATTTGTCCACGGCAGGGTCCATGTTATCTTGGAGATGGAGATATCTGAAAATGCATATGATAAGATTAATGAGTTTAAGCCTAACATGTATTGCCATCATTGTATTTATTTATATGTATTAAGTAAGAGAACGGAACTCGGAAGAGAGCGCAAGAAAATAAAACACAAATCATTACCTCCAGATCATGTCAAAGCGGTCCCTTGCCATGGCCTTGGGGACGTGGGTCTGGTACAACCATTTGGTCTGCCTCCAGTAATCCCTGCGTGCTGGCAGCTTCAAAATGCCGAAGGTGAAACACAGCCCGACAAATGTCTTCATCTCCGTTTTGGAGACAGGGTTCCTGTCTATCATTAAAAATGGATAGTGCATACTATATCAGGCAGTTCCTCAAGTCAGCAGCCGGCGAATAATGAAACATTGTAGGTGGGCCGCCGTGAGGCCAATGGTGACTTTGAAAGAGCCTCAAACCTCAAATATTAAAATGGGAGAGAACTATCCATGGGTCACCAACATCCCAGTCACATCTCAAAACTGGCCTATATGAGGCCAGAATTAAAATCGTTACGGAAAATAAAGAGGGAGAAATTCACCCCTCATTTGAAAAAATTCACAAGTCCAAAGTAAAATTAGAATGGCTTAACAGAGTGAATGACAGTGAGTGTCCAATTTACAGTGAACCAGGTTGAAAATGTCAGGGTAGACTAGAAGAGCCCTACCCTAGACTAGAAGAGCTAAGCCCTACTTTTGACCTGGTAGATGAGGAGAAAAGGAGAAATACAGGATCAGTGCTAAATCATTTAAGATGGAAAACCCCAAGTGAAGCTAGTGCCAGCAGCGCAGGCCCCCAGCAGCGCAGGCCCCCAGCAGTGCAGGGCCACAGCAGCAGAAAATAGATCATTTCTATCGATGGACCTGTATCTGAATCCTATATTTGGATTGTGTACAAATAATGAGGTACATATACATGTTTAAATCTCATTAATTGTACAATATAAAGATACATGCCAAAATATCAACTTAATTATTCTGAATTTCGACAGTTTTTTCTTGAAGCAGATAAAGCGAGAGATGCAAAAGAGTTTTTTTGTTGCTGTGAGAGCATAAGAGGGAGGATTGAGGAAGAGAGCTCTGTTTGTTTTGTTGTTTATTCTTTGACTTTAGTTATGGATAATAAAGGTGGTGAAGTGAATGAACAAAGGCTGTTTTTGCCAAGGTAGCACCAGTCACTTCAGAGTGGGACTGATGTTCTATTGGCTTCCATGTGAGTTTTGATGGCACGTTATCATCAGAGGACATACAGATTTGCACTTGGGGAAAACGCCTTAGAATGTTGGTTTTCTCGTGGTAGAAGGTATAAAGTGCTTCAAGATTTTATTCCATTTGTAATTTTAATTTTAACAAAGCTAAAATGAATTACATTGCAAAATACATTTTGAGAAAGTCAGAGAAGGAGGAGGATGTGGCTTCAAAACGCTGCTCCAGCGCTTCTAGTGTTAAACAACATTATAAATGAATGGCATATTGTAAATAGTAATGTAGTTGAGGCCTGTTTCACCCAAAACCTGTATAATTAGCATGTTTCACCCACTCCTGTCTAGATAAAGCTAGTTTCACCTAAACCTGTCAATGTGTAAAGCATGTTTTCCATAGACGACATGGGCATACCGTACGTCAACATCATGACCTCATTCTCTGTGGCAGGACTCAGGCTTGAGAGCGTTGAAGATTGATGATGACTGCATTAGTTAGCCCCTGCTGTAAGCTCCCAACTCATTAGCCTTCTCCTGAAGCTTAACCACTCCTGAGCCCTGGCCTTCGCCTTGGCAGACGCCCTGCGTGGCACTGCCCCAACCTGGCCTCAGTTTCCTGCCCCTCCACCCAGCCCTGCCGGCCTGGGGGCACCATCGGGGCAAAGCCATCATTTCTGAGGAGAGGCATGATGCGATGAAGGAACTTTTGTTAACACAAGGAACAAAACATGGCATGGAGCTTGTGTGTGTGTGTGTGGGGGCGGGGGCTACAGGGGGTGTTGAGAGTGGGGTTGGGGATGGTGATGGTGGTGGTGGTGGGGGGGGGTCTTATAGCGTAGCAATAACAGAAAGTGAGACATGACACTCATTTGAAGCAAGAGTGCTCCCTGGGGTGTTTGGTGAACAGTATTAAATATCCTAGCTGGGAGGAGTTGTATCGGCAGACAGGCTGTGCTAAACGTTGCCACATGTAGATGATTATGCAAAGGTCTCTTAATGATGCACAGGTGTATTGCTTTCACTCGACTCGCACCGTGCAGAATAATGAATAAACAAGATCCCTTTCAAAACCTATTCCTTAAAAGAGCAGGGTGCGTATTCAGAGAGTACTCTTACATCAGGGTAGAAATTAGTACCAATCTACTAACAAAGGTGCTGAGGGACGGGGGTGCAAAAAATGTCACATTCCAACAATTGATTGCATGGCAAATAAAGCATTGTTTGTTTGTTTTGTTCCTTTGTAAGCTACTTTTCCATCTGGTCCCACTGAAACACAAAATCCTTACTCCTGTCTCGCATTAAAATTCCTAACTGTATTCTGTAATCCATAGGTTGCATGATCAAAGCCGACTTGCGCTTTTTCATGTAAATTACCACTAAAACATCCCCTCCTCTTTGCGTGTTGGTTGCTGCCTCCACATAGGGCCTATGAGAGAATGCGTGATGACTACACAACCTGTATGAGAGTAGATAAGGATATTTGAAAAAGACGAGTTGGTCCCATTGCTTGGTCCCCAGTAAGAACTTGATATTTAAACCATTTGCCCTTTTCATCTCCCTATTCTATCATTCATGGAAGGAGGTAATCTATCTAACAAGTTATTAAGCAAGGCCCTAGAATCAAACAATTTTCTCATTTTTACTTTGGTGTTCCCTCCAAATAACCACTAATTATGTCAGCACTGTCAGTAATTTATAGCAACAGAAGGATGGATCTTTTCAAACATTCTTCATAGCTTGTCACCATTTTGTGGTGGCTTTCAGGCAGCACTTAACACGAAAAGCATGCTGCAAAAAGAGCAGCCAGCACAAAAAAGGACATCTATCTACCAGTTTCTCCCAGACCTTCCATCCAAATTATGATTATTCCAGGAGGGAAAAATTTGTGTGAGCTCCATGTGGAAAATGTGAACAACGTGAAGTCAAGCAAAGCAGTTGTCTGGGGACTGTTTTCCCAAAATAGTGTTGTAACTACCAAATGTCCCAAGCCACACTCTGCAGCTGGTTAACCCCCCTCTCTCTAATCCCTCTCTCTCCATCTCTTTCTCTTTCTCTCTCCCCTATATCACTCTCTTCATCTCCTTCCTTCCCTCTCTGCTTGTTCTGTTTTTCTGGTCCCCCTCTGTCCTCTCTCTTATCTTCACTCACTCCCCTCTTCTCTCTCTCCTCCCAGATCGATGCCATCCACAGGAAGGAGAGTATGAGGGCCATGACAGAGACATTCTACGCTGCTATATTTGGATACGATGAGGTAAAAACATTAGCTTTGACCATTAGCTTATCTAGCCTCCACTCTGCCAGATAGTGTAACAACACAGTGGAAACATTGACTGGGATGTGGAGGCTCCAGAGACCATGTTCTGTCCTGGGTCTGGCTTGTGCCCTGATTGCTGTGGTGTGGTCAGTAGGAAAGGATTTAACCTTCACAACTGACACTGGACACAACTCTGCTCCAACACATTTACAATGACTGAACACCACTAGAACACTAAGGGACAGTTTCTCTGACACAGGTTAAGCCTAATCCTAGACTAAATTTTAAACTGGACTATAAGTGTAGTGTGTTGATGACAATTGACTTCCTGTGTGTGTTTATTCAGGGAATCCTGTCGGATGATGGGGTGCTGGCGGCAGCCCTGTGGAGGAACATGTTCAATCGTCAGTGTGAGGACCCCCGACAGCTGGAAATGATGGTGGAGTACGTCCGCAAACAGGTGAGGTCCAGATCAAGACCACCAGACACACACCCTGAGGCAGTTTTAGTACAAGACTGCAGTTTGTGTGACGCTGTCTCATCCTAAACACATTTTGAATCTGTCTTGACTTTTTACTTAAAGGTGCAAGATTTAGCTTTTTTTTTTACATTTATGGCATTCAGCAGACGCCTTTATCCAAAGCAACTTACAACAAATACATTTGTTTAACCCATTTGTGCCGGATGCTGCGCGACGCAACATTGCATCTACCGCCGGTTGCTGCGTTGCGCAACTCTGAATCTACCGCCAGTTGCTGCGTGGCGCAGCATTTTTGATTTGTCGTACTTTTCATGAGTGCAGCATATAATGCACTGTCATTGGTTCAAATGCACGAGGTGGGTCTTGTTGATTTTTTAAAACCACGTGAGCACCCAAATGTCGTGTAAATTGAGTCTATAACAACAAAATGTGGAAAAAGTGAAGGGGTCTGAATACTTTCCGCAGGCACTGTACACATTATAAAGATAACAACATATGTCCATTTGTCAGCTTATATTGTCTTTCGCTACATACCCCTGAGATGGCGTCCAATGAGAAAAGTAAGGGGCTTACTCCCCAAATCTGCAACAAAGGGACGTCTCAGAGGGGTGACAACCAAACAAGGGCATGGCAAGTGGAAGAATATAGAAATCTGCTACACCAACATTGGCAAGACGCATGCTTGCTATCTGGTACACATCTGTGCTACAGAGCTGGACAGAGAACGATTGTGATGAGAACAAACTAGGAATGATGAGATGATAACCAACAGCTGTTTTATAATTAAAATGTTTATCATAGCTTATGTTATTGATTATGATTAGCCTCCTTCCTCCAGCAGAGAGATGTTATTGATTGTTGAAATAGTTGAATAAACCATTATAGGTTTTCATTTTATTATGCATTTTAATTCTTTAATGATCAATAATTAAGGTTGTTTTTCATTAATCTAAATCAAATCGAATTCAAAATACGGGAATCACTAAATGCTAATAAATGGCACCAAGTAGACTGTAAAATCAACTGGACTACGTTTCTACCACAAGACAGCTAGGTAGCTGCTGTTCCAAGTCAGAGGTTGGTTCTGTAAGTCTATCAGGTTACACAAGTAAACTAGATACCTACAAATGTATGCAAAATTACAGAAACGATTACACCATGCATATGGACATGGGTGGGGAACGCTGGTGAGTCATTAATATTAATAAATATTAATATTATAGGCTGAGAAGCCAGTCATTTCAAACACATTTCAGAAAAACATCTTTGCGCACTAGTCACTAATCATTTACACACATTGATTGGCTATGGCACCTCTGACGCAATGGAAATTGACAATTCTCATCAGACAGACAGCAGTTTTGTACTGTCTTCCTATTGGTCTCGACGATTCGGCTCAGTCGACTGCATGCATAGCGACTGACAATTGGAGTTGAGTCCATGGGGTCAGACCTGAAAGGTACTATGTACAACTGGAAGGTAAGAGAACAGCCTCCTCCTATTCTCTCCCCCTCTCCCCTCCCCCTACTGTAGCTCTCAGAAGAGCCTCCCTCTCTAATTTGTATATTTTCCTGCCCAGTTTGATTGAAAACACTCCTGCTTGTAGAAACACCTGCAGGCTGTGTCAGCATGGGCTATGTGTTCCTCAAGACTCTGCAGGCTCTCTCTCTCGTCTGTAACCCACCCCACCCCCAAACAACACACACGCTAACCCAAAGGCAGCACACGCAAGAGAAACAACAAGCCTCAGTGCACCAGGCGCCATCAAGCTAAAATAAAGGAGTATAAAGCTAAAATAAAGGCTTATCTTTCCAGTTCTTATGGAGAGCACTGTAGATGTAACGTGCATTTGGAAAGTATCCAGACCCTTTTAACTTTTTCCACATTTTGTTGTTACAGCCTTATTCTGAAATGGATTCAATTCATTTTTTCCTCATCAATCTACACACAATACCACATAATGACAAAGCAAAAACAGGTTTAGAAATGTTTGCTAATTTATAAAAAATAAAAAAACTGATCACATTTACATAAGTATTCAGACCCTTTGCTATGACACTTGAAATTGAGCTCAGGTGCATCCTGTTTCCATTGATCTTCCTTGTGATGTTTCTCTGACTTGATTGGAGTCCCCCTGTGGTAAATTCAATTCATTGAACATGATTTGGAATGGCACACACCTGTCCCACAGTTGAGCAAAAACCATGCCATGAGGTCGAAGGAATTGTCCGTAGACCTCAGAGACGGGAGGTGTCGAGGCACAGATCTGGGCACCAAGCACCAAGACTTCCTAGAGCTGGCCACCCGGCCAAACTGAGTAATAGGGGGAGAAGGGCCATCGCCAGGGAAGTGACCAAGAACCCAATGGTCAATCTGACAGAGCTCCAGTTCCTCTGTGGAGATGGGAGAACCTTCCAGTAGGACAACCATCTCTGCAGCCCTCCACCAATCAGGCCTTTATGGTAGAGTGGCCAGTCGGAAGCCACTCCTCAGTAAAAAGCACATGACAACCCACTTGGAGTTTGCCAAAGGGCACCTAAAGGACTCTCAGACCATGAGAAACAAGATTCTCTGGTCTAATGAAACCAAGATTGAACTCTTTGGCCTGAATGCCAAGCGTCACGTCTGGAAGAAACCAGGCACCGCTCATCACCTGGCCAACACCATCCCTACGGTGAAACATGGTGGTGGCAGCATCTTGCTGTGGGGATGTTTTTCAGCAGCAGGGACTGTGGGAGACTAGTCAGGATCGAGGGAAAGATGAATGGAGCAAAGTACAGAGAGATCCTTGATGAAAACATGCTCCAGAGCGCTCAGGACCTCAGACTGGGGTGAAGGTTTACCTTCCAACAGGACAACGACCCTAAACACACAGCCAAGACAACGCAGGAGTGGCTTCGAGACAAGTCTCTGAATGTTTTTTAGTGGCCCAGCCAGAGCCTGGACTTGAACCCAATCGAACATCTCTGGAGAGACCTGAAAATAGCGGTGCACCGACGCTCCCCATCCAACCTGGCAGAGCTTGAGAGGATCTGCAGAGAAGAATGAGAGATACTCCCCAAATACAGGTGTGCCAAGCTTGTAGCGTCATACCCAAGAAGACTTGAGGCTGTAATCGCTGCCAAAGGTGCTTTAACAAAGTACTGAGTCAAGGGTCTGAATACGTATGTAAATGTGATATTTCAGTTATTTATTTTTAATAAATTAGCCAACATTTCTAAACCTGTTTTGGCTTTGTTATTATGGGGTATTGTGTGTAGATTGATGAAGGAAAACAATTCATTTAATCCATTTTAGAGTAAGGCTGTAACATAACAAAATGTGGAAAAAGTGAAGGGGTCTGAATACTTTCCGAATGCACTGTATGTTCAGTTCAAGAGAGGCATAACCTACAGGCCATATGTATATGTTGCAGGTTACATATGGTATTCCAAATGTTTCATACCAATACACAAAATAAGCAACTTACTGGGAAAAGTTTTTTTTATTTTCTTGTATTGACCATAACAATGTGTGACAGTAAAATACATATACAGTATTTAGGATACGTCATGGATGGGAGCCATATGGTTTATATGTTGGAAGAAGAATAATTCTGAAGCGGATTGAGCGCTCGCTGTTGGCAGAAAACTGTGCGTGTTGAACAATGAATAAAAATATTAATCTTGTTATATGCAGTTTGTATGGGGAATATTAAAACCTTATATTTTAGGTTATGATATGGGAGGACAGTTGTGCTTAAGCTCATTAGGCATTTAGTTATATACCCATAGATCTTTTAAGAATATATCATGAATTAAAATGACCATTGAACAGATTCCCAGATCGTGCCTTAAAAAGGGGGTTGTGATAACGCTGGCCTCTAGTCCTCTGGAACTGACCCACATTTGTTGAAAATTGACAGCAGCTTATTTCATGATGCAAATGAATATGGAAAGAAGGATAACATGAAATATACTATGTTTGGTCGACTTTATTGGGAGGGTTAATGTTTACAGCAGTATTTGTGTCTGTTTATTAGATTCCACCAGGATGAATCTTCAACACAAACCTGCTTGTGTTCCCCACAGATGCAGTTCATCGATGCCCTGGACGGAGAAGACCTGCTGCTGACAGGAGAGGTCAAGTGGCGCCCCCTGCTGGAGGAAAATGCACAGAGCATCCTGAAGGTCCCCACCCCCACCTACAACGACACAGGGCTCTGAGATGCTTGCCCCCTCCATCTCCCTGTCCTCCTCCACCCATACCCTCCTCCTCCACCCATACCCCTTTGGGTCCGGACATGCTGTAGTCAAGATAACTAATCAGGGACTCTCGCCCCTGGCCATGTTCAGCAGGGCACAACATTGTGGAACGTTTGAAAATGAATAAATTGTGTAGAACAGACAGAAATGCCATGAAAATAGCTAACATGATTCTCTCTGCGATGTTCAGTACGTTGCACCCTCCTGAAAACGATCCTGATCTACGCACACACACACACACACACACACACACAAAGTAACACAATTCAGCACTGTCGTCTCCTGGATGTCCTGAGAATAAGAAGAATCACCATCCACCACCTGCTCGTAAGGTTACACTCTCCTTTTGGAAAGAGAACTAGAAAGGATTTCTGTATTTATATTTGTTGATCTTTTCTGATATTTATAATGTACTTCATAGCCTGTCTGTCTGGTGCAACAGCTCTGTCTTCCACTGCTCTCAGAACATTATGGGGTACAACTGTTAGCCCCACCAATCATCACTGTGTATACAATTTGGCTTTTTTGTTTTAACTGAAATAAAATGTTCTCTGGTTGTATACTGTGTGTGCATGCGTGTTACTTTTTTGTGTCAAATTCTCCTCTTTACCTTCAGTGTACAATGTTTTGGAACGTTCAAACGGAAAGATGTTAAGTAGAACTAAGGAGTTCTCCTGAGAAGGACTGTGATGGCCGAAGTTCCTTGTTTGATGTATTACATTTGAAAAGTCTTGCTACAGTATCATTGCACACATTGTTCGAACATGCGATTTTCAGCTAGGGAGAATGCCAGATCTCATCGACTCCTAATGTAAAACTCCTGCCAAATTAAACAGCTTTCAATCATATTGGCGATATGAGTTGATATTTGGGTGATATGAAAATAAAGGTGATGGAGATGGTGTTCACATTTCATCCTTATTGACTCATTGACCATCTAACAGTACAGTAGGCCTAACACCAGGAAACCAGAAGAAGTGAGTGTTGTCAAATTCTTTAACGCTCCCATTCTATTCAATCATTTCATCCACACCGCTTGCACGTGCCTATGAGCATCCACAAGCACCTGTTTTCACCCGAGTCTCAAATACAAACTGGTTCTATTTGAGATGCTCCGTGCCAATCTAGGACGCACATTGACACATACACGCTGGCAGTCTTGCTGATTTAACAAAGCCTTTACAGTGCATTCGGAAAGTATTCAAACCTCTTAACTTTTTCCACATTTTATGTTATGTTACAGCCTTATTCTAGGATGGATTCAGTTAATTTTTTTCCTCATCAATCTACACACAATACCCCGTAATGACAATGCGAAAACAGGTTTTTAGAAATGTTTGTGAAATATCACATTTACATAAGTATTCAGACCCTTTGCTATGACATTTGAAATTGAGCTCAGGTGCATCCTTTTTCCATTGATCATCCTTGAGATTTTTCGACGACTCGATTGGTAGTAAATTGTAGTAAATTTTGTAAATGTTTTAACTACAGTAAATTCTGTAGTAAATTAAATTTATTGGACATGATTTGGAATGGCACACACCTGTCAAAATAAGGTCCCACAGTTGACAGTGCATATGAGAGCAAAAACCAGGCCATGATGTTGAAGCAATTGTCTGTAGACCTCAGAGAAGGTCCCAAAGAACACAGTAGCCTCCATCATTTTTAAATGGAAGAAGTTTGGAACCACCAAAACTCTTCCTAGAGCTGGTCGTCTGGCCAAACTGAGCAATAGGGGGAGAAGGGCCATCACCAGGGAGGTGACCAATGGTCAATCTGACAGAGCTCCAGAGTTCTTCTGTGGAGATGGGAGAACCTTCCAGAAGGACAGTCATCTCTGCAGCACTCCACCAATCAGTCCTTTATGGTAGAGTGGCCAGACGGAAGCCACTCCTCAGTAAAAAGCACATGACAGCCTGCTTGGAGTTTGCCAAAAGGCACCTAAAGGACTCTCAGACCATGAGAAACAAGATTCTCTGGTCTGATGAAACCAAGATTGAACTCATTGGCCCGAATGCCAAGCGTCACGTCTGGAGGAAACCAGGCACTGCTCATCACCTGGCCAATACCATCCCTACGGTGAAGCATGGTGGTGGCAGCATCATGCTGTGGGGATGTTTTTCAGTGGCAGGGACTGGGAGACTAGTCAGGATCGAGGGAAAGATGAATGGAGCAGAGATCCTAGATGAAAACGTGCTCCAGAGCGCTCAGGACCTGTGTGAGGGCCAGTTGGCCTGGGGCGAAGGTTTACCTTCCAACAGGACAATGACCCTAAGCACACAGCCAAGACAATGCAGGAGTGGTTTCAAGACAAGTCTCTGAATGTCCTTGAATGGCCCAGCCAGAGCCCGGACTTGAACCCTCTGGAGAGACATAAAAATAGCTGTGCACCAACGGAGCGCTGCCATCCAACCTGACAGAGCTTGAGAGGATCTGCAGAGAAGAATGAGAGAAGAATGAGAGGGTATGACGCTTGTAGCGTCACTGCAATGTAAGTCGCTTTGGATATAGATATATCTATATATATAGATATATTGCTCGTAAAATTGTCTCACTGTCAATGTGACATTGTTGACAGCCAGGTGGGGAAATTATGGTCATGTGTAACTGGGCAAGTATTTTTTCTCCATTTGGCTCTATACTCCAATATTTGGATTTTGAAAAAAATAATTACAGTTGAAGTATAGATTTTCAGCTTTTATTTGATGGTATTTGTGTAAATATTGGTTTTACCATTTCAAAATGACAACACATAGTCCCCCTATTTCAGGGCACCAAAAGTAAGTGAGTGGGACAGATTCATATAATGTCCAAATGAAGAACTCATGATAAGTATTCTTTGAATGCAATAACTGCCTGATGTCTGTGACCCATTGACTCCACCAGACGCTGGGTATCTTCTCTGGTGATGCTCTGCCGGGCCTGTACTGCAGCTATATTCAGTTTGTAGGTCTTTTGGCCAAAAAATGTATCATAAGGAAATGAAATGTTCAGCAGTTACATCATCAATTAAGACAAGTTAGACGTGTTGTCATTTCTAAATGGTGAAACCAATATGTACACAAATACCCTCAAATGAAAACTGAGAATCTCTACTTTAACCGTGTAGTAATTGTTTGATTTTAAATCTAAACTTTTGGAGCAAAGAATTAAAATTGCTTCACTGACCCATTACTTACGCAGGACACTGTATGTGTCAGCTTCCACAGCCTCTCAGCTTGGATCTTTTGACACTGAATTGCGTTTCCATGGTAATAGTGGTGTTGGGTTCCACTCTGACTGACGGATCACTGTCTGGCAGGTCTGAGAGGGGCTCTTAAAGAGAGAAAGGATCTATAGTGTTTGTGTGAGTGTGAGAGAGAAAGAGTCCACTGAGCTGTTTTGCTTGTTTCTGAGATAGAGAGATACAGAAGAGACCCTCAGGATTTACTGTGTCATCCATTTCCCAATTGAAGCCCCTGTCAGGGATGCACTCTCTAAAAATGGGTCTGGTGCTGGGCCTAGTCAGGTGTCTACCTGGGAGGTTCTCCGGCAGGTGGAAGCCTCCAGCGTCTGCTGAAGATATTCTCCTTTAGTACAGCAGGGGGTGCCAGCTCTCTCACTGTCCACCAGTGATACAGTACCACACCATTCATACTATAAATCTGGCCTGTTTCAGAAAGCAGGATCAGCCATAGACTGTTCACCCCACTCCCCTCCGGGAGGCGCTACAGGTCTCTCCGCACCCGAACCAGCAGGTTCAGAGGCAGCTTCTTCCCTGCGGCTGTCACCCTACTGAACTCGAACACTGCACCTACGTGACAACCTACCAACCCCTGCAACCCCTGCACCCCCCCCCCCCCCCCCCCCCCACCCGGACAATTGCACTATTACTGTGCCACTGCTCTTACTCAATACCACTGCTCTTCTGTACATATCTGTCCATACTGTTCATAATCTGTCTATACTGTTCATAATGCACATAATGCACATATCCCTATATTTTCTTTAATACTACTGTTAATACACTGCACATATCTGTACATACTGTACATACCTGTTTATACTGTTCATACGGCATTCCATATTTATATTTATTCTGCTATCTACCTTATGTTACTGTTAATACATATATACTGCTAGACTGCATTACCTATACAGCTCATATGCTGCTACACTGTTCATACTGTAACCTATTTATTCTGCTTATAATGCTACTGCTTACTCATATACTGCTTACACTGCACTACTTATATTATACTGCACTACTTACTGCTCATATATTGCACTACCTGTATATACTGTTCATTGCACTTTCTGCTATTTTGCACTTCTGGTTAGACGCTAACTGCATTTCATTGTCTCTGTACTTGTACTCTGCACAATGACAATGAAGTTGAATCTAATCTAATCTAATGCTGTTGTGCTGTTATTAGATTTCTATTCAACACTGTCGTATATAACTTGTTATCATAAAGCGTCAGGATAGGCTCTGCCAAATCCATGTGCACTTTATTGGTGCGGCCGCAGTTCTCTAAAATATGTCATATTAAAGGCTACAGTAAAATCAATGTTTGCATGTCAATCTTAACGGAATTTGGTAAATGAAGAACAATGACCTTCTCTGATAATGGTACAGTACATAGAAACTCCTGTTGTCCCACTTAATCATCAGCATATGTAAATACTACAGAATTAAAAGTATATGAGGGCTATAATAACAGTTATCAAGTCAAGTGACTCTTTATAAGACTTTGTTTAGTTTATTGGTCATATAAACAGGATAGAGGTTGTAAACTGGAACACAGGACACAATGTCCTGGTTTGTGCTGGTATATCTCCATGACCACTGGCAGAACTTTACATGAGTGATCAATGTACTTGTTGCAGGCCGTTTTTGTCAGCTTTGTCATCTCTGTTTGTTGGTTTTGACTCCCTGATGTACTCTTTCAATGCGTGCCAGACAAACTTGATGGGGTTGAAATCAGGAGACCTGTGTGTAAAAGGTAATTTAATGTCAATTGATTTCAATACATAGTTTTTTTAATAGCTACAGCATATTAAACAGCAGCAATATCCAGGATTGTGTCATTAACTTACTCTGCTGGTGTCTTGACCCAGTTTATTCCGTTATTTGCGAGGCAGACTCTAGATGTGGTGTGCTTCAGATCATTGACTGCATTCGTTAAAATAAGTTATTTATGGCACACACAAACACACAGATAACCGATCTGTGCAAGTTATTTGCATTGCTTCACTATGCTGTTCCACAAATTGCAGCTCCACTGAATTATATATTTAATTGGTCACGATTGGTCATTTGATTGGTCACTTGGGCAATTTACAAACGTGTGGAAACATGCAAAGTTGTCCCAAGCAAAAATAAATAAACTGTATACTTCAGTATTATATTTCTAGTATACTTGAGTTTTAGTATATTAAAGGACACTAAAATTACTCATCTTAAATTGTATTTAAGTTGTATTTAATATACTAAAATTGTTAATTAATTAATTAAGTATTCATGAAATATGTAAATTGATTACTCTTAATTCATATTTAATTATACTTATGATTATGTTTTTTATTTTAATACAATACATTTATTAATGCATAAAGTCCCATTGAGGTTGAGGCGAACATGACGTAACCATTCAACAGGTCAACTGCCAAGCAAGGAGGCCCATATACTTCTGACTTGTACATAGTACATACCTTATTGTGGTCCTAATTATGGTCCTAATTATTTGCAGCTATGATTAGCAGCTTAATACAAATAATTAAGGGATAGCAGGAATTGAAGTACACAAAACGGCAAGGTAGCACTGTAAATACATAATCCAATCTCAAAATGAGCAATGAATCTGATAAATAACACTCAGGGACTCTCATTTGTCAAAATAAAAAATAAAGTATGGGATTAGGAATATTTGAAATACAAGTACACTATTTTATACTGTCGTATATTATACTGAAGTACACATTTAAGAACATGACAATAAAGTATACTTTTTGTAAGTATACTAGTGCACATTTACGGACATGACATTCAAGTATACTTTTTGTAAGTATAATAACATACAGACTCAATTACGTGACAATAAAGTATACTTTTTGTAAGTATACTAAAGTACAATTTAAAATACATTCAATTCTCATATACTTTTTGTAAGTATATTAAAGTACAGGTAGAATTCCATTACAATAAATTATATGTTTTGTAAGTATACTAAAGTATAATTTAAAGTACATTAAATTCTGATATACTTAAGTATACTAAAGCACACATTTAAGGGCATTAAATATTAAAGTATACTTTGAGTAAGTACACAAAAGTACAAAGTCAGTACAACTTTAGTGTACTTGAAGTAAGTATAGAAAAACATGAATATATTATAAGCATATTATTTACTCTATCTATTTTTAAAACACTTCAGTATACTTTGTTTCTCTTGGGTATCCAACTGTGTCCAAGGAAAGAACTGACACGACAACCTGGATTACAATACAACATGACAGGAGATCAAATGAAGGAGGTGGCAGAGGCCAGACTATTGCAGATGGACAACTGTCTGTCATGGTCATCTCAAATAAATCATATATGTAAAACAAATAGTTAGAACTGAATATGTAGTAAGATGAATAGTGAAATACCTACTTGGAAAAATACTAGAAACATCAAAGCCTCAATTGGGAGTCAGGTGAACTATTGTTCTGTGGTCTGGGCAAATGCATCCGTAGGTGAGATTAGGAGGCTACAGAATGGCTTCACTACTATGGTCATGCAAGGTGGTCGTTATCAGTTGATCAGATGATAAAAAAACACTTTATTTCACAATGTACACCATTTAAAATGACCAAACTCTATTCGTAACAGGATTAAAACAGACATGTAGTCAATACTAGGAATAGAATGGACATCTTAAACCCACAAAGCAGAGTGAACCTTTCTATTCAGAGCAACACAAAAATGTAATAATCTTTGGAGGATCGAGCCAAAAGAAGAAATAATGCTTCATTGTCTATATACTTACGGAAGGCACTGTTATGTAGGCCATAACAATATTGTAAACATAAGTAAATAAGTCATTGCGTAATTGTGTTATGTGTGAAGTGAGCAAACAAACAAGATGTAGACATACACAAAGGCATTTCTGTCCAGTTGTTTGATCATGGGCAGAGCTTAGTTGTACATGGTGCTATGATCCTCGTTGGTTTACTTTAGTACACCAGCTCTGTTTGCACTGGGTCCACTCTGACGTCTCCACACAGATAGATCATGTGCAGGTTCACAGTTGTGTGTGTGTGTGTGTGTGTGTGTGTGTGTGTGCATTCATGTGTGTGTGTGTGTGTGTGCATTCATGTGTGTGTGTGTGTGTGTGTGTGTGCGTGCATTCGTACGTGCATGTGTGAGTGTGTGTTTGTATGTATGTGTGTAGGTGGAGGTGTGTTTACAATGCCATGGTTTTAGAGCAGTCAGCAGCAGTAAACCTAGTGTTGGCCTCCTGTGCGTAATGATCCAGGTCTATCACCTGGTGTTTGCTTACCACGGCACAAACCACAGAACTCAGTCACACACACTCACATACACACCAAGTCAACCATCAGACAAGTCACACTGTGCCACTTCTGATGTGCTGTTATCTTCCCACTGTGATCAGCTGGGCTCCCCGCTCTCTCTCTCTCTCTCTCTCTCTCTCTCTCTCTCTCTCTCTCTTTTCAGGTCAGTGCATTGCAACTGTGTGTTTTCAGGTCAGTGAAGGAAACTTATTTCAACATTTGAATAATGGTGACTCATTGGACCTCTACAGTACCTTTGCAGTGGGAGAATTTCAATTCTGCCCCTATCTTCTTCAGTTTACCATCCCCCGGAAGAAAAATGTCTGTGAGGTCTCTGGAATGTCTTGAGGTGTCAAAGCTGTGATGTCATCAGTTTAGATGTAATAAGATAAATTGTGGTTGGGTCTCCTTATCAACAGCTCCTAATTTAAAATCTGTGGTTTTTAGGGTGATATAAAAAGCAGAGGTCTGGGAAAAGCTCTCTCTCTTTCCTCTGTCATGTTGTGAGGTTCTCATCATGTTGTGAGTAGCATTATTTTGAATGACCTGTGGTCATCTCTCTCTCTCTCTCTCTCTCTCTCTCTCTCTCTCTCCTCCCTCTCTATTAGAATGTAACATTTCTCTATGAAGTATTCACCTTGTAATAGTAAAAGTATACAGTATTGTTAAAGCCTCATTTGATTCATTCTATTTGACCTTTCTTGCACTAAATTAGCACAAACTCAACAATTCTTTGCACATAGTGACAATTACATTGGAGTCAGATTATCAATATTAGATATGCTTTTCTATTAACAAAATATAGCCAAAAGTCTCTGCCAAACCTTTGTGTGGAAACTGATATTATTATAAATCTATCTACACCTTTGTGACTTTACTCATAGTTGACTCATAGTTGACTCATCTTTAAACTTTATTTAACAACTCACCCAAAATAGTATCTTAGGCAATTAAAAGGGGAAATGGCAAAGTGGAGTCAGCTTAGTCAGAATTCCCATTTGGTGTGTGTGTTTGTGTGTGTGTGTGTACAATGGCACTACAGTGTGTGTGGGTGTTTACATTTACATTTATGGCATTTAGCAGACGCCTTTATCCAGTTGGGGTTAGGGTTAGTACAGGGAGGGTAGTGGGGGTGAAGAGGTCTTAGGAAGGACTGTTAAGATGTAGCCTGAAGAGATGGGTTTTCAATCTACGGCGGAAGATCGGAAGTGACTCTGCAGTCCTGACAGTGGGGGGAAGCTCATTCCACCAGCATGGCGCCAGGACAGTGAAAAGCCGTGACCGAGTGGCACGGCCACTGCATTCACGTAGAGGTGGCGGTGCCAGGCGGGCAGCCGAGGTGGAAGAGCGGAGTGATCGTGCGGGGGTTTGGGGGCTAACCATTGGGTGTGTGTGCAATGGCACCACAGTGTGTATGTGTGTGTGTGTGTGTTTGTGTGTGTGTGTGTCCCTTAAGCAAGGCACTTAACCCCTAACTGCTCCAGGGGTGCTGAAAAAAGGCTGACCCTGTGCCCAGAGCTCTGTTCTCCTTGGGGGTGCATGTGTGTTGGGGGGGGGGGGGCAGAAATACCACATTCCAAACAGTGATTGATTGATTGATTGATTGATTGGCAAATAAAACATGGTTTGTTTGGTTTGTTTGCTATACCTCTTAGTGTGTACTTGCTAATGTTTATCACCGCGACTCAACCATCCAATGAATAGAGGTCTCACATATCCAACTCAATGGAACTAGAGGAGATGAGGGACACCCCTCACTATGGGACACACACTCTGTGTACCTACTCGCTGAAGACCCCTATTTATGGCTGGTTCATGCCGGTGATGATTGTAGGCAGATAGACGCGCTAGGTGGTTCACACACACACACACATACATTTAGTATGTGTAGGCTGAACATTAGTGAAATGAAAGGGGTTAGTTTGAAAGTTAAACACTTTTCTATTGTGCTACTGTATCCATTCACTGAAGAACCTGTTACTCGGCTGAACCAAGTCCCAGTGGAAATATTGTTTGTCACAGAGTTTGATTATCCCTGACTTGTCACATCTTGCAGAGTCTGGTACGTAATCTCTCACGCTGCATTTATCCTTGTACTGTATATTTTTTGAGTATCAAATCTGAAAAAAAAGAAGACAGAAAAGTGCTGAGAAACCTTTGACTAATGTATGTTGAACATCCTTGGCATGCACAATATCAGTGTGCTGCTGAGAACCTGCTGGGACAAGTTGTAAATGGTCACGTTTATCATAATCAGGTCATTCTGCTATGTACCTGCCCTCCCTTGGGGCTGTGCCTGCCGGTTCTATTTAAAACACAACCTCTCTTATTGAAGCATTACTTCACAATCTCTTAGCACCACCCTTCACAAGCAATCACATGTAATACTCCTTGAAGGTGCTCCATGTGAAAAGTCAGAGAAGCTGAAAAAAAGCTTCCAGATGTCTTGGTAGATTACCGTTTAGTATATGGCAGTGGTCCAATTTCAGCTTTTTGTTTATAGTGGGATAATGGGGTGCATATTAGTCATATTCATCATACCGGGACATTTGGGTACATATTTAGAAACCAGGCTTGTACCACATGGCGTCAGTATACACTTATTTCCAATCTTCACTTTAGTCCAATCTTTAATTAAGTCATTTTGGGTATCCTTCCTCGACTGCCTGTTTTCCTTTGTGTTTTTTGTAATGTACAGTATTTGTATGGTCTATTTGTGCAAATAAACCAAACTAAAACATGGGGTGCTGGGTTGTAGTAGACATTTTATGTTATAACATTTTCATTGTCATTGAGTGTACCTTTGTCATTTTGAATTGGAAGTATACAATAGATAAATGTTGAGGTCCCATCTTGTTCCCCATCAGATACAAACTATGTACCATTCACAAAATGCAAGTGCTGTGCTGTGTTCAGTCACAATAAAAGCATTCATAATTCCCTCTATGGGTAGCAGTGCAGTGTAGTTATTTCACTTTGTAAATACTTACATTTACATTTACATTTATGGCATTTAGCAGACGCCTTTGCGACTTACAATAATACAGTTGTGGTCAGAAATTTACATACACTTGTAAAGAACATGTATGTCATGGCAGTCTTGAGTTTCCAATCATTTCTACAACTCTTATTTTTCTGTGATGGATTGATTGGAGCACATACTTCTTTGTCACAAAAAACATTCATGAAGTTTGGTTCTTTTATGAATTTATTATGGGTCTTCTGAAAATGTGACAAAATCTGCTGGGTCAAAAATATACATACAGCACCTTGAATTATCAATTTTGGTGATGTAGAAAGTTGTGTCAACCAAGAACCACCAAAAAGCAGGTCTGCCATGAATTAGAAGCTGCTGGAACACAGGTGTCAGTATCCAACAACAGTCTCGTCTCCTCATCACCCTTCTTTGTCTTATACCCTGGTTTTCCGTCTACTCCCTGCCAGTTCGTTATAGTGCTTCATTCCTATATGTCCCAGCGATATCTTGCCTGTTGTTTCCTGGTTTTGACTCTGTATTTATTTATTTTATTTTTTTTCAAAGTCAAAGTGGCTTTATTGTCAATTCTTCACATGTCAAGACATACAAAGGAATCGAGAGGACGTTTCTCACTCTCCCACGGTGAGACAGATAAAGTGCCCAGGCACAACAGATAACACATACTAAAAGTAAAACATTCAATAAAAATAACTCTTGTATTATGTATAGATATGCTAACTTGTCCCTTCACTCCTTGTAGATATTGTACTTAGTACAAGTACTTACTGGTTATGCACACAAACACCTGATCAATGCAATTACTCATGCACGGTAGTAAAACCTAAAAAAGCGAAGATGGGAGATTCTTGGGTACACTCTACAACTGCGTTCTGTCAGTGGCAGAGGTGTGTCCATAATTTCTAATATGACCTACTGCATGTAATTGTTTGAGCAAACATTAGTGCTGGTGATGAAATAACTCAGCGGTCAATGAAAAACATGATTGTTACCACAGTTTTTAAACACTTCTCTGACTAGTAAGCCTTTTTTATGAGTAGGTAATCCTGATGAGGAGTGTATCAAAACACCCTAGTAGATGAGACTACCGATGAGGAGTGTATCACCATATCATTAAGAGTGTTTGGAAACTTAAGAGGGAACTGCTTGATTAAGATTTTGTCATCTGTCATTATGTTTTATCGCAATATCTTAGATGCAGTACAATTTGCTTTTGGTTTTAACTGTTAAAA
The DNA here is from genome assembly GCF_951799395.1 of Argentina silus. NCBI lineage: Eukaryota > Metazoa > Chordata > Actinopteri > Argentiniformes > Argentinidae > Argentina > Argentina silus. The sequence continues at coordinate 16,150,143 of NC_139658.1, read as the reverse complement.
TATAAGCCTTCATTATAAAACCTTTCTGTATCAATCGATTTGACTTGAAAGGATGGAAGGAGGAAGGACATGAAACGTTGTCATGGTTTTGAGAACAGCTTACCTACCGAGTTTAGGAGGGCTTGTCATTCAACTGCGGCTGCTTTTTTAATTCCGCCTCATGACCTTTAATGTGCAGACAGCTTGTAGATGACATCATGCTGCAGTGACATCCACTCCTCCCTATTTACTATTCAAATAAGGTTGAAGGAAGTCAGAGTTCAGCTGTAGCCAAGATGGTACCATATCAATACCTGAACAAGCCCTATTGGGTCACATGATGTTGCTCTTATACTTATACAGTACTGTACCTGTGTTGTAACTTTGTAATACAACAACAACATTGTATTAACTGTTAACATCTTTCTTGGCATATGGTGCTTAACTGGATTATAATTGCATAATAGAGTTGGTGCACAGGTATACAGGGACTAATCCTTATTCTATTTGCTAAATGCTCAACATACAATGCAGACACTGTAATTGCTGAAGGACTATGTACAGTACCATGTTAATATAATGCTGTTAACTAGATTAATTACAATGTTACTACACAGCTATCGGGCACCTTTATGCAAAGCATTATCAATATCATACACTCATCAGCAGGTAGGCTACTTACATTACTCAAATTGTATTTTTTTTTTTTTTTAATTCTGGAAAGATAATCTTTTTAACTGAGTTTAGAGTATCAGTTCCATTATGAGCAATTGTGGTCTATTTGTCACAGACAGAGCCGGTAGTATCCTCTGTTAGCAACATGGGATGATGATGATCAGCCTGTCTGGATGCAATACTAAGACATTAAATGTAGTGTTGACAAGAACAGGTTTTGTAACAAACTATCAGTAGTTCCTGTCAGGTGCCTCTCACACTCACACCCACATGCACTCACAGGCTAACTGTTACTCAGTGTCTGCTGCTATTCTGTGACACTGTATGCTGTTGCCATTGTTATTGCTATTGTTATTGTTTTTCTTCCTTTTTTTATTATTATGACATGCACTGTTAATTGTTATTGTCTGATTATTGCTTTGTTGAGGAGTTGCTTACCCTAAAGTATTTCATGACATTGCATCTTTTATATTGTGTAAATTACCAATACAATTTGATTTGGATTGTTTTAGATTTTAGATTTTCTATTGCCATATGGGCTACAATACAACTCATGGAGTTCTAATCCTACTTTGTCTATGTAATGACTTCATAGCGCTCGACAGAAGGAGGGTGTGGAATTGGAGGCCATCAGCCGAATTGAGGTTGAACACCAGGAGTACCGTGGAGAGGAGGGAGGACGGGTTTGTATTTCAAACATGTGAGGAAGGGTGGAGCTAGTCCACATTGGAGACTACGCCAGGTAACAGGTGATAGGCGGTCTACCAACAACACCAAAAGCCCCCGGGAACAGTCGCTGGCATGATCGGGAAGTAGAGAAGCCTGCTCCATTTTGGCTTGGACCATTTCATGAATAAACGAGTTATTTTGGGTATTAGATACTACTTTTAAAAATATTGTTTCGCAGTAAAGGACATTGCCATCTGTTATCTTTGTGCTGTTAAGGCACAATGATAAGTTCCGACGCTCTCAGGCCGACGCAGACCTCCGGGCGTAAACCTCTCGGTAAACTCGCCACCCGGTTGGAAGAAATCAAGAACCCATGGCGACAAGTCTCGACGCTGGAGTATAGCCACAATGAGGCGGCCAGGTTGGCGACAGACGCTCTGCTTGAGTCCGGAGAGAAGGAATATAGACGAGTTCTGACGGAGGAGAGGGAATTAAACTTTCTCTCACCACTCGAAATTCGCTACATTGGTGATAATGCAGCCAAAACTGGTGATAACTGCAGCACAGACAACAGCCCAAACGGCACTGACAGGGACTATGGGGGGGGGGACACCGTATCGGAGCTCACCTCGGGGACCTACTTCCCTATGATGTCCGACGATGAGCCACCTATTCTAGAACTAGGCTGGCCTGAACACCCCCCTCGCTACGGACCCTCGGAAACACAGATATATTTCCAAAGAGACAAGTCTCACAATGTGAAAGACCTCATCCGGTCATTAATAAACAAAGCAAAAAAGGTAAGAAAGTGGATTTGAATACATTCAAAATGCAATGGTGTGTATAAATGAAAAGAAATAACACAGCATACCGTTAGGCAAATGAGAACTATAATTTAAGGCTGCAATACAGGCATATACTTCAAATATTGTTTTTCTTACCTAAAAGCATTGTAGTCTAGTGCAGGCATATGCTATTGATTAGCTTACCAACAACTGAACTATACTTTGACGTCAGGTTTAAACATGTCTATGTTTGAATCTTAACTGTTTGGCTGCAAAAGCAGTATGGCAGGCTAGTCAGTCATATAATCATTGACCTCAATTTATTGACAAGGAAGTAAAGGGTATTTGAAGTTTAATTTTATTTAGATAAGGAGAAAACCAACAATATGTATTCAATTTATTTTTGGGTTACATTCATGACAGCTCAAATTAATTGATACATTTGAATAAAATAATAAATGAAGATGATTTGATAGTCTGACAAGTCTATTGGGGAATATAGGCCCATGGCGCATTTGAATTCCTTATGACTAATAAACTCATGAACCTGAAAGCACTTGAGGGATATGTCACGAAACAGGATAAGTGGGCATTTACACTGCACCTTCCCTGCCTGCAAAAAAGCAAGGCTCCTCCTGAGGCATGCTAAAAGTTAAAACTATTTTTAATGAGCAGGGTGTGTCTCTGACGTAGCTCCATAGCCTGCCTCTGGGCAGGTTATAGCATCAGGATTTGTTGCTATGGTAATTTTCCTGGGTAAAAGGTGACATGCCTTGGGTTGGGTCTGAATGTTGACCAAGTTAGCTTACTAACTACCATAGGGCCTGTTCACACTACTAACAGGTGTCACTCTGCTGCAAACTTGTGCTTGCTCACACGAGTCTTGAACCAGCGTCCTCTGTATTACCAACACACATGTCTGTCACTGAAATACCCAATGTTAAGTAGCTACGCCACAGAAACACTAGCAATTCGATGGCGCAGCCACGCAGATGGAGGTATTTCAACTTGAGGAGTGAGTTTACCATCTCAACTCATCTACACATTTTTTTTTAAAGTGCTTAAGCTTTGCTTTTATTCTTTTCTCTGGGACACTGATGTAACCAAGATCACGCTGCTGCTTAAACAGTACTGTGTCTCTTCCTCCCTCACAACCTCAAAACCAGACTCCATTTTGGGTCCTCTATATTACAAAGACATGACCACCCTCTAAAACCACCACTTCTCTGGCCTTTTTATTTATTAAAAAGATAACTCACACTTTTTGAAGTTCTCTCTCATTCTTGACTTGATCCACTCAGTTTTGTCATTTGGGTAGTTAGTTAGCAATGTACAGCAGTTTGTACACTAGCTGTTTCCTACTGTGTCTAGTAGCATTGCTAAATATGCTAACCAGGAGATGCTGGTTATTGATAAATAACTAACCCATTGGTTTAAAAGTCAGAAGTAAGTCATATTTCAACAGTGAACTAGTAAGTTCCATAATGCTCTAGAGCTGCATCTATGAATGTTTATAAGGCAATATGAGAATATACAGATTATAAGAAGATGCCTCAAGAGAGGTGTCTCTGAAAAAGCATTCACTGAAAATTATGTTCGTAAATCTTAGTTTTAATCAGAACTTGTCTTTCTGCATTGCAGGTGATTGCGTTGGTCATGGATCTGTTCACTGACGTTGATCTGTTGTGCGATCTGATTGAGGCATCTGGCAAACGCAGGATACCTGTTTATGTCCTCCTGGATGAGAAGAATCTCAACTATTTTGTCGACATGTGTGCTGCCCTGGACATCCAGAACTCTCACCTGGGTGTAAGTGGCATGGTGGGAAGGGGTAATGTTACTGAATACAATACAATTCACTGTATGTATATTTTGTGTGCATTCTTATAGGTCTACTGCTATGTCATGCTAAGCGTTGAGAGTATGAAAAAACACACAAGTTAATACTGACCTCTGATAAACACTGATGAAGTTTGGAACCATTACATTTTCTCTCGATCTGCTGAAACTGTCTTTGCCTTTTCAGAACATGAGAATCCGCAGTGTGTGTGGAGATACGTACTGCACTAAAAGTGGGAAGAAGTTCACAGGGCAAGTCCAGGAAAAGTTTATGCTTATTGACTGTGAAGAAGTCATCGCTGGGTCATACAGGTGAGGAGTTTTCCCAACTTCCTTGGAAAATACCAGTTACCATATGTTCATTAATCCTATCACAGAAAGGCTATTTTGTGGGTTTAGATGGCCTATACCTATATTGTGAGGTACAATGCTTCTGCCCAATGCTAGGTCCAGGCTGGAGATTGACATTTGAGGTTTAGGTAGGCCTTGACAAATTAGTTTGTAAACTATACTTTAAGGGTTATATTTGGGCAAATATAACAGAATGACCCTGGGACTATTTTCCCTTTCAAACCTATGCCAAACAAAAACCCTTGATAGCAAAGTTGAACAAACTATACAACTCTATGCACAAGGACTACTTCTAACAATTCCAAATCTGTAACCACGTTTCCCCAAAACTGTTAAATATCTGCTCCAAATAAATGTTATTTAACATTATTTATACAGGGGAAACACACTAAGAAGCACACAAAGAAGGCCTCTTTTGCAGGTGTGCCCTGTCCACAATATTTACACAATAACAAAACAACACATAAAAAATACAACATAATTCAATACAGAAATCAATACATCATATACAACCACAATGGAAGTTACTTCAGCTCGAATATTCAAAAATGTCTGCAGAAAGAATGGGGTGTTAGCTATCATATGATACCTTGAGTTTAAAAATATCTCTTTTGGTTGTTGAGCTACAGTTGAACTAAATGAGACTAAATGGGTCTCCTATTGAAATGCATAATTTCTGGATTTGAATGTCATTCTGTCCATGAAGATGTAGCTAAAATAGTGAAACAAAGGTAGAAATATACAATAAACACTCTCATTAAGGTAATAATGTATTATTTTATCAACTAATAATATATAACATTAAAAAGGGAAATTGATAAAAACCCACAAAAACACAGCAAACATAAATCTGCCTTTGAAACTCTTCATTTAATGTGATTTAAATCACAAATGACATGTTTTTCAGTCTTTTTCTTAATTATACCAAAAATAAAATAGCATACACTTATGGCAGCAAATTATTGATTTCGAAAAAAATATAATACAAATACGCCTGTCATGTGTAGACACACAGACACACCCAATCTGCTCCTAGTTTGCCTTTATTGTCTGCAACCGGTATGGGTCAGTAGGCTTTTTAATGATGAAGATAAATTGTCCTTTCTGTAGCAGTGTACAACATGCATGTCATCGTTCTCAATGGAAGTTACTTGCGCTCCATACAGTGCCCTCCATAAGTATGGGAAATCAAACAATTACTGTGAGTTTAAAGGAGATATTCTCAGCTTTTTTTTTCAGATTGGTTTCACCGTTTAGAAATACAAATTATGAATTACACTTTTTGTATAGTAATCCCCCTATTTCAGGGCACCAAAAGTATTGGAAAATTGGCTTGAAGGGGTTTCAGGTGTGTTCCGTCACATAATTTGTGCAGGCATGAGAGAGCTGTCAATGTCTAGTTGGCTTTGGCTTTGCGTTTTCCTTTCAAGTCTGCTATTGGTGTCTGTCAACATGAGGACCAAAGAGACGTCAATGAAAGTCAAGGAAGCCATTATGAGGTTAAAATATTAGAAAAATCATTCAAAAACATCTTAGACTTACCAAAGTCAACAGTTTATAACATCATTACAAAAAGAAAGCACTGGTGAGTTCAGGAGTCACAACCGGGCTGGTAGGCCAAGGAAGACTTCTACAGTGGATGACCGAAGAATGCTCACCATAATTAAGAGACCCCAAAACAACTGTCCCACAGATCAGCAACACTCTCCAGGAGGTAGGAGTGAATGTGTCAGAGACTACCATCCACAGAATACGTCACCAGCCAAGCTACAGAGGCTTCACTGCAAGGTGCAAACTGGCGAACTGGCTAACTTGTCTTAAGTGATGACGTATCTGCTGACGGCAGCAGCAGAATGTATTCTGAATTCTACAGAAACATCTTGTCTGCTCGAGTACAAGCAATTGCCTCCAAATTATTTGGATGGCACTTGATCATGCAGTAGGACAATGACCCAAAACATACTGCCATAGTAACGTTGGAGTTTTTCAGGGCCAAAAAGTGGAAAGTTGTTGACTGACCAAGACAATATTCAAATTTAAATCCAATTGAACATGTATTTAATTTCCTGATGATAAGATTTTAGGCAAACAGACCAAAACAAAACAAACTGAAGATGCTCTGCCAGGCCTGTACTGCAGCCATCACCAGAGAAGATACCCAGCGTCTGGTGGGGTCAATGGGTCGAAGACAAAGGCAGTTATTGCATGCAAAGGATTGTCGACCAAATACTAAACATGAGTGCTTAATTTGGATTATATGAATCTGTCCTATTACCTTTGGTGCCCTGAAATAGGGTGTCTATGGTGAAACCAATATGGACATTAATGTAATCAAATAAAAGCTGAGAATCTATACTTTAACCTCATAGTAATTGTTTGAGCACTGTCCCATTACTTACACAGAACACTGTATATTGTCAGGCTTGACTGACACTGGTGAAGGCCACATCATGTTATTGGCCCGAGGACATGCGCTTCTGGTACCAAACATAAAAAATGACCAATGCAGTTCTCTGTAGAACCCTCAGTGTTGTGAATTGGGCTGATCTGCTGGGTTCTAAAGCCACAGAGATCTATATCTACTGATAAATATATTGGTGTCTTATTTTATCAATATTAGCTGGAACCTGAAGGGTAGCATTCCTGAGCAGTTTTTTTGTCCTCTCCATTCGCTCAGTTTGTAGTGACAACCTGATCCTATTCAAATCAGAGACCCTACAAAACAATTTTCAGTTTTTAAACATTTCAATTAAAACTATTTTGAAGTCAGGTTGCAACACAACACAATGTGGAAAAAGTCTGGTGGGGTGAATACTTACTGAAGGCACGGTAAACAAGTCAGTCAATGAATCATACCATTCCAGTTCTGTGTTTCCATCTCCAAGTACAAAGAGGAGTTTTGAGAGTCAGCTGTTAGCTCAGGTGATGATGTGTGGTTACTGGGTAGGGAGCACAAGTATGTAGGACGGCTTTGAAGTGTTGCTGGTGACACAGCTATGTATGTTCCTGACAAGTTCTTAGTCATCAAATAAGTTCACAGCATTTACAACAGTTGACTGGTGATATCTGTGGCTTTATGATACCTTTATCTTAAAATACAAATAAAACGCCTCAAATACCCAACAATCCTACTTGACCTCAGGTTGTTGGTGTTCAGCTTTCTTTAAAAACCAATCCAGTTGCTAATAGTCTTATGATTTTATGATCTCACAAGGAAGTTAGTTAGTTTGACTATCAAGCACATCCTTATGACAGGCCTTAAAACAATTAACCCGCCATTCAGAAGGCGCTTTACTGTTCTCTTATGACATGACAGAGAGGGTTACTCACATACAAAGAAGCCATTGGAAGCTGTTCTTCTGGTTATTCAAATTGCATTCAAACAAACTGTCTATGTTTGTATGCTCTTTGGAAAACATACTTACTTTTCAAATTCTCCTACTGCTGTCTCCAGCCCTTAAGCTGAGAGGAAGATAAGCAATGTTGCTGTTATACCATACTATTTTGCAAGGAAGTTTTGTAAATATTATACAATTGATTAGTAAGTGACAAAGTCTGTGCACACCGTGCTGCAATACTACTCAAATACCTGGAAGGCTCCGGGAAGCAAGTCATTTGTAGTTGCCTACAGTAACTGTCTGTATTTTTACCGTTATTTATAAGAAATTGTGAAAAATATTTACATATTATACTGTCGATTACTTTATTGTGACCACTTGTGTACATCTACATTTAAATATGTTTGACTAGAATAACAACAAACAAAGAATGACTCAACAGAAACAATGCTTTTCTCAATTAATTTTATTTTGAAAAATGGTAAATGAAAAAACTACCGTATTAAATGCTTTCAGGCATGGGGGCACCAATTTCAGTACCCTTCGTGCCTACCGGTGAAGGAGGGTGTTTGGGTCTTAGAAAAATGCTTATCTCACTGGAATCAGCCATCTATGACCATTCACCCAAGCTTTGGGGATCCATAAAACCCCTCTCTAACTATTAACATTATTTTCAAACAATACCACCCACAATACTAAACAGAAAATGAATATAGGATTGATTAGTACAAAGTATAAATGTAACTCAGATTTCAAATTCCCCCAGGCTGTCTGTAAGATGTGTGTGTGTGGTAGTGGGCATTCCAAATCTTTTCAGTGAGCTGGATCAATCGGCTCCCAAGCGGCTCCTCGTTAAAATTAGCCCATTTAGCATCATTTTGACTTCAATTGGTCCTTGTGCACATAATTAAATGTGTTCGGTGGAATCCAATAACCTTCTACTTAATATGAAATTAATATTATTTAGCAATAGTAATATAATTTTTTAAAATTTTTATTATTTTATTTTTTTCATTGGACTCGGCTGATGTCCTACAAAACAGCAAGACACTTTTCATACCCCTCATCCACAATACTAGAAAAGTTGCATCAGAATAATTTGTATGCGTCTCTTTTTTGATAAAGCTGGTGTATTTTGGGCACTGAGCAGCGATACAATAGGAGGCTTTAGACATGAGTTAATTCACAAGTGTCAAGCAGTGCATGCACACACCTCTTGTTGCATTTAAATGCCTAATCACCATTGATAGGGTAATAGATTACTATGACCATGATGAAATACCCTCAGAGCAAAGATGAAATGCAACCCGATCTCCATGTCTCGTTATTTATTTTATTGAACTTTTGCAGTACATTTCTATGATAACGAAATCTGGAGTGTTTTTGCTGTAGTGTTTTACTTCTACTTTTTTTTCAGTGTTCATTTATGCATTTCAAATGATTTAGACTACGCATCTTAGGCGATAATCGTAAAGACCCATGCAAATAGTCTAGATTTAGTGGTGACAGGCCTACTTGTTTATTTCACCTTTTATTTCAGCAGACATTGGCGGCAGGAAACTGGAATGAGTGACAGCCAAGGGAGTGGAGATATTAAGGAGTGAGCTAAAATAGAAGGACTTGTAAATAAATGGGTAGCCTACCTATGACAACTCCCTCACTCCTTGACCTTGCCCAAATAATGCATCAATGCATAGCCTATGCAAAACATAATGTATTGTTCTGTAATGGGCTATCATGCAGTTACAGTACCTTAATTAATCGTCACTGTGTCTGGGGTGGAAAACGTGTGAAAAACCCTAATCAAATGTTTGTTCCTTATTGTAGCCATAATGATCAAATGTATAGCCCTGTGTTGCCAGAAACAATGTTGAAACAGTTCCGGATGAAGTGTAAAATTGAAGTGTGTTACAAGGAAATTGATGTCAAATTCTGCTTCCGCCCTTTATAAGGCAAACAACACACAATGTATTATAAGTGTGCTTGCGAAGCAACACAATACTATTATTAGTCATACTAAATTTTCTTCTTATTCTTATAGTTTATTCTCACTCCTACAGCTTTTATTTAAGACATACCATTTCAACTTTGCAGAGAGTCTAACTTGAATTGCTTGCATTTGATACTCATTTTAGTTTTTACATTTTAGCACTTAAAAGTGCACATTTCATACGCTGTTCATACACCCTTTAAGCGACACACTCCAAACCAACTTTCAAATGTGCAGAAAACTAAAAATTATGAACCCTGTAAAAAGCTTTCTGATACCTGTTATACTTTTTGTAACTCAAATGTTCCATTGGTTTTACATAGAGTTAAAAATTACATTGAACCGAGATTGAAATTTAGCAACTTAAAGGGAATTCATGGCGGCTATTAAATCACTTACTTGTAGATGAACAATCAATTTGTTTTATAAGATGAATTATGCAAATGTTGTGTAAAACTTGTAAATTCAATACCTCATGTTGCCTATAGTCCTACAAATTCACTTTCACTGATAAAAACAGGCATTTGGAAGATGGCTAATAAGATCGTAATAGTAGCCTATACATTGCAAATCCACCTTGGCATTTTCCCCCAACAAATGATAGCCCAGACAAACAGAACAGCATAAGCACAAATCACAGTAAGTCAAAATATTATAGAAAAGCGGACTGCCAACATAAATACAATGTCTGCTCTGTTATGTCCTAGGCTGCTGAAATAGGAACATAATGTTTACATTTAAGTTTCAAGTTTGTACAAACCTGATCATTGCATTGGTTTTCATCATTGCATTTGTTGTAGAAAACAGGCAGAAGTGTGACTTGGGGATTAATAGCATATTCTATCTATCTATCTCTATCTATCTATTATGGAGCAACATAATCTGCTGTGGAGAATACTTGTACATGTTGCACCAGCTGTTAATGATGGTGTCATTCTTGACCATTCCGTTTCCTGTAGTTTCACCTGGCTCTCGGCGCAGGTCCACAGCAACATGGTGATGCACTTCTCTGGATCCATCACCGACAGCTTCGACCGGGAGTTTCGCTGCCTGTATGCCGACTCCCAGATCATCAACTGTTTCCACAACCCTGATGAGGAGGGCATGCCCTGCTACCCCTACCCCGTTATGACGTCACCCAACATGGGAGTGGCCATGGACTTCCTGACTGATAGGTCGCGGGACAGGGAGAGAGTGTGTTCCGAGAACTCGAGCAGCCAATCTAGCAGCAGCATGTCCAGCGTCAAGGCGGCCCCCGGGATGACCTCCACGGTTTACAAGGTCACTCAAGGTCATGACAAGAAGGAGAGGAGTATCTCTCCAGTGAGCCCAGAGAGAAGAGGAGGAGGAGGAGGAGGAGGAGGGGGGCAGACTCTGAATCAGACCTCCCCTGGCACTAGGGCCTCCCCCAACGGAATCAATCACAGCCCTGCTTCAGAACTCCCCTCCTCTGGGATTGGCCAATCGATCGGGATAGAGTGGACCAAGTCCAACCCCATGGACTTCCTCCGGCCAGCCGTAGGCGGAACCACGTCCAAATTCCAAGCTCTAGGTCTGTACGACCACAAACCCAGCCCCTACCATAGCAGCAGCCCCAAGCTGCCACAGCCACAACAGTCTCCTGTGGTAGAGAACAAACTAACAACCAAACAGAGGAGTCCCTCAAACCCCTTCATCAACAAGCTCACAGACCTCTTTCTTCCCCCAGCCAAGGAGAAGGACTCCTACATCTTCAAGAGGTCCCCTCCCCACAGCACCGGCACAGCGTGGGGAGGGCCAGACTTGTCCCAAGCGGAGCCGGAGAGCAAGCAGAGCCCCCCACCACCACCACCCCTAGTGATGAACCGGCAAGACCAGAAGCGCATGACTTTGGGCCACAGCAAGCTGGACCTGGTCAATCACTACAACAAGATGAAATCCAAGCAGGTGTACAGCAGATTTGAGTTGAAGAACAACAAATGAGAACTTGATTGTAAAGGAAATTGCAGTGGAGTGGTTTCCTGGACTCTCCCTGGTTAAAATCTTGATGAGGATCTTGTTGTCTTTAAGGATCCTCAAAGATCAGGGGCTGCAAAGGGGGGAGAATATTTCCAGGAAAATTCTGGAAATTTTCATGGGGAGGTCTGCCCAACTAAAAAAGCATTAAAGTGTGAATATACATTTAAAAGATTGAATAATAATACTGTATTTAACTATAATGACAAACATGCCCTGAACCATTGAATGACCGATTTATTCATTAACATGTGTAGCAGAGGTGATTCCAATGACACAATTGTTTGATCAGTAACCAGAAGACTGTATTTCCCCTAGGGATAAATACAGTTTCTATCTATCTATCTATCTATCTATCTATCTATCTATCTATCTGTATAAACCTGCTGAGCTAAAGGCTAGGCATTACCTCAGGGAGCTAATGCAACTCTTCAGGTATCAGGCAAGGTTACACATCACAGAAGCATGGTCACCAAACCTTCCCCAGAACAATTGCCTCAGAAATGAATTTAAAAACTATCTACAAACAGGCAGACAACATTCTCTCGTGAAATTTGTGGACATTTGTAACCTAAATAAAAAGCGTTTGGAAAGCCAGTTAATTGTATGAGAGAGTATCTCTTGATTTAAGTAGGAGAATAAAAGGATGAGCGAGAGAACAGTTGGTGTGCAAATAACCCCAGATTCCTATTAATTCCCATGGAAATGTACCCGTTTTGAAATGTCCTATAAAAGTAATATTTCACAAGGATCCAGAATCTGAGCAGGATATTTGGAGGAGGTTCCTGCTCATTCCTGTTTAGGATCTTTGGGTTTATCTTCCCATAGAAGAGCATAGAGTACGGCTGCCTATAGGATGCTGTGATAGCTTTTTAGCATGTTTATAGGTGTAGAAATTGAAGGGCTGTGTATTGTTCTGATTATGTCTGTGTTTTTCACATAGCCAGTAGATTTGTAATGGTTAATACTGAGCTTTAAACAGGGCACTGACATTTTCTTAGCAGATACAATCTACAGTATTGATGTTTTTACATACTGGCTTTGAGTAATGATATAGCAGTTATTATTTTTGTTAACCTCTTTTAAAAGGCACTGCTGTTCCATCTCACTCCAATTGTATATACATAGTCTTCCAAACTTTAACATACTGTGATACTCTCAGTAACTTACAATTTACATACTGTATACAAATGTTACTGCTAACTTAAGCCAGATGGACACTGTGCGTCTTTTACAATTGCAGGTGAGCCTAACCAACAAGAGTATCTCACTATCTCACACGGCACACCGTCTTGATGTCTCAATGTACACTGCACAAGTAAACTGGGTGGTAGCTCTCACACTGGAAGGGATTGTTTATAAGCAACAGCACCCCCTCTCACCCTCCTCTGTTTGTTCAGTGCCATGGCAATGGTAGGAATGGCAATGGCCACGAAGGAGCCAGATATTGCTACTATAGGCATAGCCTTTTCCTCCATGCCATGGTCCAATGTGCAGTGCTGTGTGATGTTCTTGCACGTTGCTATTCTTTACAGCATCCTGGATTTCCATTGGTTGACATTCTTATATCATGTCACAGCACCTCTCACTATTTCATGAGTCTGAATCATCTTAAACGGTTCACTTATTCTTATAACAGAACTCTGGTTCCAATGTATTTTGATGGGTCTTTTTTCTGCACAATGTGAACTTTAGTTGTAACCATTAAACGTGCTGAGATATAGAATAGCAATGTATATATGTTCAGAGGTGAGATGCTTTTGTTTGTATATGAAATGTGTGAATATGTGTAACTGTTACAAGGGCTACTATTAACTGAAAAATAAACAAACAAAAGAATCAGCATTGATGCAATAAATATTTTTGATTGGGATTCTGTAGACATTGACGATGATGGTGATGATATACTCCTAGTCAATCATTGAAAGTACTTCAAACTGTTCCATAGACTTATCCTATGAACTGTATAGGGGTAGCTGTGAAGCTCTGAGAGGGACACCTATCCAGCTAGTTACTGCCGTACCTTTCCATTCTGAGCCCCAGACACCGACCCCTCATATATCTCCTCACTAGATGCATCCCTCCGGTGTCATAGACCTGTTAGATCCAGTTGCATGTCATTACCAGTAGAGAAACTGAGTTGTAACATTCATAAACACCTCATGTATTGTATGTCACTGTTACCTAGGATTTTGCTGGCATAAGCATCCCTGGAACCTAGTTCAGTGGGTCACTACCAGTCAGAGGTTTACGATAATGTTGATAAGTGCATCCTTTGACCTGTTTAATGGGCGGTTTGTAGGGCAGACAGGGTAACTCTATCCCTGTGGTCCTGTTTCAGAGTCTGCTCTATGGTCATGTTTCAGTTTTGACTGCTGCCATTAACCATTCCGACCATGGGAGTGTAGATGAACATGGACCATCAGGCTGTTAAAATACTATATATCTCTATGGTCATGTTTCCATCATGACCGTTCTCTGAGTGTGTGTAGATGAAAGGGAACCGTCCTCCATTGTCTGCAATAGTTCACAATTGCCCTACGGCTAGAATTTTCACCATCTTGCGTAGACCTATCCAATCCTCTCAAATTGACACAAATGTCAGAGGATAGGGGTTAGTTTGAGATTAAGGGTCAGGGTCATCTTAATGTTGTATGTTGTTAAAAGTAGCTCATTGTAACTGTTCTGGTATCTGTAGGATACATGGGGCTTCCTGTATCCTTCCTGTATCTTTCCTGTTTCTATTTTCTCCTCTGTCTGTATGTGTCTATACACAGCAACCTGTTGTATTGTCTTCAGTCCCCACAACAGCCCTGACAGATGTAAGATGGATTTGGATGGATTTGGATGGATTTGTCTGAGTTGATCATGGCTTTGTTTTTACAATACAGTACAGACAGTGTAGCCTTCATGGCCTACCTCCTGTGTGACTGTCTTAAAGTTATTCAAGGGGGGAATCCTAAGTCCTAAATCCTAAGGTTGTGTGCAGTTAATCATGATTTATCTCATGATTTGTGCACTTTTCTCTCCAAGCAAATCCTAACTTCAAGTGCTTAATTCATTTTCGTTCAGATGCACAGTTAGGGTGGACAAAAACAGAAGTGTGTCACATTGATAAGTCAGATAAGCGTATCATAACTCTGGTTTTACACAGTTTTTCTCTCCTCCTGCAGTGAAAGAGCGTGAGGTGAAAGCAGGTTCCTGTGTATGTATATATTGCTCTCAGCTGTACTGTGTTTTCAGTATTGAAGCAATTGCAATTGAGCAATTGTGAAAAGGAGGCAAGGAGAGGAAGCAGTTTTAGACGATTGAGATTCACCCTCTAAAGAAGAAGCAAGTCCTGCGAAACGTCAGGGATTTGTATATAGTTGTGTTTGCTATTTATTCTATTTATTTTGGTTGCACAGTGCTTTTATTATGGATTCAATCTTGATTTTAAATACTTGGTAAAAAACGTAATAAAGATTTGGTTTTAGCGGGTGGACGGGTGGAGGGTTCGGGAATACCAGCCAAAGGACATAACAGACACAATTACAGAAACCTAACTGGTCTCTAAAACCATCAGGATTCTAAAAGAAACAACACAAAAAAGGTTGATTGGAACTATAACACTCTTTCTGAGCCTGACCCTACAGACACCAAGGATTCTGGAAGCAAACAGCTGATGCCCGGACCTCTCCAGGACAAAACTTCTAATCCAAAGGCAGTAAGAACCCACTCTGGGCAGTTTTTTTATCACAATCATACCTGTCTAGTACCCACCTGTTGACTTTAACCATGTATGATTGCCATAATAGATTCACTGTTTTCGCCTCTTTAGATGACAACCCACAGCGGTTATATACAGCAACTCAGCCTGGTCCTCACTCTTCTCCCTCCTTCCCTCTAGGAATACACGCATCACACATAGCCACCAACCACCATATGCAGCCACTCAGCCCTATCCTCTGCCCATTAGACCCCTTCTCTCTCCCTCCCTCCCTCCCTCCCTCCCTCCCTCCGTCCCTCTAGAAACACACGCACTACACATAGTCACCAGTCACCACTTACAGCCACCCAAGCCCGTCCTCACCTCACCAGACAGCGTCCCCCTTCCTCCATCCCTCCTCCCAGTAACACACACACCACACACAGTCACCAACCACAAGATGCAGCTACTTGACAGACAGCCAAACTGTATTTTTAAATTTTCAAGCCATCCACCACAAGGACATAACAGATAGAGCACTCTCCACACATACATTACCCCGGTGTAACAGGCCATAGTATACCCCCAGTCCAGAATAAACCCGGGTATAGTTTGGCCCAGGCCAGAGTATACCCGGGGAATAAACTGTCCTAGGCCAAACTATACCTGGGGTATAAATTAGCCTAGGCCAGACTATACCCCTCTAGGCCAGAATATACCCCTCATGTGTAAAGAGGTTTTGATTGTATTTACACAAGAATTACTTAATTGTTCAACATTTTATTGGGGTTTCAGCTGTGTCATGTAAGTTAAATGAGACTTAAATCTTGAAATAAGACCACAACCCTGAACACATATACTTTTATTACTTCAAACCATGAAAGCCACAATCAGTAAAAAATAAAAGACTCCACAAAGATCAAAGATTACTACCACAGTTCTCAGTAGTGTTTACACATTAAAATAAAAGCACAGACTCAAAACAACATAATGCAATTGTAACATAATTTTCAATCAACTTGACTGTTCATAATGTGATAAAAATCAAAACATCCTGAAACTTCAACTTCTAAGACTAGAAAGTCCTCGCTACAATATAAATATACAAAGTTAAACACTGATAACAACATCAAAATGATCATGCTTGTTTTCAAGATAAAGTGCATGTTCTGTTGTTGATTGAAGCTTGCGGGGTAGGTCAGCCAGTCCATGGAGTCACCGACTTTTGTGTGGATTACGATGTCACAACCCAACAGATTTGCTGTGGCCATGATCTCTGCATCAGTTGCCCAGACTCCATCACGAGAGATGCCAGAGGTGTTTACATATTCATTCACATTTTGGTTCAAGTAGTCCTGTAGTTTTTCTGTCAAGTCAGTGTTCATGTGGTGGATGACTTTATCTCGGAGAAGGGAGTGGTTGTCCTCTGATCCTGTAAGGATGTAGCTGATGGCCCGGAAGTAGCAGTTCCCATCACCTTTGGTTTTATATGTACACCGTGGTTGCCAAGGTCCCCTGTGCGTCCATAGTACACAACTTTACCAAACATAAGGCCAAAATCCCTCCTGAGATGTGTGCAAACCTGGTGACCAACTACAAGAAACGTCTGACTTCTGTGCTTGCCAACAAGGGTTTCTCCGCCAAGTACTAAGTCATGTTTTGCTTGGGGATCAAATACTTATTTTGTTCGATCAAATGCAAATTAATTTATAACTTTATATAATATGTTTTTTTGGACTTTTTTTGTTGATATTCTGTGTCTATTTGTTAAAATAAAAGTACCATAAAAATTATAGACCGCTCATCGGGCAAACTAACAAAATCAGCAGGGGATCAAATAATTATTTCCCCCACTGTATATGTATATACTATATAGTGTGGATTTCTCTAATTTTAGGACTTCAGCACCTTATTACCTTCTACCTTTTTATACAATGTTTGTTGTATATTACAGCACTTATGCATGGCCACTTTATTATGGGGTTTTTACCTCCTTTTATCTATATTTTTCTTATCACTATGCTTATTACCAATTGATTACATGTCCCCAGCATCCTTTTTTTAAATCTTATACTTGTTATTATCTATTTATATAGGCAGACCTGCTGTGATACCCACCTTACTTTGCACTTTCGCCCACATAGCACTTTCATTTCTCCTAAAGCATTCACACCCTGATGGCTCATTCGCGCTCCAACACATTCCTCTTGGTTGCCCTCTAGTGTCCATTTAGCAGCAGCACACACAGTCCACCCTTCAGACCCACTCATGCCTAAATAAATGCACCACAATAACACATAATAGCTTTACTTTTTCTTGTTGAGAGAAAGGGGACCTAGCAATAGGCCTGTGCAACACAGACTATCCAGTCAATTCTTAGCCCTACCCTAACACAAAGCCTAACCTTACTGTCAAGGACAGAGGGCTCTAACCCTAACCCTAACCCAACTGTCTGGGACGGATGACTCTAACCCTAACCCAACTGTCTAGGACATAGCCCAAAGGGCTTAATCCTACTCCTGCTTTTTAGGACAGAAGGCTCTAACCCTAACTCTACTGTCAAGGACAGAGGGCTCTAACCCTAACCCTGCTGTCGAGGATATACAAGGCCCTAACCCTAACCCTACTGTCTAGGACAGAAGGCTCTAACCCTAAACCTGCTGTCTAGGACAGAGGGCTCTAACCCTAACCCAACTGTCAAGGACAGAAGGCTCTAACCCCAACCCTGCTGTCTAGGACATAGCCCAGAGGGCCCTAACCCTAACCCTACTGTCAAGGACAGAAGGCTCTAACCCTAACCCTACTATCTAGCACAGAGGGCTCTAACCCTAACCCTGCTGTCTAGGACATAGCTCAGAGGGCTCTAACCCTAACCCTACTGTCTTGGACACAGAGAACTACTGGTCTACTATAGAGGCCTAGGACATAGAGGACTACTGTAGAGGTCTGGGACAGAGGACTCTAACCCTACTGTCTAGGAAAGACGACTACTGATCAACTATACTAGTCTACTATAGAGGTCTCGGACAGAGGACTTCTGGTCTACTATAGAAGTCTACTATAGGGGACTATAGGTCTACTATACTGGTCTACTATAGAGGACTACTGGTCTACTATACTGGTTTACTATAGAGGTCTAGGACAGAGGACTTCTGGTTTACTATAGAGGTCTACAATAGAGGACTACTGGTCTACTATAGAGGTCTAGGACAGAGGACTACTGGTCTACTATACTGGTCTACTGCTAAATGCCATAAATGTATGTATGTATAAAATGTATGTATTTGTCTACGTCAGAGGACTACTGGTCTACAATACTAGTCTAGGACAGACGACTACTGGTCTACTATAGAGGACTACTGGTCTACTATAGAGGTCTATTATAGCGGAACAAAAATCCTGCTTTCTGTAGCCATGTCTTTTTTGGCATGTTGTTTGTCATGGCTTGTTCTGGGTGGGAACGGCTGTAGACCACCGTGAGTTGACCGGCGGCTGAGGAAATTCGGCATGTCCCCCCAGATCCTCACAACCTTTTACAGATGCACCATTGAGAATATCCTGTCACCGCCTGGTACGGCAGCTGCACTGCTCACGATCAAAAAGCCCTGTAGAGAGTGGTTAAAATGGCGCAGTCCATCACAGGCCATGAGCTCCCAGCCGTCCATGGGATTTACTCTGAGAGATATAAGAGGAAGGCCGGGAAGATCCTCAAGGACAACAGCCATCTCAGTCACACCCTGTTCTCCCTGCTTCCATCGGGCAGATGGTACTGAGGCATTCACACTCGGACCAACAGTTCTGTAATAGCTTCTACCCTCAGACTACCATTAGACTAGCTTCTTACATTTTACACTTAATTACACTGTACCATTGATGTTGAGTGATGTTGTAGAGATGCTCTGCCTCAAGCATTTTGTTGCATTGTATACTTATATATGATGTAATGACAAATAAACTTGAACTTGAGTTTTCTGCATTCTGCAACATTCAGAATGTTGTTCTTCCTGAACACAACCCAGGTAATTCCTTTAGCAGTCAGATAACTCCCTTAAACTTGGCAGCAGTGACCTTGTGTGGTGCTAATGTGTCAACAGATCTCATCTAAGAGAGTGCAGAGAAGTGGTAAGTAGTGGATAGATGTAATCAACAAATAAAATCTGCAGAGTAGACATGTTTAAATGAGGAATGTGTTGACAAGGGCATCAGGATTTCAAGGGCCATGGTTTTTCAAAACAGCTGTACTGTACTTTGGCAGATCTTGTACTTCAGGAAATAACTTTACCAAACGTTTTAAAAGCATTAATAAGTGCATTTATAAAGCATTAATAACTGGGTACTGATTGCAAAATCCCTATTCCTCCTTAATATAAAGTGTTACCTAAGCATCCTTTACATGTGTGGAAACAACCTGTGGCCCGACATCAGCAGGTCACAACTTTGTGGAATCAGATTGAAATACATTTCAGAAACATGCATGCCTCTCTGACATGTAGAGAGAGGAATCATTTCAGAAACAGGCATGCCTCTCTGACATGTAGAGAGAGGAATCATTTCAGAAACAGTCATGCCTCTCTGACATGTAGAAAGGAATCAGAGGAAACAGGGATGTCTCTCTGACATGTATAAAGAGGAATCATTTCAGATCTATTCATTGCATTTCTATCTACACCATTCAATGTACTCTCTTGAATGCCACCCAGGTGCAGACGGGCAATGTCATGTGTGCGTGTGCGCCCATGCATCGGAAGGATGGGAAAGGTCAGAGTATGGGGTGGTCTAATCTACCCCAAACCCATTTTTAGTAGGTTACACATCTTAGGTCTTTGTTATGCCACTGTTGGCTTGCCCAAGACAACAGCAGTGATCTAGTCATCGATGATTAAGAGGACATTTAAAAAGCCTTTGACGTCTTCACACAAACATCACTGTGTTCAATTCATCTAGAGATAGCCAACAGTTATCACTGTTGCATCCAGCATTGGGTGACAGCCTGTCTTCACAGCTCTTACACAGCTCAACTTGACTGACTCAGATGATTGAAGATTGGCTAAAATAAAAGAAAAAAATGGATAATATAATGCTAGTTGAAGATGTATTGTTAGATTTCAGTGCAGCCTTTGATGTTATTGATCATAATTTGTTATTGAAAAAACACTTGCTTTCACCCGCCATCACATGGTTGGAGAGTAACTTATTCAATAGAACCCAGACAGTTTTCTTCAATGGAAGCTTTTCTGACATCAGATATGTGCAGTGCAGCGTCTCTCTAGGCAGTTGCCTTTGGCTGTTACTCTTCCCTGTGCCACTTCTTACAAGAAGCTAGAATGACTATGTATGCTGATGATTCCACACTCTACATATCAGCACCCACAGCCAGTTAGCTCACTGAGACTTACTAAGGAGTTACAGTCAGTATCAGAATGGGTGATATATAAACTGTAAACATCTAAAACCAAAAACATTGTATTTGGTTCAAAACATTCTCGAAGACCTAAACCTCAACTGCAATTGTGCATTAAAAGGGTGTAACTATTGAGCAAGTTGAAGAAGCTGAACTCCTAGAAGTAACTTTGGATGGTCAGTTATCATGGTCAACTCATATTGACAAAGTTGTTCTGAAGATGTACGTCTGTTATAAAAAGATGTTCTGAAGATGTATGTCTGTTATAAAAAGATGTTCTGAAGATGTATGTCTGTTATAAAAAGATGTTCTGAAGATGTATGTCTGTTATAAAAAGATGTTCTGCGTTTTTGATAATGCTCGACTGTACTAATTATCAGTTTACCTCAGATTACCTCTGGTCTTGTCCCATCTTGATTACTGGTCCCATCTTGATTACTGTGTGGTAATATTGTCAGGTGCAGCAAATACAGACCTGGCGGGCCATGTGCAACATCACTTGCATGTTGGCAGCTAAATTGCTGTAACTTACTTGGGATAGTTTTGGTAACGGCAAGAGTATAAACCACTGCCCTGTTAACAATTTATCCCACTTGCAATGAAAATAAGGTCTTGAGATTATTTAACCCATATTATTATTATTATTATTATTATTAATAATTTATTTTAAACATAAAAAATGTTTGCTAAATTCAACGTCTAGACAGCTGTCCCAGTAGATCTAGTTTGCTTGTGTAAAGATCAAAGCTTGTAAAGTGATTCATACCAAGCCATACAGTAGCTGCATACAGAGTGTGCAAACATCTGATCAAGAAAAGCTCACTTTTATGCAAGTTGGAAATTGAATTTGAATGAATTGCTGTAGCTTAATAAAGGTGTACAACATTAGCCTGGGCTCCTTGCCATTTCAGATGTTTTAACTTGGCATGACACATTTAGTTCACCACAGACAGGAATATCAATCAATTTATTCAAAAGTGACAGCTGTGAATTTGTCTGCATTTTAGGCTTATGTAACATAAGCCTATGATGAGTGACTTACTGTAATAAAAGTTTCATACCCATTAAACAAGCAAAGATTTATTGAAGAAATATAGGAATAGGTTTGGGAAATAAAATGTTGTTGCTATCTCCCACCTCCGTTCATAACTGCTATTCTGTGTTTTCCCAGATGACGAGTTTGAGCTAACTATCAGAAGTCTCATATAATATTTATATTCACAGCATTTCTCACAGCAAAAGATCCTGTGTATTAGTGCATTGCAAGAATTACGATTTCAGAGAATAAACAGATCACGGAGTGTCGGAGTCCTAATGAACCTACATTTATTGCGAGCAAAACAATGTCATTATGTATTCAACTACACATTGAATACATAAGTTCAAACTGGCATACTTTCTATAAATTGGACACTCTGCACTTGTTTTTATCTAAATGTGTTGTTTGTTTTGTTTTTAATGATTGATGTCATGCTTTTGCTTTTACTTCTCTTCTGTAAGGTGACCTTGGGTGACCTGAAAGGCGCCTCCAAATAAAATGCATTATTATTATTATTATTATTATAATGAATACACATGAGGCATGAATGAGAGTTGTTGATATGTGTGACATTCATGATCTGTAGGCTACACATTTTTATTCAGCCCTGTGTGTCCATGTTTGAGCTCGGCTTACGACAAGCTCAAATCATTTCCCATTAACAAACAAAAGGCGTGAAAATGTATCTAGCCACTAGATAAATTGTTTCCTATGCAAATCAGAGACCCAATAAAAACAAATATATTTATTCCAAAATTACATGAACTATTATCCTTGCATTAAGATGGACTCAATTCAACTTATTGAGTGATTTGTTTGTTTGATGACATTTTTTCATTTTAGATCATTGTAAGAGTGTCACAGCAAAGGGTCTGAATACTTATGTACATGAGGTATTTCTGTATTTTAATTTGAATACATTTACTGAAATTTCTACTGAAAATCTGTTTTCGCTTTGTCATTCTGGGGTATTGTGTGTGGATAGATTTTTTATTTATTTATTAGTTTATTTGTCAGGAACAATGCAGAAAACATTGTAACAGGTTACAATAACATGAAACAGATGTGCTGCATATAGGATTTCTAGCCAAGGCTAATTTGCATCTCCTGTCCCTGGTTAGGCTTTTCTACTTCAAAATAGTCATTACATATCATCATTATCAAAAATACGTTCGTTGAAATGAACACTAATAAGTAGTGACATTCTTTACATGATCATACAATAATTACATCATTTACAAGTGTTGCGTATGTGTATGTGTATGTGTATGTGTGCATGTGTGTATGTTCACTAATTCATAGCAATATATGTGTATGTGCATATGTTTATAGGTGTGTTTGTCCATGTGCATGCATGCAGTCTTTATGAGTATGTATGTATGCTTATCTATGTATATCTTTTGCTCTATCTGTGTGTACACATCCATGTGCCAGTGTGCGTGCATGAGTGCATGATCAGTGATCAATGATCGCAGGTTTTGGTTTTGTTTCAGCCAGTGTTTCAGCTTTTCATTAAACGCTTTCAGATCAGTTTGTGTTTTTATTTCAGTTGGTAGGGCATTCCAACAATGTATCCCTTTTACTGAAAAAGATGACTGACCGAAAGTGGTTTTGCGCTGTGCCACCCTGCAGTTGGCATTTGCTGATCCCCTAGTGACGATTCTATTGGTGTTTGTTTTTGTCACATATGGACGAGATTGTTCACACATTTAAAAATGTGATAAAAGAGAACTTGATGAAGCTGTCATGACTGAGCAACTTGTACTTTTTCAGAATGTCACAGTGGTGCCATTTCATTTGTTTTTGATCCATTATTTTCAGTGCTTGTTTGTATAGTGATGTAATGGTTTCGACAGTTAACTGTGAAGCCTGGCTCCATACAGTAACACAGTAGGATAGGTGTGAGAATATCAAGGCATGCATGAACAGTTGAGCTGCCTTAAGATGTATGTAATGTCTTATCATTCTAAAACAGTTCAGATTTGTCTTTACGGTCTTGCATAATTTTTTAACATGTTTATCAAATTTGACTTGGGAGTCCAAAATGACACCTAGGAATTTAAAATCACTGACTTGTAAGCTAATTGTAAGCTTATCTTTTGCTTTCCTTCTTATGGAAAAACACATTGACACAGTCTTTTTAAGATTCAGGGTTAGATGATGTTTTTGAGCCATTGGGATACACCCTCCATTTCATTTGTTAATGTCTCTGCTGCTACACAACGTCTCTGCTGATACATAAATGATTGTGTCATCAGTGTACATTTGACAACCACCTCGTTTACAGCATGCTGGTAAATCATTTATGTATAAGCTGAAGAGCCCCAAGATCGAGCCTTGTGGAATGCCCATGCTGGATCGTCGGGGGATTGAATAGTCTGCATTGATTTTGACGCATTGCTCTTTACATTTGAGGTATGATGCAAACGAGCCAGTTGCTTAAAGGTGTTAAGTATCACAGAAACATGTTTGATTGAGTAGTGTTTTAGTGAGGGGGACCGGGCTTTCTTCTATGCAGCCTACAATCACTTTGGGACACTCCCAAATCAAATAATCCAGCATGCTTTCCTCCTTCAAACGATCCCTCAAAAAGTGCTATACAAAGTAAATACATTATTATTAATTATTATTATTACATTGTGTGAATGAGAGATGGCTGCCCTTGCTGACGTTCACACCCTATTATGACTGTTTAAATGATAACAACTGTAGGCTACTTTTCTATCCAGTCTCAATCCCACTGAAACCTACAATCAAGATTCAAGATTCAAGATTCTTTATTTGTCACATGCATACAAGTATACAATGAAATGCAAAAGTAACAGTGCCACAGAGTAGTGCAACAATACGTTTTAAAATAGAATAAAATAAAATAAAATAAAATAAAATAGAAGTACTAAAAAATATAAACAGTATGAACAGGTTGAGTCTGCAATGGATGATTATGGGTGTGCATATGTGTTATGATGTCAATGAGTGTGTGAGTGACTTGAAGGGGGCACTGGTGGGGTCATCGTTGATGATCCTGATGGCATGGAGGAAGAAACTCAGTCTTAGTCTCTCTGTTCTTGCTGCATGACAGCGAAGGCGTTTGCCTGACCGCAGCAGCTGGAACAGTCCGTTTTTCAGGTGGTGAGGGTCCTTCATTATCCTGTAGGCTCTGGTCCTACACCTCCTGGTGTACAGGACATGGAGAGGGGGGGTTGGAGCTCCCATGGTCTTTTCTGCCAGGCGTACCACCCTTTGCAGAGCTCGCCTGTCCTGGGCCGTGCTGTTACCGTACCAGACGGTGATGTTGCCAGCCAGGATGCTCTCCACAGCTCCAGAGTAGAAGAACTGAAGGATCCTACAGGAGACTTTGAATTTCCTCAGCTGCCTGAGATGGAAAAGGCGTTGCCTTGCCTTTCCCACCAGTGTACTGATGTGGGTAGTCCAGGTCAGGTCTTCTGTGATGTGGACTCCCAGGTATTTAAAACTGCTCATCCTGTCCACAGCAGTCCCACCGATGTCCAGCGTCGTGTAGGTCCTTGGATGTGCCTCTCCTGAAGTCCACAATCAGCTCCTTTGTCTTGGAGACATTCAGGATGAGGCTATTCTCCTGACACCAGAGTGACAGGTCCACCACCTCGTCCAGGTAGGCTTCCTCATTGTTATCTGAGATCAGCCCCACCACAACTGTGTCGTCCGCAAACTTGATGATGGAGTTGTCGCTGGACTTAGCCACACAGTCGTGGGTGTACAGGGAGTAGAGGAGGGGGCTAAGGACAATCCTTAGTCCTGTCTTGCATGAAAATTCCTAACTTCTTCATTTTGTACTCAAAATGTTGCATTATTAAAGCCGACTCGCGCTCATTCATGTGAGACTGCACTAAAACATATCCCCCGTTTCTCTGCGCTATGTGTGATGACGGTATGAGAGTAGATAGGAGTTGGTCCATCGCTTGGTCCTCGTTAAAATAACCTGATATTTAAGCAATTTCCACTCTTCATCTCTGTAATTCATGAGCTGCTATAATAAACTTGATTTTGCCAATCTATTAGATAAAGCAAGCTGATAAGGCAAACTATACTCTTTTCAAACATCTTTCACAGCTCTTTCGGCAGCACTTCACATCATCTGTCTGCTGCAGCAGCGGCATTGAGGTATACCCCGCTGCGATCGTGCTCGTATTAATCCCTTGCCTCCACTCGTCATCTCTGCAATTCATGAGCTGTTATAATAAACTTTCTGATCAGATTTGTGTGTAAACATTTATCTCTTGATAAATGAGGGCCAATGTGCCTATTGCAATGAAAGCAGCTGTGAAGGCTCAGTTGGACAGATATGAGGCTGATGGTCACATCACTCCTGTGGCTCAACCAACTGACTGGATCAGCATGGTGAAAAAGCTGTTATGTATTTTTTTTTATTTGGTCTTTTTTTATTTATTATTATTTCTAATGTTTGTATATTATTCTGTACAATGTTTTTGTGTTGCAAAAATAAAAAATAAAAATCTGTCATGCTGTTTTGTTGATTTTGAAAACTCCATGCCAAAGCTACCAGCTGTGAGTTTACAAAGAGGAACATTTGTTGAAACCTGTTTCAAATGAGAGACGCCTTGCCACAGGTCAAACCAATCCCCCCCCTAACTGAGCCCTCCATTCCTCTGTCCATCCACCTCTATATCCCTCTCCATTTATCCAGCCCTCTTCCCCCCTCGATCACTCTAACCATCCCCTCCTTTCTTTCTCCCTCCACCACTCCCTTCATTATTCTTCCTCCTTCGCAATGCTGCTTGGCCTCGTCTCAGACATGGCAGCAAACTTCTCTACCCAGCAGCTTCTCTGGCGTGTTAGTAAACACCATCTGAGGAGAGAAACCTGCCTCTCTCTCACCTCGTGGCGTACTCAGCAGCCTCCTCTCATGTCCACATCTATTAGGGTGCTCCCATTTAGTAGGTCATGGCCCACTTTTCTGTCAAGCAGTATGTTCTGTTCAAATAGGCTCTAATTCATGTTTGTCAACACTCGTCGTACCAATGGAGGTCCACGGCCACGATGTGACACTTTATAAAAAAACAGTGTCCCCCTCCTTCCCTGTAATCTCCTAAATATCTGTTTTTAACATAATAGTGCTGTTCCAATGTCAAAATATAGAATATATATAGAAACATAGAATCTGGAAGCATTTTCATGACTAACCCTAACCCTAACCCTTTTTTTGATAGCCAACGTGTCCAAATCCATGTCCTGAGGCGCCATTAACTCCTGCCCCTAAGCCATTTGCACTCCACTCCGTAGCTTTACTCTCATTATGGTGAATCAAAACTGACCTTACAGTTATGAATGGCTTACCCATTTCAACCATAATGGGTTGCATATACAGACAGAAAGACTTTATTTGCATGATCAATGCGCGATTACATGTGAATAGTTTTCAATGAGCATCCTATGATATCTCCTTGTGTGTGGATGTGGGCTACAGTATGTGTGTCAGAGTAAAGGCCAGTGATGTTGATAACACTACCGAAAGTGGGCAGTCAATGCATAATGATGTGGATAATGGATGAAACAAACAAGCTCTCCTGTGTGTGTGTGCCTGGCGGGATTATGAAATGCATCTTACAGTTATGAATGGCTTACCCATTTCAACCGTAATGCCGATATCAGCAACATAGACAGACAGACTATAGCAGTTATTTGCATGATCAAAGCGATTACATGTGAATAGAAACCGGTGCAGCCGTACCTTTCATCACACCAGGGCACCAAAAGTAATGGGACAATTGGCTTGACAGGTGTTTTTGGTAACTCAGGTGTGTTCCATCACATTATTTGTGCAAGCATAAGAGAGCTGTCAATGTCTAGTATTGATTCTGCTAAGAGGTGTCAATGAAAGTCAAGCAAGCTATTGTTAGGCTGAAAAATCTTAGCCAAAACCTTAGGCTTGCGAACACCAATAGTTTAACATGATTAACAAAGAAAGAAAGCACTGGTGACCTCAGCAATCGCAAACAGGCTTGTAGGCCAAGGAAGACTTATGAAGTGGGTGACCGAACAATTCTCACCATAATTATGAAAAAAACCAAAACAACTGTCCCACAGATCAGGAGCACACTCCCAAGAGGTAGGTGTGAATGTGTCAAAGACTACCATCTGAGAGTACATCACCAGATGAACTATAGAGGCTTCACTGCAAGGTGCAAACCTTGTCACAAACCTTATAACAGTCACATATCTGTTCCTGAATAGGATGTGCTATACAAAACAAGGAGTGGGAACACTGGGGAGCTTACCACCATGGTGGGCGAGAGTCTGGAGCAGTTTCAGTTTGCCTACAAGGCGAAACAGGGAATTGACGATGCCAGCCTAACTCTTTTGGATACAGTGGCTAGGCACCTCGCCTCACCAAAATCATATGTCAGGATTTTATTTACGGACTTTCCATCTGTTTTTAATACAGTAAACACAAACACACTTCAGGGGGCAGGTGGTGAAACAGGTCAAGATCTTTAAATACCTGGGCACTGTGATCGACCACCACCTGTCCTACACACAACATGCAGTTGGCAGCGCATGTTTCTCCTGAGAAGGTTGAAAGGTTTTAATGTGAGAAAGGACATTTTAACAGCAGTATACCAGTCACTCATCGAATCAGTTCTCACATTTAACATTGCATCCTGGTACAACTTCCTCACAGTGAAAAGCAAGAAAAGAATCATCAAGCATGCAACCAAAATCACTGGCACCACTCAAACCCAATTCTCAGATCTTTACAGTCACGCAATAAAAAGAAAGGCAGACTCCATCACTAAGGACCCTTCACACCTCCTTCACCACTCCTTTCAGCTACTCCCATCAGGCAGCCGCTTTAGAGCACCTCTGGTCAAAAAAACTACCTACAAAAACTCTTTCATTCCTACTGCAATATCCATTTGAAATGAGGCCAAATACACTGTCATTACTTTTGAATGCACCTCTGCATTAACCTGCTCTTATTTATTTATGGAATTGTGTTTTAATGTAATTTTATGTGAGTCTTTCATGTATGTTTTTTATGTTGTTCTTGAGCCTCTAACCTAAGGCAATTTTCTGTCATTTCTGTGTGAGACAATAAAGTTTTTTGAATTGAATAGAACTGTGCAGCATATAGTTTGAACCCTAGACCTTTTTGCAATATTTAGATAGCATTAATATGCACATTCACAACCTAGTACATACCCCTATAACTCAGTAATTGTTAATGATAAAGCATCAATATAGCATCATCAGAAAATACGTAACAAACTCAAAAATTCACCCCAGTCCCTAGTCCCAAAAAAAAAGTCATTCACAAGATCCAGCTCAACTCAAAAAAGCATCCAAATCCAGAATTCCCAAGAATAGTTCAACTCAAAAGTCATTTCCTAAAAAAGGTAAATCCCAATAAATAGAAATTATAATCCCATATGAGGTAGGGGAGTCAATCAGCAATTTACAAACTAAATCTGTTACACTCACCAGTATTGAAGATCAGAGAAAGTCCTTACGTGAGAAGTTCAGTAATTCCTTTGAACCAGGTAAGTAATCCCATGGAAAAAGTAAACACTATACACTACTGAACTAATTACTTTGTAACAAACAAACACACATTCTCCCTGTGTTCTCCCACCATGGCCATTTTGCTCAGCTCCATTACTCTTCCTGTATGTTGTATGCATGTATGCATGTTCACATTCAATTTCTTTTCATATAGAAATACACATTCACCTTCATATATCACATAATAAGACTTTTTTTTATACCCTTTTACGTATGTGGTGACCTTGCAACTAATTATCCTCAAAAAGGATGGTCAGGTTACAGTTTGCTAAACAGTACCGAAAAAGCCTGCAGAGTCGAGAGATAAGATAAATATTATCATGTACCAGAGTGAAAGGTTTGGAGAAAATAAGGATCTACCCAAGATTTACAGCAACAATCTGTGAAACATGGTAGAAGGAGTGTCATGGTTTGGGCATGTATAACTGCCACTAGAACTGGCTAACTTGTCTTAATTGATGATGTAACTGCTGATGGCAGCAGCAGAATGTATTCTCAAGTGTACAGAAACATCTTGTCTGCTCGAGTACAAGCAAATACCCCCAAATTCGCTTCATCATACAGTAAGACAATGACCCAAAAAAGGGAGTTTTTCAGGGCCAAAAAGTAGATTTGAGATTGATTTTACAATCATGTTGATGAGCGATTATTACGACAAAAACAGGAGCTGAATCTGAAAATGCAAATGGAACTTTTGAGTTGTTGTTTAGATGTCAGGTGGGGATGGCTATGATATCACACAGTAGTGAAATGTGCACTGAAGGATCCATTCCTGGTTCTTTGACTTCAGCAGGTATCTGAAGTGGACTTAAACTTCTCCTACACCTACAGTATTGGGACACCCTTCAATATGACGAATCGAGTTCCGGGTCAGGAGGAGAAAGTGGTAGTGGAAAGGAGAACTCTAATGGGACGCACCCATAGTGTTTATATGTGTGTCTGTTTCACAATAAGTCTAATCGTGTTACAATTAGAATGTAGATAGGCTTAAGTTCTATAATATACAAATAAATGATGTATGTAAACCACCAAACATATACCTGCATCAGTGTTTGCTCAGCTTTTTATCTTAAACAGGGGCTCAGAAGCCCTCAAATCAGCATCCAAGATTGACTTTTAGGACTGGCAGGTTTTAACAGACCTATTCAATGGAACACTGACCTGCACATTATTCTATATGCAGCCTGACCTATATGGATTTGTATTATCACTTTGAATATGAATTAGGCAGTTTGAGAGAAGCTTTGAATCCTAAGAAACCTGCCCAGTGGTAAGTGCATGTTGTTTGAAGTAGAGTAGACCAACAAACAGCACTATAGCAGGTATCAAAGCTGTGTGCTGGAAAATCTTGTTAGTGCATAGGTAAAGTTATTTTTGAATTTCCTGTCTTTGCGGCTTTTGACAAGCCATAACTTCTCACTTAAAACATACTTTTTGGTAATTTGTGCCCACCCTAGATGAGCAACATGCAACAATCAGCCGGTGAGAGATAGCAACGTAATATTATGCGATCAACCCAGGCAGCCATGCTCAAAGTTTGGACAGTATGAATGACCCTCTGACATGTCACCTGTAAGCTGAGGGGCTGGATCCATCTCCATATGTAAACACAAACAGTAATACTAAGATGGGAACAAGGATGGGACAAGGCTGACCCTTGCTGCTGTTGTTTTGCAATGTTATTCTCTCATTTGAAAGAGTGGGCTCTGGCGGGGGTTACGGCCACAGTGCTTTATTAAACCGATTAATTAATGAAACTCTTGACATCCAATCTTAGGCATTCTCATTTATTTTATGCATTGAGTTCGTAAGCTAGTTAGCACCAACCTTAGTCTTAAAACGTACAGGGTGACACAAGCAGATACACAAGCGTAGTCTAAGGTTTGAGGCCGGCTTGAGCCACTTGATGAATTTTCAAGTGATGATATGGTGGGCATCGTTCAAGACGAGTGAATGCAGAACAACTAGTTAGGCAAGAGTCTTATGCAAGGTTTTCATAGACTACATTGCAGGACCATGTTCTGATCATATCTTTCTTGTGTTTAGTTATCAAGAAGAAAACAGTAGGGCCAGGATGTTTGTGGTAGTGCCTCTGACAGATTGTCATTAATGTGAAAAGGAGGACGGTCAATGCTTACCTACATCTGGGACTCTCTAAGTTCATTGACCAATCAAATTCTCTTCTGTTCCCTCAGAAGACTTTGTCGAAACTGTGACTTTATGTGTTAGTGGCTACACACGTGTGCATGCTAGCACACACACACACACACAAATGCAAGCAAGCATCCTTGCACACATGCATGCACACATGCACACTCCATCAACCCTGGCCAAAACCGGGAGTACAGATCTTGTTATAGTGGTCGCACAACCATTAGTTCCTGAGGTGTCCAACTCTACTAAACTTAACAGAAGTCACATTTAGTTATACAACATCCACATCTAAACCTAAAGGGGGCGGGAGGGAGAGCAGTAGAGAGGAATGGAGAGGAAAGGAGAGGAAAGAGAATGGTAGGAGGCAGAAGAGAGAGAAGAAAAGAAGAGGAGAGAGGAGAGGCTTTGGGCTCCCTGCCGTTGTGTCTCTCTATCTGGGTCACAACATGCAACACCTCCCCCTCTCTTCCCCCTCCTCTCACCCTTTCCCATCACTCTCTCTCTCCCTGCTGTCCTCCCGTCCTGTTCCTCTCACCCAAACTCTTCCTATCCCTCCATCTCCTCTCTCCTTCTGTCTTATATCTCACACCATCTCTGTTACAGTAAAAGCCTCCCCTCACTCATTTTTTCCTCTCTGCATATCCCTCTCTCTCTCTCCTTCTATTTCTCTCTCCAGGCTGTTGAGTTAGTGTTGTCCAGCTCTTCCATAAGCACAGCGGGGGAGGAATGCCATCTCACACTCCCTCTGGAGCTGCTGTGAAGAAGAGAGAGAGAAGAGAGAGGGAGACCCAGTCTTGGGAGGAGTGTGTGTGCTCGATAGAGAAGATAGAGATTATATAATTAAGTGTTAGGGTTATGGCCAGACTGTTTGGATACAGGTGCTAGGTGTACCTGACCAGAAGGCAGTGGAGAAAGTTGATGCTTCCTGGACACTGGAGGTACAGTCCTTACACACCAGAGTGAGAAGCAGTGACATAAACATACAAATGGTATGCAGGGGCCAGTCCTCAACCATGACACCAGATTTTAGAAAGCTCTTTGTCTGGACCAAAACCGTGCTCTCCACTGAACATTTTTTATCATGCAATCTTCATTCCTTGATTGTTATCATGGCCATTTAGTACTATTTTAGAGCACAAATCTACATACTTTAAAGTATCTTTGCAGTGCTTCTACCCCCCCCCCCCCAAATAAATAAATTTAATTAAATAAAAGATATCCATATAAAATGTAAATATGAGAGATACAGTGCCCTGCGTATGTAATGGGACAGTGAAGCATTTTTTCTTCTTTTGGCTCTATACTCCAAAAGTTTGGAATTGAAATCAAACAATTACTATGTGTTTAAAGTAGAGATTCTCAGTACATATTGGATAATATTTAGAAATGATGATTTCTATTCTATTTCTATTCTATTTCAGGGCACCAAAAGTAATCACAAACAGGCTGGTGGGCCATGGAAGACTTCTATAGTACAAAAAACTAAACAATTGAACCACAGATCAGAAACACTCTCCAGCCATGAATGTGTCAGAGACTACCATCCGCAGAATATGTTACATGCAAACTACTAGTTAACCTCAAAAAGGATGTCCAGGTTACAGTTTGCTAAAAAGTACCTAAAAAGCCTTTAGAGGTCTAAAAAAAGGTCTTGCGGACAGATAATATTAATATTGTCATGTACCAGAGTGATTGCAAGTGGAATATTTGAAGAAAAAAGGATCTGCCCAAGATTTACAGCATACCACCTCATCTGTGAAACCTGGTGGAGGGGGTGCTAGGGTTTGGGCATGTATATCTGTCACAGGAACTGGCTAACTTGTCTTAATTAATGATGTGATTGCTGAGGGCAGCAGCAGAATGTATTCTGAAGTGTACAGAAACATCTTGTCTGTAGTAGTAAAAATTATAATTATTAAAATGTTGATATAGCTATTAGCTGTAAGTCTGCCATTAAGTTACAACTGGTTACCTTTTAACTTCCCCTCTACAGACCAACCAACCAATATGTTTCTGTAAACTTCAGAATACATTCTGCTGCTCCTGTCAGCAGTTAAATCCTCAATTAAGACCAGTTAGCCAGTTCTTGTGGCAGCTATACAGTAGGCCAAAGTTTAGAATTTTTCTGTCGATGTCACAGGAGTACCGCGACGGCACTAGTGAGTTTTATTTCAGGTCATTCACCTCGGCAAAACAACCACCAGGAGGCATCATTGAGCATGATAGATATGTTTACATACTAATGAATTATGTGAAGAGTTGTTGAGTTGTTTCAATTTGGAAAAGGACAAATTATTGTCTAGTTGGAGAAATTCGAAATTATGTCCTTGGATAAACCTTAATTTAGAACAAATCATGTCTTCATGGACACTTCATAAAATGATGTCAGACATGGAATATGTGTGTCCCCAAAATTGCATATTATTAACTCATAGCGATATAATGTTTCTCAGTTGATTCCATGCATTTCAGCAGTAGGCTATATGGACATAGAGCGCTCACAAAGCAAACAGCACAGTTTGTGTCAATAATTTTCCGCTTGGCACTGCAGTTCACGTTGAACATATTTCACATGATTGAAATGAGAGCTTTCATGACTCAATAAAAAATGTTTACATGCCATGTGCAATGACAATAAAACAAGTTATATTTTCCACTGTTTTCCTTCCCGTATACAACAAGTCATTTGTCCACTGTCCAGGGATGTAGGAAGTATATTTCGCGAGGTGATGCTGCCTAAAATGTTGTGAATTGGAGTGAAGGGGGGGGTGAATTTTTAGACATTTCTGCATTTCTCTCATGACCAGAGCTGTTTATCGGGTCTGGGCGGATGCACTTGGGTGAATCAGCCTGGTGTCAGACCCGATCATTTCATGTTTTTCACTTGCACTAACCACTACGTTATTCTCTCCTTAACCGGAATGTGATCAAGAATGTCAGTGTTGACATTGTTAAGTCAGTGTTAACAGCACAAACAAGCACATTGTGTCCAGTTACTGGCCCTTATTAACAAATGGGTGGAGGAAGGTGATGGGGGAATTAAATATTTGTGTGCTTGCTTGAACTCCGCTTACAACAAGCTCAAATCATTCCCGATTAACAAACAAAAGCGTTACAATTTATCGAACACGCTCTCTCCCTTCAAACGATCCCTCAAAAACCTCTATACAAAATAAATGTATCATTACTACTCATTACATTGTGTGAATGAGAGAAGGCTACCCTTGCTGAAAATGTGAACATTCGTACTCTATTATGACAGTTTTAGGCTACTTTTTTATCTGGTCTCAATCCCACTGAAACCCAACATCTTTACTCTTGTCTCGCAGGAAAATTCCTAACTTCATTTTGTAATCAATATGTTGCATTATTAAACCCGACTCACGTTTATTCATGTCAGAGTGCACTAAAACATTTCCCCCTGTTGCTCTGCGCTGTGAAAGAATACGTGATGATGGTATGAGAGGAGATAGGAGTTGGTCCCATTGCTTGGTCCTCGTTAAAATAACCTAATATTTAAACAATTTCCACTCTTCATCTCTGTAATTCATGAGCTGCTATAATAAACTTGATTTTGCCAATCTATCAGATAAAACAAGCTGATAAGGCAAACTATTCTCTTTTCAAACATCTTTCACAGCTCTTGTCACCACCTTGTGGTGGCTTTCGGCAGCACTTCACATCATCTGTCTGCTGCAGCAGCGATATTGAGG
Source organism: Argentina silus (assembly GCF_951799395.1). Lineage (NCBI taxonomy): Eukaryota > Metazoa > Chordata > Actinopteri > Argentiniformes > Argentinidae > Argentina > Argentina silus. The sequence continues at coordinate 16,114,964 of NC_139658.1, read as the reverse complement.
TATACATTTACATTTTACATTTATGGCATTTAGCAGACGCCTCTATCCAAAGCGACTTACAACAAATTTGTTTAAGTAAGTGTATGCATCAGTCATCATAAGATAAAGTAATCGATGCTCAGACCAGGGGCCATAGGCAATCACAATGCTAGAAGAAGGATTATTTTATTATTATTATTTTTGAAACTTGTACAGGGGGGTAGTGGGGGTGAAGAGGTCTTTAGGAGAGATGCGATGTCGGTGTGCTCGTGTTAAACCCTTGCTTACTGTATCTCACTTTCTCTCAATTACCAGCAAAACTATCTATCTATCCAAACCTTTTCCACTACCAATAGATGTTTCCATAAGTTTCTTCTGGAACTTCTTTTTCTAGTTAATATATACTATTTCATAGGGAGTTAAAAGGGTAACAGTAAAATTGTTAAAACAATATTATTGTTTCTCATGGCTGATCATGAATTATTTAAATGATAAAGTATGGCTATTGCTTGTATTTGGCTCGCAATCGGCTCAGCTGTTCTCTTCTCCTACAACAACTATCTGTCCCTCCTCATGGGCCTCTGCTTCAGCTGCACTGACTGTGCTTGTGCTGGGCTTGCAGTCGTCAGCTATAATGCTGCTGTCCTTTTCTGAGTCTTCTCCTCTCTGACCCTCGGCCTCAGCTACCGCTACATGCTGCACTTTGACATTATAATCATTGTTAATTTTCTACATTTGGCTGCATCAGCCTCGAGGGATTTTACTTTCTCGTCTCTTGATTTTTCAGCACCACCTTTTTTGTGTTTTTTACTGTGCTGTTGTTTGTCCAGGTTGGTTGGGGTTTTGAGGAACGTACGGTATAATCAGACTTCTGTCGACTCAACTGCTTTTGCATCGAGTTGGTGAGTGTGTCAGTCTGTGTGTGTGTGAGGTGAAGAGGTGTGTGTGTGTGTGTGTGTGTGTGTGGGGGGGGGGGGGGGGGGGGGGGGGTTACACTGACACTGAGACCATATTTAAAACAAAGACAAATAATAACGATATATATACGATATAAAAACCCTTTCTTCTTACAAAGATCCTCAAAGAACCCTTTGTTCTAAGTAGGTTTCATGGCAGTTATGCCTTGACTTCTTTCTCCTGTGTGAGAGCGGCAGACGGGCTAGATTGTGTGTGTGCGTGTGCGCGCGCGCATCATGACGACAATCTCATTAATGAATTAGCACCTACTGTGCAGTAAAGACGGTCGGCCTATAGGTTACTCCAGCCGCCATGCTTATTATCATGACATATTTAAATGTTGAGTCTGTAGCAGAGCAGCTGATGTGTGACAGTGAGATGGTGCTGTGAAGCGAGCGCCGATGCTGTATGTGTCTGCGGCGCGTACTGCAAGAGCGGTTTACCATAAATAGGCTACCTCGTATCTCCTCCTCAATGGTACTGAACTCTGCTTCTGCTGTGCCGCTTTAAGAACAGAGTCTGCGCAATGAGAGCTGGAGTATATTGGTTGGTCTGCGGTGAAAATTAACCAGAGAAAAACAGGGGATAAAGGAGAGTCTTTCTTTCCGGGAATAAAGCACGGACATAGGACTTAAGCCTGGAAATCAACGGCGTGCTGAGGGGGGAATTTGGGGGACAGTCATGGCGGGGATGGGAGTGAAGAGGAGGAAAGCAGGGTTCCCTGGTTTTTGCTGGAAAACATGCTATTTTCATATTTTATTCTGGGTTGTCTCGGTCTGTGGTGAAGAGAAGACGTTCATCGTAGAGGTAGGTCCGAAGCATGAATAGCAAGGAATGCAATTGATTTGGACGTCAAGACAGCGTCCTTCCAACTGTATAAGGCACCAGCGCACAGTGCTGTATGCTGATCCCTGTTAGCGCTGGTGGAGACCAGAACGGATTCGTGCGTTTGGATGTCGTAAGACTTGGTCGGAACTCGCTGTGCTCATCCGAACTGTTACCTACCATGGAAGTGATATGAAACGAAAATGGCAAATTAAATGAATTATGAGTCAGTTAAATAAATAAATAAAATTATACCACATAAACAACACGTCAAACAACTACTGTAGCCATACCGTTTTATTTGTTTAGTTTTAGTGTCATTATGTATATTAGGCTACCTAAAAGAAATCGATGTACCCAGTCGCTGCATATGTTGGAGAAAACATTCGAAGCTGTTGTCCAACGAATTGATTGTTTGTGGACATCTGCCTTGATGGACCATTGACTTTAATTCCTCCCACTTGTATAATTTGTATCATTTTCCCAGGTGCATACTCCACTGCAAGTATTGTGACATACATTGCATAAATTCAATTGCCAGTGATTGTGTTTTGCTGTTAGGGGATGAGAGATTAATTGTGCCCCTTTAATCTTAAATCACTGTCTATTTAATGTCATGGTTAACACACTATCCGTATTTTGGGACTAATTTAAACATATGGCTATTTGTATTAATGATATCAAGGTTACATGTGGGTCAATGTTCAAAACAACAGTCAACATTCCAATGTAATGCGCAATTCGAATTGAAGCACCCGTTAACCTACAAAACATCGATTCATGTAAAACGTGTCATTTGACAATGTTCCCAGCCTTCAATGTTATCTATAACCCCGCTATAATTGTAAGGTATTTTGTCAATAACAGCACATCCAACATGCAAGCTACAGTAAATCGACCCGTATACCAAGCCAAGCCAACCCAGCGCTTGCTTTCATGTGTGCAGAACAAAGAATCCCGTTTTTTTTTCATGACTCCAAATATAGCTTCCTCCATAATTGATCGAAATAGCAGGGAGTTGCATGCAGAGGAGAGGGTACTGGTGGCATAGAGAGTTGGATGTGGGCTATGTTTCCAGTAAACTGCCCTGGCCAAATGATTGTTATGATAACATGATACATTCACCCAATGCTTGATTTTCAACCAGCGGCCAGTGTGAGAGAGAAAACAGAGTAGCTGTGGAGATAGGCGTCTTAGGTCTTTGTGCCAGTCTCTCTGGTACTGGGTATCATTTGATCTGGCGTTCTGGTCTGTTTGATTCTGAGAGGAGGTTGATTTTATGAATCGTGGTCAACTATGGTGTAGTTATCAGGTTGATGTTGGGTTGTGGTTTTCTTAGTAAAATACTCTTCTCATGGCTGCTGATCAGTTTAAATTTCACCAGATCATGGACCTTGGTTGAATACATTCCATTCCATTATACCATAGCTGAATGATTCAATAACCATACGAATGACTTGATCAAAGTCAGGGGGAAATTAACATTAAGGATAAATTGACTGTTCTCCTTTTTAAAGCCCATCATTTTCTATAACCCTCAACCAATCCTTCTCTGTGACATCATCAATTATGTACTAGGGAATAATGCTGTTATGGCTTTCCTGGCTGTTGTTCATCAATAGCACACTCCACAAGACAGCAGGAAAGCTGTAGGCTATCTGTTTTAGATGCTATTTACTGTGTTCAAAAAACTAATTTAAATTAAAACCAATTATTTTCTTGAAAACAGTACCTTCACTACAACATTCAAACACAAGGATGCAGTATTCAGCCAATATTATTATAGGCATGTTGTTTGCTTGTAGCTTCCATAATTCAATCTCCCTGCTGCTTTAAAGAGGAAATCTGGGATTAAAACAACAACAAAGTCGCTCTGCCACTTTCAGATGAGGGAAGAAGGGCTGGAGAAATGTAACCGCTCTCAAATTCATAGACAGAGCTATGGATGCAAGGACTGTTCATCCATGAGATCAAAATGATAGTTTTAACCATGTTTTGAAACTATACAGTGTGTGTTTACAATTACATTGTTTATAAAAAATTTTTTTGAGTAAACAAGCTCTTTTGGGGGTTCTGATGGGGTAAAACAGTTGAACTAAAATCATGAGGCATTTATAAGTAATATTCTCCAAGGAGTCCACAAATGTATACCAATCCCAGATTTCCCTGTTAAAGCACTAACTGTACATTACTATTGTTATACTACATAACAGTAGGCCTACTTTATCACTGTGCGTTGTTACTACCTTATACCACGGCTTTGTTGAATACTTGATTGGGATTGGTCGAGTGAGTGTTAATTAATCTTTTTATGAACACACACGGAGTCCCAGTAATAGCCTCTTCACCGTTCCAAATCAATTCGTCCAAGCGGAGCTCAGCATCCACATGACTGTCAGTGTCAAACTTACAGAGCCAACAAGGCCACCACACAAACCTCCACTCTGTACACGAATGTGCACCAGGGGAAGAAGGGGAATGGGATCACAGCTGGCACTCATATATTGTTGATACAATCTGTGCTGCACATAGTGCCTTGCGATTGCCACCCCGAGGTAACTAATAAATAATATTGCGTTCATTACGTCAGGCTGGCTAACAACAACAGTTGCTATCTGGATGGTTACGAGCTGAATTAAAAGTGTTGACAGGCTGATGTAAAACATTTAGAGCCCACACAGATGGTTTGCTAGCTAGCTAGCTATCTCACTGAAGTTAGCTTTGCAAATGTATCTCCACTTTTGCTTTGGTGGCTAGTGGGCAGTCAGTGTCAGGAACGAATTTGCGCACAAGGCTGCTTCGTTGTCATGCCGTTGCTGTATGCTGTAGGGTTAAACACTGGAAAGAAAACGCTCGTAATGTATATGTATTACATTGGATTTTTTTCTCGATGAGACTTAACCTAGTGGAATAAAAATAAATAAAGGTGGAGTGATATTTTCATGAGGACTGGTCTCCTACTAGTCTCTTTACAACAGCCATGACAAGAATCTGACAAGATAGACTACCAGATATAGACTATTAGATGGACTACCAGAGGTAGATTACCAGACATAGACTACCAGAGATAGACTATCATATATAGCCTACCAGATATAGCCTACCAGATATACTACCAGAGCCAGAGTGGTCTACCAGATCCAGAGTGATGAATGTGATGCTAATACATCATGGAAGAGGGTTGAACACAGGCTAATAATGCAAGGACGACCATCTGGGTGACAGGTCACAACTGAGACCTGCTAAACATGTCTGGAACCATTGAGCTGGCTGCTGTTGTCTTGGCACTGCAGAATTCTGGGAAATGTCTGATGATGATGATGATGATGATGATGATGGTGATTATGGTTTTAAAGATAAAAGTGTTTGGGTTTTTTTACTCTGGGCCCTTCTGTTTGAGGGAAGGGGCTTGGACAACATAGTTGTCTAAGGAATGTTGTTGGTCGTGTGATACTACAGAGCTGTCTGAAACTAAATCTGTTACATGCTAATGCTGACTATGGCTCAACAGCGTTAATCTAGTTGATTTCATATGATGTAAGATCACTGAACTAGCTGTTGTTGATGATTAGTGCTATTAGTGTGGCTCAGTAGAGCAGGGTAATAGCAGTGTTCAGGTTGGGGGACCATATACAATGTGTATGCACCCACTGTTATGTAAGCCACTTTGGATAAGCGTTATGGCATATATTATATTATTATTGTTCTTATTGATGATCAGTGCTGTTTAGCTGTCTGAATGGTGCCAGTTTACATTTGTCACAGTGAGACAAATAATATGACCTTCATGAAGTCAATTCCTATGTTGTATTACCACCATCAGCTCTCTCTCTCTCTCTCTCTCTCTCTCTCTCTCTCTCTCTCTCTCTCTCTCTCTCTCTCTCTCTCTCTCTCTCTCTCTCTCTCTCTCTCTCTCTCTCTCTCTCTCTCTCTCTCTCTCTCTCTCTCTCTCTCTCTCTCTCTCTCTCTCTCTCTCTCTCTCTCTCTCTCTCTCTCTCTCTCTCTCTCTCTCTCTCTCTCTCTCTCTACACTCTTACCATCTACCACTACCAGAGTAGGCTTGGCATTATCACTTTCCTGTCTCAAAAACCAAGTATCTGGTTGATACAGTATGTTCCCTAGTTTGTGTGTCCTGGACTCTGGGGATGTGATGGGGTCTTTTGGGTACATTTGACAGTAATCCATCCAGTTCTGTTGGATATTACCCAGGAACAACATTCTGGGCTCTATTTTAACGGCTTCTTAGTACACAGGTGCTGGCAGGGGTGTGTCTGAAATATTTGTGTTATTTTCAAGGCCAGAATTCTCAGCACATCTGATGGCACTTGACCTGCTTATTATCATGAACACACCTCTATTACTGCTACTCCACCCACCTGAGCGCAGGTGAAACAGCAAGTAATTTCATCTTTTACTGCCACAGCCTAACAATTAACAGTGCCTTCTCCAATAGACTCAATAGAGAATAGCATGCATGCCAAATTAACATGATATCATACTTACATTTACATTACACAACTCATGTTTTTCTATGAGGCTTACTGACAGAAAATAGCTGATAATGTCAGGATCATTATGAGATGATATAAAACGATCACAGCATGCTTTAATCAAAGTAAAACAATTATTCAGCTGGTTCATGTGAAGGTTCAACTCGTTAGCCACAAAATCAGCAGAGTGCACATATCTTTGGTTTACGGACGGAGTCAAGTATGGAATGTTCCAACCATGCGTCCCTAGCAACTACCAGGGTTCCAAAGGATGAAGGGCATAGAAACGTATTCTACCCATAGGAAAACATTGCCTTTTGGCACTCTTTAACAAGCTCAAAAGCAGAAATATTCAGTTCATCATTCAATCCGTCAATTTGGACATACTGTTGGACGGTTGCTCTATGTAGACGATAGGTCCCAATTTGCTTCTGCTAAAGACTGTTGCGCCACGCTAAAACCATGTTTTGGTAAATTCGTTTTCTTTATTTGATCATAAGGTCAGCAGTTGTCACCAGTACATGCTCTATAAATATGTGGAAGTAGGCCTTGTGTATATTCTGCAGGTGCCTCTAAACAAGTCTGATCATGCTTTATGAACACATTATAATGCATTATACTGTATGCTTTGAGTAAAGTGTTACCAATACGTCCATCAGCTGTATTTGCTCCATCACAGATTGATATTAGGTATTTCATGTGTGTTAGTTAACGTGACACTGTCCAGAATTTGAGGGGCAATGTTTTTGACTGACAGATACCTTATCAAATGAAGACAAGACAAAGACAGAACAGCTGATAGGCCGTCAGTAGTCCCCTTGGTATCTGTGTCTTCCTGATACCTGGTTGATTTATTCATGTCCTAAGAGGTCACACATCTGATCTATTGTTCTACATCACACCTACAGCCCTGGTTTCCTAGTCTCTACCAGCCACCTGGTTTAGTCTCTACCAGTCACCTGGTTTAGTCTCTAACAGTCACCTGGTTTCCTAGTCTCTACCAGTCACCCAGTTTCATGGCCTCTACCAGTCACCTGGTTTAGTCTCTACCAGTCACCTGGTTTCATGGTCTAAATCACTCACCTGGTTTAGTCTCTACCAGTCACCTGGTTTCATGGTCTCTACTAGTCAGCTGGTTTAGTCTCTACCAGTCATCTGGTTTAGTCTCTAACAGTCACCTGCTTTCCTAGTCTCTACCAATCAACTGGCTTCCTAGTCTCTTCCAGTCACCTGATTTAGTCTCTGCCAGTCACCTGGTTTAATCTCTACCAGTCACCTGGTTTAGTCTCTACCAGTCACCTGGTTTCATGGTCTCTACCAGTCACCTGGTTTAATTTCTATCAGCCACCTGGTTTATTCTCTACCAGTCACCTTCTTTCCTAGCCTCTACCAGTCACCTGGTTTAGTCTCTACCAGTCAGCTGGTTTCATAGTCCTGGCCAGACACCTGGTTTCATAGTCTCTACCAGTCACCAGGTTTAGTCTCTACCAGTCATCTGGTTTCATGGTCTCTACTAGTCAACTGGTTTCATAGTCTCTACCAGTCACCTGGTTTCCTGGTCTAAATCAGTCACCTGGTTTAATCTCTACCAGTCAGCTGGTTTCATAGTCCTGGCCAGACACCTGGTTTCCTAGTCTCTGACCAGTCATCTGGTTTAATCTCTACCAGTCACCAGGTTTAGTCTCTGACAGTCACCTGATTTTCTAGTCTCTACCAGTCACCTGATTTCATAGTCTCTACCAGTCACCTTGTTTAGTCTCTACCAGTCATCTGGTTTAGTTTTTAACAGTCACCTGCTTTCCTAGTCTCTACCAGTCAACTGGTTTAGTTTTTAACAGTCACCTGCTTTCCTAGTCTCTACCAGTCAACTGGTTTCCTCATCTCTACCAGTCACCTGGTTTCATAGTCCCTGGATGGATGGAAAACATGATTTTTCTGTTCCACTGGTTGCTAACTTCCTCTCCCTAGCACTCATCAACACACATGTATTAAGTATTATTTGAATAGTCTACTTATATTTCTTCTATAGGTAAAATCAGTGAAACTACCCTGTCCATATTCCACAGTGTTTCTTACTAGGCTACATGGTCAAATGAGTGTAAATGTGGATGTAAAATTATGCACAAGGAATAAAGAAGAACATACAAAAGAACCTTACTCTGAGACACAAATTAACGAAACATCAAAACAATGACGTTAGACATCCACTCAAATTGTTTTTTAAAATAGATAATTGTCTAATTATTGGTATAGCCTCATAGTCTGTAATGTTTGCCACTCTCGCCACACATTCACCTACTGTAATTCACTTCTTGACCAAGTTATTTTTATGGACTTGCCATCTGTCACTGTTTCCAATTGAGTAATTATCCTATCAACTTCCACCTAACCTCATAGACAACACAGTATAATGGCTATAGCATAAAATCTGCCTGATATGAAACTCACTTTACCTATTTAGCAACATCTTGTCCCATCTTGGAGGGTAGACACAACAACCATAAACCGGTGAAAGGCACTCAATAAATTTCCTCAGTGCATTGTCTCTGCAGAAATCCTGGTATCTCTCCTGGTATATGTAGTCCGGCTGTATAATTATGCATGCGCTTTGAATTTATGGTGACTTTGTGTGAGTTAAATAAGGTAGGCTAAAGGTTTCCATGTGACAACCTGTTTGGTTAATGTGGTATTTTATTCTTTGCTAATCTGATGCAGCACATGTGTTTTTTGTGGAATTGCTTTAGTACTTTTAGTGCTGACATTGGGGGAAACATTTTTTAATTTCCTGGGCCTCTTGGGGGAGGGGGAGGGGGTGAAGACTGTTTTCTTCATAACATTTCGCACAGCTATGTGGTCCATGGAATTATGAACTCTGCTGCACTGTAGATAGCGATATCACATATCTGATCTAATGTGTTGTCTGCTTAAACACATGTCAGACATATTGGAGATCAGTCACATAGTTAAGAATATAACAGCCATTGTACTAAGTACTAGCTAGTCTGGGTTGTTGGGAAGTTGTCTGGAGTCTGGGTTGTTGGGAAGCCAGTGGTACTGCAGCAGTTGTGTAATACTTGGCCTATATAGGCACTCTACTCTCGGTGTAAGATATTTATTTGATGCTGTCAATTTGAAGATGATGTGTCCACCAACCAAACTGTACTGTATTGTACTGTACATTTTAAGTACTGAACATTTTAAAGGAAATATCTGCAGGATGTGGGTTTTCTACAATACAATGTGGAATTGTCAATAGTCTTTGCTTTCAAAGTAAATCTCACCCCTATTTTCTTGAAGTATGGTGAAGGCTTGTTTATCAGTGTTTAGGTACTGTAGCACCCGTAAGTTATAATTTGTGGTACTTGCCTTAATGAGATGCTACAGGATTTGTGAATATGACAGAAATGTTGTCAAGAAATGACCTGATCTCCCCGGTCCCTGGAGCAAAAATTGATTTTGCAAAAGTTTGTTGGCCTTAAACTGAGGACTGTGTGGTCAAATGAGATAAGAAATCAAATAACATTATATCATGAACCATACAGTCAACACTTCCATCCAAAATTAAAGAATTTGTGACACAAATCACCAGCCTGTGTGGGAACAGAAGTGAATGTGGCTGCTAGCCCCTTCTGAAGAGGTCCTGGCAGCTGCAGCCTTATGGGACGCTCTATGGTTTTATAAGTTCCTTTGCATTTTGGACAAACCATCTTACTACACCCATCGAAGAAAACGTTCTATTTAAGAACCCAAAAAAAAACGTTTTTGTGTAATGTAGAGCCCTTTTTTGTTCTATGTAGGTTCTTTATGGCACCAGTGAGGGTTTCTTGTCCACAGGGACAGCCAAAGAACACTTTGTTCTAAGAGTGTACTGTAGGTGTTGAAAGAGGGTTTTGGAAGGACATATCTTCTGTCGATAGACCTTTAGGACACACAATTCTTGGTATGAGGTATGAAGATTCACAGTACTCATAACCTCCTTTTAATGTACAGAGCTGCTTTGTCTATTCATTATAATACAAAATGTCAATGACAACCACAGATGATATATATACACACATACTGTACATATACACATATATATCTATATAGATACAGTTGTGTTCAAAATAATAGCAGTGTGATTAAAAAAGTGAGTAAAGATCAAAATAACTTTTATTTCCATACACGCAAATGCATTGGGAACACTGCACATTCTATTCCAAATCAAAACATGAAGAAAAATTTATAAAATTTGTTATTACTTTACAGAAAGTGAAGAAAAAGGAATATTAGGCTGTTCAAAAAAATAGCAGTGTCTGCATTTTTCTTTACAAACTCAAACATTTACTGTATAAACTGAAAAATGCCTGAAGATTTAGCTTTCCTGTGAATCACTGAACTAATATTTAGTTGTATAACCTCTGTTTCTGAGAACTGCTGCACATCTGTGTTACATGGAGTCGACCAACTTCTGGCACCTGTGAACAGGTATTCCAGCCCAGGACGATTGGACTACATTCCACAATTCCTCTGCATTTCTTGGTTTTGCCTCAGAAACAGCATTTTTGATGTCACCCCACAAGTTTTCTATTGGATTAAGGTCCAGGGATTGGGCTGGCCACTCCAACGTTAATCTTGTTGGTCTGGAACCAAGATGCTGCTCGCTTACTGGTGTGTTTGGGGTCATTGTCTTGTTGAAACACCCATTTCAAGGGCATTTCCCCTTTCAGCAACATGACCTCTTCAAGTATTTTGATGTATCCAAACTGATCCATGATCCCTGGTATGCGATAAATAGGCCCGACACCATAGTATGAGAAACATCCCCATATCATGATGCTTGCGCCACCATGCTTCACTGTCTTCACAGTGTACTGTGGCTTGAATTCAGTGTTTGGGGGTCGTCTGACAAACTGTCTGCAGCCCCTAGACCCAAAAAGAACAATCTTGCTTTCATCAGTCCAAAAAATGTTGCGCCATTTCTCTTTAGGCCAGTGAATGTGTTCTTTGGCAAATTGTAACCTCTTCAGCACGTCGTTTTTTCAACAATGGGACTTTGCGGGGGCTTCTTGCCGATAGCTTGGCTTCACATAGGCGTCTTCTAATTGTTACAGTACTCACAGGTAACTTTAGACCTTCTTTGATCACCCTGGAGCTGATCATTGGCTGAGTCTTTGCCATTTTGGCTATTCTTCGATCCATTCGAATGGTAGTTTTCCGTTTTCTTCCACGTCTTTCTGGTTTTGGTTGCCATTTTAAAGCATTTGAAATCATTTTAGCTGAGCAGCCTATCATTTTCCGCACTTCTTTATATGTTTTCCCCTCTCCAATCAACTTTTTAATCAAAGTACGCTGTTCTTCTGAACAATGTCTGGAACGACCCATTTTACTCAGATTTTCAGAGAGAAATACACTATAACCAGCATGTACAACATTTGCTGCCTTCGTCCTTAAATAAGGGCCACCTGTGTGACACCTGTTTTTTCACAGAATGAATTACCTCACTAATTGAACTCCACACTGCTATTATTTTGAACACGCCCCTTTCAATTAATGATTCAATTACACAGAATCAGCAGCATGCATGTCATGACTGTTGGGTCTGTTGGTTTTCTATTACTCTACTACACCTACTAGTAAATTATTTGCCATGTAGAAATATAATTTATACCAAAAACAGTGATTGATCTGGTTAGTGATGTTGGACTGCTATTATTTTGAACACAACTGTATATAGATATATGTATAGATATATACACACACGTGTGTATATATACATACAGTGCCTTGCGTAAGTAATGGTTTGTTGGTTGGATGGATGGATGAATTGATAGATAATAGATAGTTAGTGTAGATAGATAGATATATGAGAGAAGGTTAGATGAGAGGTAAGATAGATGAGAGAAGGTTAAATAGATAGATAGACAGGTTTGCAATCAAACAATTACTATGACGTTAAAATAGAGATAGTCAGCTTTTATTTGATGGTATTTGTGTACATATTGGTTTCACCATTCATAAATGACACCACTTTTTATCCATAGTCCCCCTATTTCAGGGTACTCAAAAGTAATGGGACAGATTTATCAAATGTCCAAATTAAGCACTCATGTTTAGTATTTGGTCAGCAATCCTTTGCATGCAATAATTGCCTGAAGTCTGAAACCCATTGACCTCTCTGGTGATGCTCTGTCAGGCCTGTACTGCAGCCATCTTTTGTTTTGAGGTATTTTTGCCTCAATAAGGTTTTGAGGTATTTTTGCAGTCAATAACTTTACACTTTTTGGCCCTGAAAAACTCTCTAGTTGCTATGGCAGTATGTTTTGCATCTCTGTCTTATTCTATGATGAAGCGCCATCCAATGAATCTGGAGGCATTTGCTTGTACTTGAGTAGACAAGATGTTTCGGTACACTTCAGAATACATTCTGCTGCTGCCATCAGCAGTTACATCATCAATTAAGACAGTCGTCACTGTCCAACCGTCTCACTTATATTGTACTGTCACTTATTGTCTTGTCTCACTTGTCTTGTACTGTGTCACTTATTGTCTTGTCCTACCTCATTGCACTACTGCGTATTTGTATTATTGTATTATTTGTATTGTATGCTGCATTGTCAAGGAACCGAGCCCAAGAATTTTACTCCCTGCACTTGTGTATGAGACGTAACAAATAAACTTGAACTTGAACTTGAACTTAAGAAAAGTTAGCCAGTTCCAGTGGCAGCTTTTTTCTCTTTTCATGTGCAATCATTCTGGTACATAATATTTGTGTTATCTGTCCACAAGACCTTTTTCCAGACCTGCAGGCTTTTTAGGTACTTTTTTGCAATCTGTAAGTGATCCTTTTGAGGATAACTAGTGGTTTGCACCTTGCAGTGAAGCATCTGTAGTTTGGCTGGTGACGTATCTGTGGATGGTAGTCTCTGACACATTCACACATACCTCCTGGAGAGTGTTCTGATCAGTAGGACAGTTGTTGACAGTTTTATTTTATTTTCAATGATATTCCAAACAGTTGATTTTGGCAAGCCTAATGTTTTGGCTATGTTTCTGGGGTTTTTCTGATTTGTCAGCCTAATAAAAGCTTCCTTGACTCTCATTGATACCATTTTGGTCCTCATGTTGACAGACATCAATAGCAAACTTCAAAGGAGAATGCAAAGCCTCAATACGAAGAATCAATACTAGACATTGACAGCTCTCTTATGCCTGCACACATTTTGTGACGGAACACACCTGACTTACCAGAAACACCTGTCAAATTGTCCCATTACTTTTGGGTACCCTGAAATAGGGGGACTATTATTTGCTATTATTTGATTTCACATCCAAGCTTGTTGGAGTGTAGAGCCAAAAGAAGAAAACATTTCCCATTACTAAAGCAGGGCACTGTATATGCCATACTGGAGGTGCCTCAACAGAAAGCCTGATTTGTCCTGAATATGTCTCTTCAAGGGAGGGGGGCAGGTGCGCAGGCAGGCAGGGATGCAGGCAGCACAGAGAACTGAAACACAATGTGGCTGCCTCCTTAAAACGCTGAACAGTTCTGTCAGGTAACATTCAACTGTGGCTTCATGATCGTCCCACTGTGATTTGGGAAGCCAATAACAACCTACTTTTGAGGGAGGGCTTGTTTTATTTTGCCCTGTGTGACCTCTTGGTCCCGTCTCCCAAGTCAAAAAGTCAGACAACTTCACACCAATGTGTGCCAGACCAACCACCCTAACAAAACACATGAACATGAGCACAGATGTAACACTGTTAGAATATCTATCTATCCATCTATCTATCTATCTATCTATATCTCTAACATTCTATACACTAACCAACCAACCAAACCATCTATTTATCTGCTACCATAATAAGGTAACTTTCTTTCAACTACCCAGCAAATCTATCTATCTATTGAAACATCTTTAGAGCACTACCAAAATAAGGCTTTGTAAGCCCACAAAGTTTCTTCTGGAACTTATTTTTCTAGTTGATATTGTTGTTTTGTATGGTGATGCTATAGTATCTCCTGTTCCTGCTGTGGAGTGCTTGTTAAGGTTGGGCGGTATAACGGTAATACGGTATCCCGCGGGATTTGAAAATGCGGTATGATTTTCAATACCGTCATAAAATTGCTGCTCCATTAAAGCTGCCAAATTAAGCGCTGTTTGTCAATTCACAATGTGTAACAGCGCCGCTGCCAGCGTGGTCGGAGAAAGAATTACAAGTGTAACTATTAGGGTGCTGCACATGACCTCTTCCACCTAAGAAAAAAAAGATGACTAGCACTAATGACTTGGTCCCTAAAAAAATGCATTTCAAGCATTTCGGGTTCCGACCCAATGATAAAGGAGAGCCTGCAGATTTGGAGAGGCTATTTGCAAGATTTGATGAAAAAGATAACCGCCAGAGATGGGAACACTAATGGGAACTCATCTACACTCACACCTCAAACTGAAACACCCATTAAGAGTTGCACGGATGGGATATCTGTCTGTATCAAGCGCAGCTGTCGGGTTCAAACAGCTATTCGCTGACATGACGCCATACCTGTCGTTAACCATCCACTTTGTCACACCGACAGGAAACTACAGTCAAAATGCCTACAGACTAGCTTTTTCCAGAAAACCACACGGTTGATGCACTCCGCGTGGCACTTGGATGCGAATAAACTCTCGGCCATAACGACTGACAATGCAGCTAACATTGCAGCCGCCACCAGGGCCCTGAATTGGCCATGGCTCAAATGTTTTGGCCACAACCTCAATCTGGCTGTGACAAACGCAGTGCAGGACCAGAAGCAACGGACAGACCGGGCCCTCAGAGTCTACCATGCAATTAGGACTCCCAGAGCATAGACTCATAACAGTAACTAAACCAATATTTTATAAACAAATGGTATGACATAGGACATGAGACAAGTTATATTATTATGAATGCAGTGTGTGATGCTTCTTATTAAGCTACTGTATCATATTATGCTATTCATTTGTTTAGTTTAGTTAATAATTCTGTTTTTCAAAATAGATTAAATATATGGAGCAAAGACGGCTCCTGCCAGCCCAATGCGACGTTCTTTTGTTTTATTTTTCGCAGTGATACCGTATATCCCGGTAAGGACGGTATAAAGGTATGAACAAATGTATACTACCCAACCCTAGTGCTTGTCTCGCCATTATTACTGTAGCTGCCTTCCTTTTGTTTTCAGTACCATCGGATTTTTCTACTTCAGCTCTGGCAGCCTGCTCTCCCCTCCCCCATCATCTTCACTCTCCACTCTTCTCTCTCTCTCTGCCTCTTCTCCCCTCCTCCCTTTCTCTGAAGTGTGATGGTGGTTGTTTGTGTGTTGTGCAGCAAGACGTGTGTGTGTTTCTGTTGAGCAGGGAGACATGGGTGTCATTGCTGGGTATTGGGACGGGTGGCCTTACATCATCTATATACTGGCATGTATTGATCCTTCTTGGCTGTACACAGGTCCCCCTGATACACACACACACTCACACACACCAGGTCTCCCTCTACGCTCTATGCACACACAACACAGGGCCAGACTTGTGGTCCTCCTTTCCTGTGATATGTGAGATGACAGCCGTGATGTCATGGTGCTATGTTCATAGATCCCACCTGTTCCCCCGTCCTCTCACATGACAGATCAGACCAATCATCATCCTCCCTCCCTGTGGACCTTTGGCCTGCACTCAGACTGGGTTCAGACCCAGGTTGTCTATGTTAGCCCACCGAGCTAAAGCTGTGACATTTGCTCATACTTCAGGTCTTAGGCAAGGTTGGTCGCCGTTCAGACCGATGAAATGTACAAAAACCAGATTATGCACACTATCTGTAAAAAGTTGTATGTTTGACTTACGCAAAAACAGACAGACAAATAACAGATGATTGTCCATTGTCTACAAAAATTGTGCCTAAGCGGGCCCTTACTCATCATACAAACATGGTTCAGTAAACTACTACTGTTACACCTCACACCCCTTTTACCTACTCCTTCTCCTTGCATACCCATCTTAGTCACAGCACCAATGTAACCAACTGGTACCAACCTGCATGTGTAGACAAATGTAGGTTTGTCTGTTCTGTTTTCCCTCTGTCTTTATAGGGCGACATCACCACTCCCATTTGCTGCACCTGCTGCCAATCCTCCTAATCACCTGCCATCCCAGTCCGGCCCCAATCAACTCCCTTCATTTAGTATTTAAGCTGTGTGTCTCATGCCAGTCGCTCTCTTCCTGAGCTCATGCTTTGTTCTACACTTTGATGTGTGTATCCCCACTGACACTTGTTTCCCCCTACCTTGATTGTGTTTTGTGTGGTAGTTGTTTGTATGGTCCAGGCCCTGGGGCAGGTAAGACAGAGGCCTCTATACTCTCACACGTAGGTGGAACTATTGTCTAGACACACTAGGAAAGGGGTGGTTGCCAACCATGTACATTTTGATGTCCTTTGGGTAGAGTAGTTTACTTAGTCAGGGAGGCAGTATTTTGAGTTATGGATGTTTAGTTAGGGTCAGTTAGTAGCCTCTCCTAACCTTCCTAGATTTTTGTTACTTTCTTTTCTTTGGCAACATCCGTGTCCCCTTGGCCTGTGGGCTGCTAGTGTTGTGTGTGTCTGTTGTGTTGTGTGTACACCCCCCCCCCCCTATTGTTTACAATATAGCACTATTTCAGTTCACTCCATCCTTGTCTGGTCTCCTTTATTTCGCACCAACGCGCTCAAGATTCCTGCCTTTAGTTGGTCAAATCTGTTACGCACTTCCCTTTACCCTAGACACAACTGAGTCGTAACAGCATGCCACAAGACCGTGTTAACCAGCTGAGCTAAAACCTAGGTATTAGCTCTGGGAGCCAACATACATTTTCAGGTCTCAGTCAAGGTTACTAATCTGTCGGTCTGACCCAATGGTTTCTCTATGGGAGTCTTCAGCATTTCAGGTGTGCTTGATTTTGATTGTGAGTTTGCTTATATTTTTGTGCGTGACAGCACGTCATCTGCTGCCAATAGGCCGAAATACAAATAGCTGATTAGAACAATAAAAATAGCATGCATTATTTTTAAATATCAGAACCGAAAAACGTATTATTATTTTTACATTTCTAGCATTGGAATTGCATTGACAGTCAAATTCATTGTCATTTTAAGAATTCTGACATTGCCAGTGTGAGGATATTTCCATGTTTTTGAGATAAATTGGCTAATTATGCTTCATTTAATGTGTTTACATGTGCTGTGCTTTACCACACATTTCAAAACAAGAAAGTAAAGGGGGAAAACGTCAAAAGTAAACTATGCAAATTGTAAAGTTAGAAGACATTAGGTGTAGTCATGACAGCAAAGCATTTAGCCTACCTACCCAACAGAGATGTCACCTTTCAAACAGCGATATTAGTCCATTATTACAAAGCAAAGAACATCTCCTAACATCTCCTAACATCACTTCAAAGACTTCATCACTTCATCGCTTTAGCTGATTGTCAATCAAGGTGTGAATTACATAATTACAAAGGTGAGAATTAGCCTACATCCTTTTCATAGTGATTAAAAGTTGCTTGTTTGTATTAATGAGCGACTGAAAAGCGCTCACAATGGAATGGAATTATAGTAGAGAGAAACATTTCAGTTAAGCTTAGTTTAAGTTTAGTGCAGTTTTCACCTTTTACTTTTTGACTGATTTTACATAATGTTCATTTTTTATTTTTCCATGGAGAGCTGTTTTTTACACTTTGCACTTATGATGCATAATTACACAATATATAATAATAAAAAAAAACATAGAAACATAGAAAAAAACCCAGAGAAAATTACAGCAGTTATACATTATGGTGTGTATCATAATAATGTGTCTATCGAAATAAACCGTCTATTTTGCTGGTTTTTGCTAACGCACGATCGACCTGACCCCTAGTGGAAAGTGAGGTGACTACTGCAAGTAGTGCAATTGAGTTCAAGGTCCAACTTGACAGATCCGGACAGCGCAATCACGTAAAAGCAGGTGTGAGTCGAAATTCTGTATGTGCGTCTGTTGGGTTTAGACAGCATGACTATCAGAGCAATAGCCCCTCAGAACCAGCATGCTGAAGCAAGTAGTCTGAACTTTGTTAGTGTATACCTCCCACCATAGTATTTCTGGTGATGTTCTATTGTTGTGCAGGAGATGCCTTTGAATCAACTGTGATCCAGCTTAGGGCTGGGAGGGTGCTAAACCCATGTTTATGGTCTATAATTTGATCACGTCCATGGCTTTTCCTAGGCTTATTGTTCATTTTCTCCAGGGCTTTCTTGTAATCAAATTGAAAAGGAGTTGCAGTTGTGTTGCACAGGACTGAATATCATTACCCTCTATCTACGAATCTACCTTTTCATTCAGGGGCTGATAAGGGAATTCTTTCTGCAAGAATGAACAAATACTGCATATGCCAACTCTTTCATTTTCAATACAAATTGAATGACATCAACCCTCTTGAGCAAATATTCAATAATGTTATTCATTAATCTGCTACTCGACACCTGCTATCCATATTTACTTTATTTTCTCACACGATTTTGCATAAATATGGAGTGGCTTGTCTCGCTACCTGCTCATATTCAGGCAGAAATGGTCAATTGTTTAGCAAGTGAAGCTTGGGTCTATTTTTACTCAGGCACCAGGGACAGCTAAGCCCACTGAAGCCTGTCCAAATGGCTCACTGTCTGTCCTGCTTGATACAGAGGGATAAGGAAGCCATCGTCTTGGTTTGTGATGCTTCATTTTACTGAGTCTGCCTCTGTGTTGTGCTTTAATGATGCTGTAGTAATTGTTGTATAATAGCACTGGTGAATTATTTAATTTGAGTCATCTCCCCAGAGCAGCAAGCAGCTGCTTCATTCGGCAAGTGTTCTACATATACACGTGCACACATGCACCCACCCACCCCCTCCCCCCCCCCCCCCCCCCCCACACACACACACACACACACACACAGTATTCTGGAGTTAGAAACTTATCAGAGAGAGGTTGTACATTGCTCTGGAGGATGTTGGTATGTGAGCTTCCGTAGTACAGAGCCAGAATGGCTGTATAGGACCCATACTAGAACAAGTGTGCTCTATAAATTAAAACAAAGAGCGGTACATCAAAGAAAATATGAATAATTAGCTAAACAACCTAATGTACTGAGGGAATTTACCACTGGCAAATACTTGACTAGCATTAATGAAGCCTAAAAACACATTTACATGCAAAATGATCCACACTTTGGAACCCCGATTGACATACTTCCTTTCAGTGTGCTCATACATGAGGAGTAGAATGTCAAGCTTGTTTATAGAACTTTGTAGACGTGTAGACGTGTGGAGAAATCGAACAAATGTTGCACACCCACAGTTAATTTCACACCTCACACTTCACACAGTCTGTACAGAAGGATACGTTCTTACCCAGCGAACCAGTGAGTCTGTACAGAAGGATAGGTTTCTACCCAGTGAACCATTGAGTCTGTACAGAACGTTTCTACCCACTGGACCATTGCAGCCCTAGTGAAACCATGTGTTGGTTCAGTTTAATCATTTAAAGAAAGCAGACATGCTTATGTGTAAAACATGTTTGCACAAAAGCATTACCTGTTGCATTACCAGTATTTTACTGTTACTGTTTTCTGTATAAACTGAGCTGGTACAGGGCATACGATAAAACTTGTATCTATAACAGTCCTAGTTGTGTTACTAGAATGTAAATGGCGCAGGTTAAATGCCAGTAAAGTCATTTCCACTCTATCCTTGTATCCTTTACCTGCATTGCACTGATGTGTGTTAATTGATTTCCTGGGTAAAACATAGTAAATGAAGGTCTGTGTTAACAGGGGTTAAGACAATGAATACCGATCTGTTTAGGAATGAGGCTTGAGTTACAATTTGAGGACTGGGTCCTTAAAGCCTTGTAGCTGCTGTGTTTTTGGCTGCCCCGGGCTAAGTACCAATTGTGTAGTATTGTGGTGTGCTGGATCCAGCCTGTGCAATTACCTTCTAGTTAAATATGTATGACCTAGATGGACCCTGTGCCACTAGCTCCACGGAGGAGGACCTTTTAGAGTGTGGCACATTCTTAAAGAGGAGGAGGACCTTTTAGAGTGTGACACGTTCTTAAAGAGGAGGGGTACCTTTTAGAGTGTGGCGCGTTCTTAAAGAGGAGGAGGACCTTTTAGAGCTTTGCACAGCATTTAAAGGGGCCTCCTGTGTCTGTACTGTGCTCTCCCTTACTGCTACAGGAACAAGTCAGAGACATACAGCAGTTATGAACCCCAAATCAACCCTACCTCCTACCTCCTAGAGACACTTGTGTAGATCTGAGAGGATTTAATAAGCAGAAGCAAGATTCATAAAAGATTGGATCTGGTCAATCAGAGGGCAAGGTGGAGCTGTTGACACATTGCTTTAACCAATCCTCTCAGATGTACACAAGTTTCTAGAGAATCACCATGGAGCTAAATCACCATCAAAACTCTGTCATCAGCCTGTAGCACATGATTTGTCCCATCCTTGAAACCCTGATACCTCCCTGAATTTGCCAACCAGCATCCTTTCACAAACTTGAACCCATGTGTGGATCGCGACTCTTCGGATTCTGTCAAATGCTGTGATACTGTGATTGGTTAGGGACAATCCAATTCTTGTTGCATTACACCCACAACTGATCTCCAAGATGGCAGATCCAGACTGAGTTATATGGAGTGAACGATGCAGATACGTAATGCAATTCTGAGAAATAATCAATTCTGGATGAGTCGCCAGGCAAGCACATGATGTGCACATGTTTACTATGATTTGTGATTGCGAACATGATTAGCAAACAGGTACTGAAGCTTGATTTGTGAATATACACAACAAGATCCACAAACATGCAACGTGATTTGTGAATAAACACAACAAGATTTGCTAAATTGTATGATGCATTGTGAATGGTGAATCTTAAATACATTTGCAGATGCCCAGTCAGCACACTCAAGAGTTTTGACAGTGTTTTATAAATCCCTTACACATGTTCACATCATGAATGCTCACATTATGTAGTTTTGACAGTGATTTAGCTCCATAATAGGGCCTACAGGTTCATTTGGAATTAAGGGAGAGACTAGAAACAGGTTTGCCAGAGGATGTGTATTGTTTGGGTAGAAGTAATGCTGTAGCCTCTTTCTCTGCAGACGTGGCTGAAGAACTATGGCTACCTTCTACCCCACGACATCCGGACATCTGACCTGCGGTCTGAGAAAGCCATGCAGTCGGCGGTCGCTGCCATGCAGCGGTTCTACGGTATTCCAGTGACTGGGATCCTTGACCAGACCACCATTGAGTGAGTAACGTTACCGCTTCCTGATAATGAATAACTATCTGTGTAGCATTTTTCGTACAGTACATTGCAGACAAAGTACTTTACAGAATAGCACTCATGAATAAAAAGCTACAAAACATGACTTTTTCCAGACCTCTGCAGGCTATTTAGGTACTGTTTAGCAAACTGTAACCTGACCATCCTTTTTGAGGATAACTAGTGGTTTGCATCTTGCAGTGAAGCCTATGTAGTTCGGCTGGTGACGTATTCTGCAGATGGTAGTCTCTGAGACATTCCCAACTACCTCCTGGAGTGTTCCTGATCTGTGGGACAGTTGTTTTGGGGTTTTTCTTAATTATGGTGAGCAATCTTTGGTCATCCACTGTAGAAGTCTTCCTTGGCCTACCAGAACGTTTGCTATTGCTGAGCTCACCAGTTCTTTTGTTTCTTTTTAATGATGTTCCAAACTGTTGATTTTGGCAAGCCTAAGGTTTTGGCTATGTTTCTGATTTTTTTTTCTTCTGATTGTTCAGACTAATAATGGCTTCCTTGACTTTCATTGACGTCTCTTTGGTCCTCATGTTGACAGGCACCAATAGCAACTCCAAAAGCAAATCCAAAGCCTAGAATCAATACAAGACATTGACAGCTCTCTTATGCCTGCAGAAATGACATGATAGAACCTGACTAACCAGAAACACCTGACGAGCCAATTGTCCCATTACTTTTGGTTACCCTGAAATAGACTATACATAAACATTTATGTTTATAATTTATATATATTTATTATAATTTGTCAATGGTGAAACCAATATGTACACAAATACCATCAAATAAAAGCTGAGAATCTCTACTTTAATCTCATAATGGTTGCTAACCCTGCTAACTTCTTGGTGCTGTGGAAATGTAATGAATGGCTCAGCATATATTGCTCCACTACTGGTGCACAGTTCATGTAAGGTATGTGAAATATTAAACAAATATGAAAATTAGGTGAACTGTCCATGTAATGAATATTAAATAGGCATTATGCATGGAGCCCAGACAGTGATGCACTCAATCCGAAGTCAACCCCTACTCACTACCCACAATGCACTGGTGGAGATCTGACAGGGTTACTCAGCCATGTGGTAGTCAGCTCCATGTTCGCCTCTGATTGGCCAGGTGGAATGTTTGCCATCTTGATTACACCTATCCAATCCTCTAGGATCTCCACAAATCTATTGGGGGTAATGAGTAGGGGTAAATTTCAGATGAAGTGCATAGGGGTAGATTTGGCTACGGTTTGATTTGGGATTCAGCGTAGATGTATCTTACTGTGGTTCCATTAGCAATGGTGCATTCTAGGTAATGGTGCATTCTGGGTAATGATGCATTCTGGGTAATGGTGCATTCTAGGTCATGGTGCATTCTGGGTAATGGTGCGTTCTGGGTAATGGTGCATCCTAGGCAATGGTGCATTCTAGGTAATGATGCATTCTAGGTGATGTTGCATTCTGGGTCATTCTCTGCAGGTGGATGAGGAAGCCTAGGTGTGGCGTTCCTGACCATCCCCACATCAGCCGCCGGAGACGGAATAAACGCTACGCATTGACAGGACAGAAGTGGAGGGACAAAAAGATCTCGTACAGGTACAGTCCGTCCGTTTGTCTCCAAGCCTCCTAACACTTAATCTTGATGAAAGCTCTGTCATACACTGAGGGCTGCAATTTGCTTCTGCAAAAAAATGCGCTTCAAGTTTCGAATTTGTAAATGAATATATCTCTACTGTAAATGACGCAAAGTATATAATAATTTAAATTCAGCCATACACTCTTGTGTGTTTTTGTGGCCGCAAAATACTACTCTCACTGGGTGAAGCCTGTGAGATGTGGGGTTTTAAACCTGGTGAGGCTATATGTAGCTCTCTGCCTCCCCTGAGACACATCAACACTATCCACTGTATCTGAACCTGACACACAGTTACTGCATCTCTTTGGCTGCTTTTACACATCACACACACACACACACACACACACACACACATTACTGTACTTCTCTGGCTGCCTTTGCACATCTGTTTATTCATCTCTCATCTCATGTTGGTGCACATCAACCTTGTGGCCTACTACTCTCCCCCTGCTATATTCTGAGTGCTTACGCAACTCAGCAACACTTACTGAAATCCTTCTGAAGACAGGAAGAGAGAGTGAAGCTATCTGTTGTGGAGTGAAGCAGGAGAGAGGGGAAAAGACTGATGCGTGAAGCAGCACCTTTAAATATTAAAAAAATTCTGGCTGCTCTATATTTAGCCTGTCTGGGCTGGTGAATCTGATTTGATCTTTGAGGACTGTCACCTAGCATCAGAGCACTGGGAGAAGGTGCCGGTGCTTACTGCCATTCCTCCAATCAGAGCCAGCTATAAGAAGGAGGCGGGACTTACTGCCATACCTCCAATCAGAGCCAGAGAAACTAAGTGTCTTTCTTCCAGCATTCCACTGTTTCTCTGCCCTCCTTATTTCACTTTTAGTCTTTCTTAATCCTTTGACACATACTTTCAAACGTACGTTTAGAGTGGTCCCTCAAGCGCACTGGTTTGATTAGAACACTTGATTACAAACATCTATTCATGATTGATGCAACAATTATACAATCAGCGTTTAAGATGACCATGCTGTTTTTCCACCGTAACCCTAACCCATTTTGCGCAAATTATAAGTCTTTACAACTGTATTTCCTCAATGTGAGCAGTTTATTTTATTTTTTATGTAGATGATTAGACATTCACAGAAGTAGCAACAGCATAACACTGTTCTCATCCAAATCGTGAAATGGAGGCTAAGGCTACGTTATTTCTAACTCTTTCTGGGGAAAGAGTGATTTTACAAGCGGTCTAATTGGGCCAACTCTCAACTGACAGAAACCATAATATAAATGAGCTTATAGCGATAATTTACAATTGATCACATTAAGGGTGAGGTCACTAATGATCAAAGTAATTGACTAAACCACTTTCCAAAAGTTCAGATGGTGGCTATTGACTTGTTTGTGGGCGCTGAGATGTTTTTCCACATCCAACCAAAGATGAAACGAGACGACAAGATGGGTCACTCCCATCATCCACTTTTCAAGTTTACGGAAAGTTTTCTTATGGGTTTCCCGACATACGAGTGAACCATCTACTCAACTAATTTCGCTAAGACATCTTTGGACTGATAGTTATTTACATGGCTGCGCACGTAGACAGTAAATAGCATGATTAGCTTATTATGATCTGTACAACCTTCAAATAAGTATTATACACACACATCATATGTCCATTAATGTATGCAAGAATCTAAATACATGATTTGTCACCAGTATTTGAAAACATGTGAATAACAAAGTAAACAAAGACATTTTTAGAGCCCAACCGATACTGGATTATACCGATGCCAATTTATGCGGAGGAAAATTCACAGATAACCAATATATCTGCCAATACAAAAAATATATATGTTTACAGAATACCTTTTTAGCACAGTTTTCATAGGAATACAATGGCAAAAATATGCTCCTAATGCTGATTAAGCAAAAATCCATATGTCAATAATGACCAGAAATGATCAACATTTATTTATTTTATGTGCACAGTTACTTGCACTATGCCAAATGAGAACAATTGTTCAGTGCACTGCATATTCATATCAGTGATTTGGTGTTCAATCTAACTTGCTGTGACACAGCTTGATCATCTACTGTTTTTATTTTTGTTATACTTGATATTTAATTTACAAAAACATACATACTGCACTTTGTGGTTGCCAACCACTGCAATCTCCAGTAATGGTTTATCCCAGCCATCCCCCTTCCCAAGAAAATGTTTATAAAAGTGGTCAATTCCTGCATAGGGCAGTCAGTCCATGCTGACATGGTTGATTGGAACTACATACCCAAGCTGCTTGTGACAAAAGTAAGCTAGAACGTCTGAAATGCATGGATACAAGCTAGCCATGTTAACTGGTGAAATAAATTATTGGTAAATAATATTTTACTGTGTGACTCCTTATGCCGAATAACTCCTGTTCGGTTAACATCATTTTTGTAACATCTCGTCCGGTTTCTTAGTTTATGTTTGTCTTCGTTTCATGCGATTCATTTTTTGTTTCCTGTTTGTTTTGTGTTCCTCACCTTGTCTCTCGTTTCAGACACTTCACCACCTGCCCTTGTGTGTTTCCTGTGTGATTGTCGACCCTGCCCTGATTAGCTTCACCTGTTCCTCATCAACCTTGCCTGTGTATTTAGTCTGTATGTTCCCCTGTCTCTGTGCCAGTTCTTCTTTGTAGCTTGTGTCAAGCGTTCCAGCGATTTTTCCTAGTGATAAGTATTCCTGTTTTTTTTTTGTTTTTTTTTGTTTTTTTATTATCTCCGAGTGTGTTTTTGACTTTGCCTTTTTGCCTACCCTTTTTCGGATTATTTGCCTGCCTTTTTGAACTGCCTGCCTGTGTACCTAACCCTGCTTTGCCTTCCTGGATTATTCTGCCTACCCATTGACTGCCTTCCTGTGTACCGAACCTTTCTGAAAGTAAAGACTTTTCTATTGGATTTTTTTCTCAGAGTCGTGCGTTTGAGTCCTTTGCCTGAGTACTCCAGCCATTACAGAATGAACTGGCCAAACTATGGACTATCAGCCGACTCAGACTGTATGCGTGCTGCACTTCAAGCTCAGGGGATTCGGATCGGGATTGATGAGCAACTCACCTCAATCTGTCTGGGCTGTTAGAGCAACACAAGGGCTTCCAGGCTTCCATCGGCAGCCAGGTTTGCAAACTGGCTGACCAGATCCAGCAGCTGATGGTTTTCCGGGGACTCCAGTAACTGTCGGTCATTCCAGGTTCAGTGTGTGCGACAGGCATCTTCATTCCGGACAGAACGTTCCAAGGTTGCCGACATCATCACCCACCTTACCGGCAGAGCCGAAGCCTGGGCTACGGCCGAGTGGGCCAGGGATTCTCCAGTCTGCCATTCCTTGGAGCTTTTCATTGACACTCTCCACAAGATTTTCGACCACACAACCTCCGGTTGAGAGGCAGCAAGAGCGCTCATGGGTCTGTGCCAGGGCAAGGGGTGGGTTTCCAACTACGCCATCGGCACCGCACCCTGGCAGCACACAGCAGCTGGCACTCCCCCTCCCTGTTTGACGCTTTCCTGTATGGCCAGTTGGCTTCCCCCTGACCTGGATTCTCTTTTTGCTTTGGCCATAAAGATTGACAATAATTTCTAGGAGAGAGATCCAGGGCCCGTCCTGAGGTGGCAGTCCACTGCCAATCGCTCCTCTTCATGGCATCCTCCCCAACGACTCTTCCTGGCGGCCGACTCACCAGCGCCCCCTACTGCTTTGGAGGACCCCATGCAGTTGGGGAGAGCCAGGCTCACTCCCGAAGAGCGCCAGCGCCATCTACGGGAGGGCAGATGCATCTATTGTTCTCAGCTGGGTCATTTCATCACTGTCCTGTAAGACCAGGCTCATCAGTGAAGAAGAGGGCACTGGTGAGCCGAACCATTTCTTCTGCCAGTCCCTCTTGAATTCTCACTCCTGCACGGCTAATTACTCCATCCCAGACTCTCAATCACCTTTTATTTTGTTGATTGGAGGTTAGCCAAAAGACTTGGACTTAACATTGTTCCTCTGCCCAAACCATTAGAAGCCAATGCTTTAGATGGTCGCCTGTTGAGTCACTCACCGTACTCAACCCATTCAACTAATCATCGCCAATAACCACACTGAATTCCTGAGTTTCCATCTTTTCAACTCACCTTTACATCCTCTCATTATCTTTGGCTCTCTAAGCATAACCCTCACGTAAACTGATCCACTGGGGAGGTTACGGGTTGGGGCAAGGGATGCTCAAACTCCTGCCTTCCATCAGTTCCTGCTCTGGTGTCTCCTCGACCTCTGGACTCTGCATCTGTGTCTCCTGAGTCTCCAGCGTCTCCTGTCTCCTCACATCTTCTGGCTTCATCGGACTTCCATCTTTTCAGTGTTCCCTCCTGTTACCTTGACCTCTGCCTCCTCATCGGCCTCCTCAGCACTACAACTGCTGTATAGACTTGCTCCCAGGAACTTTACCTCCCAGAAGGCAAATCTATTCATTGGCCCCTGCTATGGGATGCTATGAAGAAGGACATTGACTCTTCCCTTGCTGCCGGTATCATTCGCCCATCATCTTCTCCTGCTGGGGCTGGTTTCTTTTATCAATAAGAACATTTGCTTCATCCCTGCATCGATTACCGAGGTCTGAATGACATCACCATCAAGAATAGGTACCTCTTATCTTGTCAGCATTTGAACTTTTGCAAGGGGCTAAGATCTTTACCAAACTAGATATTCGAAATGCTTATCATTTGGTAAGGATAAGGGAGGGGGACCAGTGGAAAATGGCCTTCAACACTCCTAGAGGTCACTACGAGTATGTGGTAATGCCTTTTGCTCCAGCTGTGTTCCAGGCTCTGGTGAATGACATTCTCAGAGACATGCTGAATCAGTTTGTCTTCGTCTACCTGGATGATATCCTCATCTTCTCCCCTGATGAGAAGTCGCACGTCCACCAAGTTCTTCAGTGCCTCCTCGATAACCAGCTCTTCGTTAAAGCGGAGAAATGTGAGTTCCATGCCTCCACCGTTGCATTCCTGTGATTCATCGTCTCTGAGGACAACATCCAAATGGATCCTATTAAGGTCAGTGTAGTTGCTGAGTGGCCCACACCTACTAGTCATTTTCTGGGGTTTGCAAACTTCTACAGATGTTTTATTAGAAACTTTAGAACTGTTGCTGCCCCGCTCCATGCCCTCACCTCCTCTAATGTCAAGTTTCAGTGGTCTCCCCAGGCTGAGCAGGCTTTCCGGAGGTTGAGGGAGAGCTTCTTCTCGGCACCCATCCTCACTCACCCGGATTCTCGTCAGCAGTTTATTGTGGAAGTGGATGCCTCGGACGTCGGGGCTGTCCTTTCCTAGTGGTCGCAAGGGGATAACAAGCTCCATCCCTGCGCCTTTCTTCCCCAGAAACTCTCTCCTGCTTAGAGGAATTACGATGTGGGAAACAGGGAGCTGTTGGCCATCAAGGTGGCCCTGAAGGAGTGGCACCACTGGTTGGAGGGAACAGAGCACCCTTTCCTGGTTTGGACAGACCATAAAAACTTAGAATACATCTGGGCCGCTAAATGGCTCAACGTCAGGCAAGCCAGGTGGGCATTTTTCTTTAATAGATTTAACTTTTCCCTGTCTTTCCATCCTGGATCCAAAAACATCAAGCCCGATGCTCTGTCTCGCCTGTTTGACCCTGACTCTGCCCCAAGGTCTCCCACCAACATCCTGCCCTCTTCCTGTATGTCACATGGGGCATTGAGGAAGAGGTCAGACAGGCGAGTATTGATGTCCCTGTTCCGGACGGCTGTCCTTCGAACCGGCTGTTTGTCCCTGTCTCCCATCGCTCTCAGGTGATCCATTGGGCTCACACCTCCCTCCTCTCCTGTCACCCTGGAGTACGGCGGACTCTGTTCGTGATCAGGCAATGTTTTTGGTGGCCGTCCATGGAGAGAGGTTGGGGAGTGTGGCTACCTGTCCTGTGTGTGCCTGGAACAAGGTTTCCTGACGCCCGCCCCCTGGTCTCCTGTGCCCGCTCCCTGTGCCTCATCACCCCTGGTCTGACATCTCTCTGGATTTCGTCACAGGGTTACTCCCCTCGAAAGGTAATGCCACCATTCTGATTGTGGTGGACAGATTTTAGAAAATGGTAAATTTCATCCCTCTGCCTAAATTGCCGTCATGGGTTCATGGATTTCCTAGGGATGTGGTGTCAGACCGGGGGCCACAGTTCATCTCCCGGTTCTGGAAGGCGTTCTGCTCGCTTCTTGGCGCCACTGTCAGCCTCTCCTCCGGGTACCATTCCCAGTCCAACGGCCAGAGCGAGCGGCTCAACCAGGAGCTGGAGACCTGCCTTCAATGTCTCGTGTCCCAGAACCCAGCCACTTGGAGTAAGCACCTTCTCTGGGTCGAGTATGCCCATAACACCCTGCAGGAGTCTGCTTTTGGTCTCTCCCCCTTCCAGTGCGCCTACGGGTACCAGTCGCCACTGTTCCTGGACCTGGAGACAGAGGTCAGCGTTCTCTCTGTCCAAGCATTAATTCGGCGGTGTCGCAGCACATGGTGCCAAGCCCAGCAGGTGCTCCTCAGGACCTCGGCCCAGTACAAACCAGGGGCAGACCACCGGTGAACTCCCGCTTCCACTTACCAGCCAGGGCAGAGGGTCTGGCTTTCCACCTGAGACCTCTCCCTGCGGGTTGAATCCCACAAGCTGGCTCCCTGGTTTGTGGGTCCCTTCCCAGTGTCCAAGGTGATTAATCCTGTGGCGGTGCGACTGCAGCTTCCCAGATCCTTGAGTTCACCCCACCTTCCATGTGGCCAGGGTCAAGCCGGTGAAGGAGAGTCCCCTGGTTCCCGCCTCCAGGCCCCCCCCCGGTTCATCGATGGAGGGCCGGTGTACGTGGTTAAGCGGCTCCTGGCTGTTCGTCGTCTGGGGTATAGCCGGCAGTACCTGGTTAACTGGGAGGGGTACGGGCCCTAGAGGTCTTGGGTCCCCACCAGGGACATCGTGGATCCTGACCTCATCCGGGAGTTTCACCGAGCCCATCCTGACCTGCTTGGGACGTCAGGTGCCATCCTGGGGGGGGGGGAGGGGGTGTACTGTAGTGTCTCGTCCGGTTTCTTAGTTTATGTTTGTCTTTGTTTCATGTTTGTTTTGTGTTTCAGACACTTCACCACCTGCCCTTGTGTGTTTCCCACCTGTGTGATTGTCAACCCAGCCCTGATTAGCTTCACCTGTTCTTCATCATCCTTCCCTGTATATTTAGTATGTGTGTTCCCCTGTCTCTGTGCCAGTTCGTCTTTGTACCTTGTGTCCAAGCGTTCCAGCGATTTTTCCTAGTGATAAAAAAAACAGGAATACTTATCTCCAAGTGTGTTTTTGACTTTGCCTTTTTGCCTACCCCTTTTTGGATTATCTGCCTGCCTTTTTGAACTGCCTGCCTGTGTACCTAACCCTGCTTTGCTTACCCTCTTCCTGGATTTCTGCCTACCCATTGACTGCCTACCTGTGTACCGAACCTTTTTGAAAATAAAGACTTTTCTATTGGATTTAAGTTTGTCACCGAGTCGTGTGTTTGAGTCCTTTGCCTGAGTACTCCAGCCATTACAATTTTAGATGGCAACTATGCTAATTGACTGCAGTCCTAAGAGCTAATATTACATTGTAAATTCAGCCACTTCAGTAGGCTCTCCAGTAACAGCAAACACCAATAAAGTTTATTTATTCATAAAAATCCATGTATGCATATATTTTGCTCTGGAAAAACACAGTTACACTGACTTTCTATAATTTCGGAATGTCATTCTGAAGCACATCTTCGGTGCTTTATAGGTAGAATATGTGCAGATACAAATATTTCTGTAAAAAGCCAATATCGGCCAATAATATTGGTGCTCCGATATATCTGGCTCTAGAAATTATCACCACACATACCTTTGTCAGTGATGCTTTATTGATACAAGTGGTGAGTGCCGGTGTCTGGGGCTGAATACATTTGTTGGTTATCCAATACAGGCAAAATTGAAGATAAAGTTAAGCGATACAAACTAGACCAACCTATTTAGCCTACCAAGGCTATGACATCCAAAACGCAGCACACAGGGTAGACATATGGCGCAACAATCAAATTCTAGAACAGCATCTGTGCACTCTGATATTCTGAATGAATTTATAAAGAATGCAGACTCAAAGTTTGAATTTGTCGCATTCACGTTATTAGAGAAACTGGAATTCCCTCTGAGTTTTTTTTTGTTTGTCCTATTATGAATGCAGACTCTAAATGGAATCTGTCACATTACACAATGTTGCCTAGTGTTAGTGGCTACTGTCTTGGCTTGCCAACTATGCTGTATTACAAACACCCATCTGCCGGTAGTTGCCATAGGTCATTTGGCTTAGT
This sequence comes from Argentina silus, assembly GCF_951799395.1. Lineage (NCBI taxonomy): Eukaryota > Metazoa > Chordata > Actinopteri > Argentiniformes > Argentinidae > Argentina > Argentina silus. The sequence continues at coordinate 16,083,426 of NC_139658.1, read as the reverse complement.
TGGCATTTGTCACATTTCACACCATTTATGCAGATTAACAATTACATAGCAGACGAGGCATCATGTGCACATGTGATATGCATGCTCTATTAAAGGGGTGGTTCAGTTTATTTTCATAAATAGGTGAAAATTAATCTTACCCTGACTTGTTAGATGCTAGATCTCAGGTATGTTGAAGTCCAGTCTATTGGAGGGGGAGCTTTAAACCATCGCTTTCATCGCAGGGTTTATAGTGCAAACAATAGGAAATCACTGGTCACTGCTTTTTTGTGATGGCATTGACACAATGGAACAAGCTTGTGTTTGTAGATGTTCTGCTATCTTGATCCTCATTCCCGCCTGTGTCGCTCACTGACTAATTCATATTATGATATTCATTCACACTATTCAGTAGTAATACACAACAACACATGCACAAAGCTCTCTACTGCAACAAACTACCCAGAACTTCGAGGTAACACTTTATTTGGATAGTCCCAAATAGATGGTTTGTAGATGTACTGTCAAAATTTCAACTAACTATGCACCAACCCTAACCCTTACCCTAACCCCTACTCTAACACTTCTGTCCGTTCCTATGTCACACGCTTTCTCTCCGACGGCACTGACATTGGTGAATGAATGACGTCTTGCCATAGAGATTGTTTACGAGTTTGTTTGTTATTGATTTTACACTGTAACTGTGTACACAGTGAAAATGATGTAAATTATGTGACATTGGGTGTTATAGTCTCTTTATGGGCTCTGTAACAACTGTTTCACTCCATCACAGTGGAAGGTGCACAGACAAATTGCATGGACAGTTATTGCTCAGTTCTCTAATAAAGCTACTATATACAGTCACTGAGCACTTTATTAGGAACTCTATACTAATACTGGGTAGGGCCTCCCCTTATTCTCAAAACAGCCTCAATTATTTGTGGCATTGATTCCACAAGATGTTGGAAACATTCCTTTGAGATAATGGTCCATGATGACATGATTGCATCAAGCAATTTCTGCAGATTTTTCAGGTGCACTTTCAAGCTGTGAATCTCCCATTCTACCACATCCCAAAGGTGTTCTATTGGATTCAGATCCGGTGACTGGGAAGGCCACTGAAGAACACTGAACTCTGAATTGTCATGTTCATGAAACCTGTTTGAGACGACTTTTGCTTTGTGACATGATGCATTATCATGCTGGAAGTAGCCATTAGAAGATGGGTCAATTGTGGCCATGAAGGGATGCACATGGTCAGCAACAATACTCAAATCGGCTGTAGCATTCAAACGATGATTGGTATTCATGGGCCCAAAGTGTGCCAAGAAAACATTCTCCACACACCACTTCCACCATGAGAAGGTGTACAGCTGTTCCTAATAAAGTGTTCTGTGAGTGTATTTTGAGCCACTTTACTTTGTCCTGTCCACTGGACATCACCTCTTTAACTTCTCTGTTTCTTGTAGCCAAACAATTTCCCCCTGTTTTTTCTGCCCTGTCCTGCAGCAATACAACTTCACCCTTCCTCCTCTCTCTGTCTCTTGCAGCATACACAACTTCACTCCTAAGGTGGGAGAAAAAGACACACAGCGGGCCATCAGGCAGGCGTTTGACGTGTGGCAGACGGTGACGCCACTCCATTTCCAGGAGGTGGCGTATTCTGACATCAAGAACGAAGGCAAGGAGGCCGACATCATGATCTTCTTCGCCTCTGGTTTCCATGGTGACAGCTCACCTTTCGATGGCGAGGGAGGTTTCCTGGCGCACGCCTACTTCCCAGGCCCAGGGATCGGAGGAGACACGCACTTCGACTCGGACGAGCCCTGGACGCTAGGCAACGCCAACCATGACGGTGAGTTACCATAGTTACCAGTACAGTACTGGGCTTAGAGGGGTCATGTGTTTTAGTTTTCAGTACAGTGTCGTGTATAAGACCCGAGCAGTGCTTTCAAAGCATGTATTGTTTTGATCAGGTGTTCTCTATTTACATGAATATCAGTGGTGCCCTCTTGTTTGGATGAGTTCTTAGGTCTTCACATGGCGGTAGGTTCTCATGCTCAGAAGCTGCTGCAGAGAAATGCCTATCAGGATCCAATAATCAATAGTTGAATACTGATGAGCCCTCAATCAGCCAAAACACTTCGTGCTGAGTGAGCAGCCTGCAAAAGCCAAGTGTGTGTGTGTGTGTGTGTGTGTGTGTGTGTGTGTGTGTGTGTGTGTGTGTGTGTGTGTGTGTGTGTGTGTGTGTGTGTGTGAGAGAGAGAGAGAGAGAGAGAGAGAGAGAGAGAGAGAGAGAGAGAGAGCGAGAGAGAGAGAGAGAGAGACTAAGGGCAAAATCAGACAAAGCATGTCCAAGGGGAGTTCCTACAACATAAAGACATGGCAGATGGTACTATAACTGTATGTACTGTCCAGTACATTTTGCTTGTTGCTCCAATGTTGCATGGACATAGAGAAAGAGAATGGGAGGAGAGGAGAAAAACACATTGTAACAGAAAGAGGACAATTAAACTTGCATTGACCAGAGACTCATATTCCACTTTAGACTGGCCAATGGCAAAATCACAATAGGACCAACCAATGAAATAAAAGATAATTATGGAGAATAATTAGGTTCAAACAGACTCAAACCAATTACCATGGTGATGAAACAGTAATACCAACTTCCGCTCTGAATGGGGGGTGTTAATAAGCATCATACATTATCATTTGGATCTATTTACACAAGGATGATTCATCTGCCTCAATAAGGTGCAGCTTTTATCCACTGAAACGTGTGTGAAAAAAACATTCCATCTTATTAGTGGAGTGTCCTCAGGAGAGTTGTCCTGTGGACTAGTTTAGCATTAAATACTGGTCGCATATGTGCCTTTGAAGTGTTATCTTTGTGAAGCGCGCACACACACACATGCTTGCACACTTCACACACACCCACCCACTCACCCACCCACACACACACAGAATGAAGCAACACTTTACTGATGTGCTAAATAAATCCTTCCCGAAGGGTAACTCAGTAGATATTTTTTCCTCATTTTAGGGATATGTTGACTCTGTGTACTGTATTGATGCCAAGGCTCATCACCATGTTGATGCATGGCTTAGTGCTAGAGGGTCCAGTCAACTCTGTTACGTAGTATAGTTGTAGAGCATTTATAATGATATCAGTTTCCACAGGAATGTTTGGCAGAGACGTTTGGCTATATTTTGTTAATAGAAAAGCATATCTAATATTGATAATCTGATTCCAATGTAATTGTCACTATGTGCAAAGAATTGTTGAGTCTGTGTTTATTTAGTGCAATAATGGTTGAATAGAATGAATCAAATTAGGCTTTAATAATACTGTATACTTATACATCTATTACAAAGCAAATACTTCATAGAAAAATGTTACATTCTAATAGAGAGAGTAGAGAGAGAGATAGAGAGATGACCACCGGTCATCCCAAAACAATGCTACTCACAACATGATGAGAACCTCACAACAGGACACAGGAAAGACTGAGAGCTTTTCCCTGACCTCTGCCTTTTATATCACCCTAAAAACCACAGACTTTAAATTAGGAGCTGTTGATAAGGAGACCACCAACCATCATTCATCTTATTACATCTAAACTGATGACATCACAGCTTTAACACCTCAAGACATTCCACAAAGCTCACAGCCATTTTTCTTCCAGGGGATGTCAAACTGAAAAAGATGTAGGCAGAATTGAAGTTGTTCCCACTTTATAGTCTCACTTAGTCACACTCTCCATTTAAATGGGAGTCTGACGGTGTACCCTGAAGTGGCGCTGGGAGGCGGATGCATCTGCTGAATTTGACCAGCGCCACCAATTCTATCGACAAATAGAGAGGAGTTGAGTAGGTGGAGGCAGGGATTTCAGCCCAGGGATTTTACAAATCTTTTTTGCAAACAGGGAATTTGATGCACACTGCTCACCTGAGAAATGATGATGGCATCGAAAAACATATTCAGCTAACTCCATTTTAATATTGTGCCAATCGTGTTGTAAACATGTAAACAACTTGCTGTCCCCACTGTTTACTTCCTGCACCCCCATAATATCAATGGAGAGGTGAGATTATTTTAAGATGTTTCTGTACACTTCAGAATACATCCTGCTGCTGGCATCAGTAGTTACATCATCAATGAAGACAAGTGAGCCAGTTCCAGTGGAAGCCATACATGCCCAAGCCATAACACCCCCTCCCCCATATTTCACAGATCAGGTGGTATGCTGTTGATATTGGGCAGTTTCTTTTTTCTCCACACTTTAGTCTTGCTGTGGTACATGTTAATCTTTGTCTCATCTGTCCACAAGACCTTTTTCCGGAACTCTGCATGCTCTTTTAGGTACTTTTTAGAAAACGTAACCCGGCCATCCTGTTTGTGTGGCTAACAAATGGTTTGTACCTTGCAGTGTAGCCTCTGTAGTTCTGCTGGTGAAGTCTTCTTTTTTTGTGATTTCTGAGCTCACCAGTGCTTTCTTTCCTTTTAATGATGTTCCAAACTGTTGATTTTGGTAGGTTTAAGGTTTTGCCTATGTTTCTGATAGATTTTTTCTGATATTTCAGCCTCATAATGGCTACCTTGACTTTTATTGATATCTCTTTGGTCCACCAATAGTAAACTCCAAAGGCAAATGCAAAGCCTAGAATCAATATTAGACATTGAGAGCTCTCTGATGACTGCGCAATTGATGATGAACTAGAAACACCTATCAAGCGAATTGTCTCATCATTTTGAGTACCCTGAAATAGGGAGTAATTTCTGAATGGTGAAACCAATACATGCACAAATACCATCAAATAAAAGCTGAGAATCTTTAACTTTAACCTCATAGTAATTGTTTGATTTCAAATACAAACTTTTGGAGTGTAGAGCCAAAAAAAAACAATGCTTCACTGTCCCATTACTTACGAAGGGCACTGTATATCAGATTCTGATATATCAGTTTATCAGTTTTTATTGTGACATTGTGTTGTTGAATTGCAGGAAATGACCTGTTCTTGGTGGCAGTGCACGAGCTTGGTCACGCCCTTGGATTGGAGCACTCCAACGACCCTAGTGCCATCATGGCTCCCTTCTACCAGTACATGGAGACGCACAACTTCAAACTGCCCCTGGATGACCTGCAGGGAATCCAGAAGATTTATGGTTAGTTGTCTGTTAGAAAATACAGTATGGTTAGTTGCCTGTTAGAAAATACAGTATGGTTAGTTGCCTGTTAGAAGACATATGATATACTGTCTGTTAGAAGATTTAGAGTGGACCTAGTTAAGATAAGACAAGTAGCAAACAAAGTTCAGTGAGTAAACAGCCTATATTCAATGGTGCATGAGTCAAATAAACTGTTGAATTGTTAAATATAACACAGTTAAAGGGGCAATCTGCGATTGGTACATCCATTGTTTTATTATTGTTTGAATCCTAGATTGGCCCTTTTATGGGTATGTTCTCCTGAACATGCGTGTTTGCAGGTATTCCTACAGCCATGATGGAACCCACTCGGCCGCTGCCCACCCTGCCCGCCCGCCGAACCCACTCTACCTCAGAGAGGAAACACGACCGCCAGTCCCGCCCACCACGCCCACCGTCAGGTGACAGGCCCTCATCACCAGGCAACGGCAAACCCAACATCTGCGATGGCAACTTCAACACGGTGGCGTTCTTCAGACGAGAGATGTTCGTGTTTAAGGTGCGAATGGAGGCTACATTAAAACATGTCATGATAATTGAACTACAATTTTCCTCTGAGTGTCTGAATGTCTCAGTTTGTTGCAAGTTGTTTGTGAAAGTAGCTGTACTGACCCACTCTCCTGTTGAGTGGTTAGGTTCTGGTGTTAAATGGTTTGGTACTGACATTGAAGAGTTAGATTCAGATGTTAAATGGTTTGGTACCAGTGGCAGCTGGTGCCGTTCAAGATTAGGAAGGATGATTTTTTTTTGTTTATGAGCGTGGCCTTATTTCTATTACAGCATATTGGATGAAGAACTGTACTGTTCTAGGGGAGGAGTGGGATAATTTCTCCAGTGGTTAGATAAATTGTCACACTTCTTTTGTTAATGGGAAACGATTTGAGCTTGAACCACAAGTTGCTATGAGTGGGGGTCTAAAATGTTGTGAGGGGGGTGTTTTGGCTATTTCTCCCAAGTCATCCCACATGACAGAAGATGTCGCCCCCCCCCAAGGTGGCTCTATCATGATGATGATGAACAGTGTAGTCTGTTTGGAATAGGAATGTTACCTCACATTTTGGAAACCATATTCCAAAAATTACATTTTGGATGTATGTATCATGCATCACTGGTAATTATTATAGTTGAATTACAAAATATTACTGAATTATGAAATATCAAATGACAGGTTGATAGAGTATTACATAAATGCACATATTTACTTAGTTCATAAATGATTCTATTGTAGTTTCCATGTTTCAGGAGCCCTGTGTAGCGTTAGTGGATGTTTCAGTGTATGAGTGTGGAGATCTGCGTGTGGGTAGCAGTCAGTGGGGAGCTGCACAGCCGTGTCCTAGATTTGTTGGAGCCAAATGGTAATGAGCTGGGATTGATGTGCTTTCTCATCTCTCTGCTCCTCTTATCTCCTCTCCTTCTTCTTGCCTGAGTGGCGTCTTCCTTTCCTTCTCTTCTTCTTTTTCTTTTCGCCTCTTCTTTCTTTTCTCTTATCCTCTCCTCATCTTCTCTCTCGTCTATCCTCTACTCATCTTTCTTTCCTTCTGCACCTCTTAATAATTGTTTCTCTCTGTTTTAGGACCGTTGGTTCTGGCGCCTGAGGAATAACAAGGTGCAGGAGGGTTACCCAATGCAGATTGAACAGTTCTGGAAGGGTCTGCCTCCCCGCATCGATGCTGCTTACGAGAGATCAGATGGCAAATTTGTTTTCTTTAAGGGTATTTGAAACTTCTTCTTTTTGAAGTACTCTTTCCCCATGGTTCAGAGCCTTCAGCAGGGAAAACTTTACCAACAAGTCAGAGTTATTGTAAGTTCATGTTCACTTTAGTTCATGTTCACACATCTCCAAACTAAAGAGAAAAATCCTCATCGTTTCCCCATCATTCTAAACCCCTTGAACATTGCTTAAATTTCCCCAGCCTCGAACATAGAGAAAGCACTCCACTAATAAAGAATTGCATTGTTTGGGAGTGTTTGCTGCTACTCGAGCCAAACAGAGTTGAGTAATCAAACCCATGTGTGAAACTCCCATCTCTCCTATCTGGATGAAAGGTGGTTTCCCTTCCCCAGCCTGTCGAATCATGGCTGAATCAATGGAGTAGTTTGTCTCCTGACTGGGGATGAGACTGAGTCGCCTGCCACGTCCAGCAGTGATACGAAGCAGGAACAGATATTAATAGCTCTGAGCTCCCTAAACACTGAGCTGCTCTGTCACTGCTGCCTAGTGAGTGAGAATGCCTTGTAGTTACATCCTCGCAAATGAGCCTATAAAAACTCCATGTGCTTTATCATCGTCATCATCATCAATACTGTTTGCTGTACCTAAGGTAATACTCAACTATTTCTGAGACATCAGTGAAAACAAGCCCTTGTAATAAAGACCAACTGTAGACTAGAATCACCACAGTGTTATTACGCAGAAATAAACATACCATTTGTAATAATATGAATCTCCTCACAGTCGTGGTTATGTCACCCTAGTTAATACCACATTGTTACTAGAGTAATGACAGTGTTATTGCACAGGTATCAATAACTATGTTGCGTGTTGCCAATGTGTGTATTAGATAGTGTTTTTCTGGTTGTCCCGTCAGGTGATAAGTACTGGGTGTGTTTCTGTCCCATCAAGTGATAAGTACTGGGTGTGTTTCTGTCCCATCAGGTGATAAGTACTGGGTGTTCAAGGAGGTGACAGCAGAGCCCGGCTACCCCCACAGCCTGGTGGAGCTGGGCAACTTCCTACCCAGAGATGGCATCGACACAGCTCTGCGCTGGGAACCTGTGGGCAAAACCTACTTCTTCAAAGGAGACCAGTACTGGCGTTTCAACGAGGAGAAGCGTACAGCCGACCCTGGCTACCCCAAACCCATCACTGTGTGGAAGGGCATCCCTGAGGCCCCACAAGGAGCCTTTGTGAGCAGGGAGGGATGTGAGTATCTATCTCAGGCTGTGGCTGCAGCTTTTATCAACATTGGACTAATAAGTTATACAACAACTTCAACAACAATACAACAACAAAATTATATTTTGACTGAAGTTATGATGAATACTGACCTCATACAATTGACCTACTAAGACAGGTATCCCTGTGTATAGGATAATTAGTATAGTAGGCACATCAGATTAATATAATTGAAAGATTTACAGTAGCTGAATACAGCAACGATACTGTGTGTGCTGACAGATTGACAGCCTTGGTCATTCATTAGTATTGACTAGGGGAGGCTGGTGGAGGCAGAAATCGGAGAAGGAGAAATCACACATGTTCCATACCATTCCTCATTCCATTCCATGCATTACAATGAGAATGCCTCCTATTTCTACCTCCGCTACCCTCCCCTGGTATTGACTCACATTCATAACAAGTGAACAAAACTAGCTGAAGTTAATTATGAATAGCCCCAGCGCCAGTGTGTCTGAGAGAGCCTGTCTGCTGTCTAGTCTATCCTGCTCAGAGGGTTGTCATTCAACTGCAGATGTCTGCGACAACAGTTAATGCGGGGAGCACGGCGGTATAAGGGCGGGAGCCACATTTCCAAGGAGGTCACAGACAGGGTTAATGCTGTCAGGGCCTTAGCCCGGTGCTTGTTTCTGCTGCTACAGCAAAATGCTGCCACACACCCCCCCCCCCCCCCCCCCCACCACCCACGAGACTATCTCTATCATCATGTCATGACCTCCTGAACTCCGTCTCACAGAGGACTGACTGGAGAACATAAGGACATGAGAGGTGGAGATCGGCCCAGTGACACGGCCTGCTAGCCCAGAGCTCTGCATTTTCTTGACGGAATCTGGAGGCGCCGTGGTTGTTGGGGCAGCAGATGCGAGCACTTAATCAACCAGAGAGCTCAGAGCTCCAGGGTTTGGATAGCCGTGCTCCCGCGGTGTGCTGAGGTGACATCTGTTCATCACAGTCAGTGAACCTCATCTCCAAGGTGTTGTGTAAAACACAACACCAGGGTGATATTGTATGTACAGTATAGATCATAGAATCACCTCTCAAAAACAACCACCACTCAGGCTGGATCAGTGTATTTACAGAACTGTGGTTTGGAGAATACAGTATATCAATTGTATTTATAGGATTATAACAGAATTAAGAATTCTTCTGAAAGGTGCAATTTGTAACATTCAAGCTTTCTAAAAGCTTTCTAATGGTTGTAATGACTATGTTAAATCAGTAGTGATCAGGGAATTAGATCCCTTGAAAGAAATATTGAATAAGCTGTTTCGATCTCGAAAAGCACGTTCTAAAACGGAGTGTCTAGAAATACATGTTGTTACCAATTTTCGCCTTTCTGTCCCTGGTGGCTGACTCTTCGAATCATGCTAACGTCCGACACGGCAAGTCCATTAAGGGGGGTTATATCATTATTAGGGAGCTGTTTGAAACTTCTAACTGAATTCGGCTACGTTGGCTCCTAAGTACAAGTTGCTTTCAGATAAATGTTTTTTTGATTTGTTAGGTTAGGAAACCTATTTAGGTCAGATAGCAGTCTATTCTTACATTCTCTGTCTCTTTCTCTTTCTTCTTTTTTCAGTTTATACCTACTTCTACAAAGGCAAGGACTACTGGAAGTTTGACAACCAGAAGTTGACTGTTGAGTCGGGTTACCCCAAGTCCATCCTCAAGGACTGGATGGGCTGCGACCAGTCAGACATGGAGAGGAACAGGGATGGGCGCCATCGTCCTCTGGACGACGTGGACATCATGGTGACCATCAATGACGTGCCCAGCACCGTCAACGCCATCGCCGTGGTGATCCCTTGCATCCTGTCGCTGTGCATTCTGGTCCTGGTCTACACCATCTTCCAGTTCAAAAACAAAGGGGTGCAGCAGAATGTGACCTACTACAAACACCCTGTCCAGGAGTGGGTATGACAGGCTGCCACCAGAGCTGAGACCCATGCCTGTCTCACATCAACATTGGTGAGAAGGGGGTGGGGGTAGGGGGTGGCGTGGTGACAGGATGTTTCACCCCTTGGACCCCTAACAGGAACCCTTAAATTGACATCGCAAACATGTGTATGTTGATTAGCATGAGGACGCAAAGGACACTGAGGAGCTTTAATTGAGTAAGAACAGAGCAGAGCCATTGAGAATGCTCGGCTTTGTGCTGACTCCAACTCTTTTTCCACTCTTATCTGGCTGTTTCAGTGAGGGTTGTCACACATGCTGGACCTCTACAGGACTGCCAGAAACTTTCTCTCAGAGGGAGAAATACAGTAAAGGGGTGCAGAGCCTATCCCTCACAGCCAGGAACCAGCAATCTTTGTCTCAGTCCAACATCAGCTTGTACATGAACTTCAACTATTATCAAGTCAAACGAGATATAAAAAAAAAAGAAAAAAAAAAAAAGATCAAAAACCTGAACAAAAAATGTAGGTAGAAAGGCCATAGAAAAGAATTACCAAGGATCTCTATTTGGATCATTTATTCTTTTCAGTTCCGGAGCAATTGAATCATCCAGATGAACTTTTTCTCATACGTCACAAAGACAAATGTCTTCAGACTCACGCCTGCCTGTAGTGGTGGACTAACCTTAGTCAGCCTGCTGGAGGAGCCACTGCTGTCACGGCCCCAACACAGACTGCTACTCTGGACTTCTAGGATGCATCTATTTAGCATTTAGAGAAATTGTTACCAATTGTTTTTCTCAGCCTTTGCTTTGTTGTTTTGCTTTCGACATGGCCGATAAAGAAGAAAGGCACACAGGATGTTTCAGAATGCTCAGCACGTAACAACACCATTGACCAGGCCTAATGAACTGCTGTTGAAGAAGCCTCTCCTCCATATCGCTCTCTTTTTTCCTCCCTTGTTCTCTATATCTCATATATCTCTTTGTATATCTAAAACCTCTACACTGTCAGGCTCCCCTGCTTGTTTTACTTTGACTCAAGAGGGGCTTAGTTTCAGGATTCAAACATCATTACCAACCACAATTGTCCTTGGCATTCACTTTCTTAGCTATATTCCAGTTGAGTGTTCCCGTCTAGCCTTGTAATGGGACTATAATTTGCTAACTAGTTCAATTTGTGTCTTGGGGACTGCTGAACTATGGAGAGATGGAAACCAACAGGAAACCAAAGTAACAGGACGGGGACTTTTGGGGAAAAGAAAATTTGCCCCTGTCTTCTGCTCTCTAGTTAATGGGAAGCCCTATAGCTGCCAGACGGTTTGCTGAAGTCGATGAAGTATTCTGAGGCACACTGTCTGAGAGATTGTGAGATTGCTCTGGTAGGGAACTCAAGATTCTTCTCCGTTGTGTGTGCTTCACTCTCATCTCTCACACGCACACACAGACTGACTGACCAACCGACCGACCGACCGACCGACACACACACACACACACACACACACACACACACACACACACACACACACACACACACACACACACACACACATACATACACACACTGTATCTAGTTATTGCTGGTAAGAGGAGTTGAAATGGCCTGTTTTGTATAAATCTCTGGAGTTGACTGTTAATGGTGAACAGGTGAATGCGATGGGCAGTAATCTGTATCATACCTCAGTCCTCCAAATTCATGTTTGGATTTATAAGTTTACATATAAGTTATATAAGTTAGCATTGACTTAACCTTAACCTTGTTGAGCTCAGGCTTTCCTAGTTTGGAAAGCCTGGGGAAATCCTTTGCAGAAAGTAGCTACAAACATTTGAAATGAGTGACTCCTCGCAACACGTCAAACCAATCAAATACCTTGCTTGGGCGGAGCTCCAAAAAAACAGAATTAAGTTTTTGCTTCAGGTTTTCTTTCATTTTCTTCAAAGTTGCAAGCTAGCATAGACAACAACTCTCTGCAAAATAGTCCTACCCGGTCGGAAAAGACGACGCACATAACAAAAAAGATGACGCACATGGGGGGAGCATTCTTGGAATGTAACATCCAATGAAATTGCAAGCACATTCTCCCATCGCTCTGTCCAGTTCAATCCAAGCCAGATCGGCTAAAATTCTCCAGACCTCTAAAAGAGGCGTGAGAACAACGTGATTTGGAGGTATGTCTACACAAGACCAACCTAATCAAAATAGGCTCTGGCAACCTAATCATCTGATGTCTGTGAGCATGCACTCTGAAAGGGACTTATTATTTACCATGCACACTCCAGACACTTAAAGGAGAGGCAACCTAAGAACAGATAAAGAGGGAATACAGTACAGCAAATTATTCTGATTTACAGTTATGTTTTCTCATTTTCCGATTCATTTTGGTATCTCTGATGTATCTTCTATTTCACCACTCACTTCTAAGGCAGAGTGGTATATTAGAAGAGTGATGCCAATGAAGGGGTACATTTTCTATTGAATAACGCTTCTGGAGGCTTAAATAGTTCCTTCACGCAAACCTATGGACTAAGTTGCCAGGCAACCATTTGCTTGCCTGGGTAGCCAATCTGAGAAATACTGCTAGTTTAGATTATAATTTTGGAACTGAATAGATGCTATCCTAGTTTTTTAGCTATACTAGTAATTTCAAGTAATTGGTGCCACTCTTCAAATAGTCCACTCCGTTGTAAGGTAGTCATAATGGATGAACAGATGTTACAACTCATGCTTGTTTTAAATGAGTGAATAATGAGCTCTGGTCTGAACAAAACATGTATATTTGGACACCAATTTTATTCTACATTAACATCACCTTTCATGTAATAGGAAAATAAACTATTACACAATCAAATCGATAAATTACGCATTTATGAACCAACAGAACTCCATCACTGTCATTCTGGCCAATGAATGGCAGTCACTGGCCATTCAAATGCACAGACCCAAACAAAATGTCTAAAACTTGTCTGCATTTTCTGCTTTTTGGCTAGTGCGTCAGACACTGCTGGGTTTGCTGTTTAATCTCTATATTTTCTGTAGAGCCTTGGAATGAGTGTATGAGCTTTCATGTTCTCAGAACTTGGCAAATACCTTGTTGCCAATTGAAGAAGCTTTTTCATGTCAGTTTGTTTGAGTGTCTCCATTGACATTCCACTTTACCAGTGTATTTGAGAGCATGAATGTTCATCATATTAGATGTTATTGTAAAATGTATATACCCCACTACACTACAGTTGTCCAACCCTGATCTGCTCTGGTCTTCCAACATGTCTCCCTACCATGCCATCTCCACTCTGGCTGTGTCAGTATCCGCCTTATGCCTCTGCTGGTACTTCTCAAAGTTGTGCCTTGTTGCAAAATGTGCAGTGGCCTGTTAGTTGTTTTTTTCAAGGAGAACACTGTACTTAACAGGTATTGTTCCTCAAGGTGTTCCCCTTCTTGGCCATTGCATTTTTCTTTCATGTTCTGGTCTGTGTTTGAGCAGCTTTGAGAGACATGGCACTGTATCAGAGCAGACTCCAGTGGATGTGGCCAGATTGTAATGATTCAAATACCACACAATGCAGACATAAAGGTCCAGTATGTAGATTGATCTTAAAATGGTGCCAAATGGCTATGATAAAACAGTAGTGATCAAGGAATGAGATCGCATGAAAAAGAACATTCATTGGAGAGCACTGTTTCGGGTCCAGACAAGGTAGTTTCTACAATCTGGTGTTGTGGCAGACACTGGCCTTTACATACCATGTAAGAGGGCAGCAAAACTACATGCTGCACTTTAAGGAAGGCTTTTTGTAGATCGTCAGACTCCAGAGAGCCCTGAGATGAGAGAGGTGTTGGGGGTCTTCTGGGGGCTCCTGTACCATACTTCACTGATTGTCTTCCTCCATTTTAGAAACTATTGGCTTGTGTGGCACATATTTATTTATTTATTTATTAATTCACTGGAAATTGTATTGAGTGAAGTATCCTACACTTTTGAGCCAAGGTTTGACAGTTACTAAGGGTCCCCTTGACATGTGTGAGATATTAATAATACTTTTTATTTTATATAATAATAATAATAATAATGATGTTTTCCGTAACATTGAGTCGTCTATAGCTTCATCATCTATAGCTTCATCTCTATTGGTTCAACTGACATTCTCTTGATGCAACATTTAAGTTACTTCTCCTAATCTGATTGATAAAAATAACCTCTCAGAGTTTAAGTGGCACATGCTAAAACTTGTAGGAGTGAAGTAATTTTGATTTAAGAACATTCTCTGTGTAACTCCACTTTCTATTCTTTTGCAGCTTGAACGATGGTGGATAATATGCCAGGTACAGGGCATTGTAAATACAATGTTCAAAAAATGGAAATTATTCCAGGAAAGCCCTCTTTAAAATAAACATTTAGCAGATTTTCATGATTATGTGAAATTGAATCTCATCCTGAGTTGTTCTCAAAGGCCACAAGTGAAAGAATCTCTTCTAATCTGTTATCTACTTGGCTACCAGCAACAGGCTAACATTTAGCACTGCCCTCTCCAATATACTGTTGTATATATATTCAATATACTACAATATGCCTGTAGGCCTACAGGAGAATAGTATTGTCTGAATTGGATGCCAAAATGTCATAGTAATGTCAGTGATGATATCCGAGAAGAACCTGTACATCCTTACCCTGAAAATAGTCCATGGGCCAGGACAAACTGTAACCCATGGGTCAGAGTTGTTTAAATAGCCTCTAACAAAAAACAATGGGAGTGATAGGGGCAAGTAGACGGCAAGTTCGGGGCAAGTTCAAAACTGCATGGCCATCAACTCAAATGAACACTTTGTTACTTTGGCCACACATTTTTAACTTAGTCTACTTGACCCCATCACTGCCATTGTTTTTTTGTTGTTGTTGGTGGCTAAAGTTAGCTGTAGTTAGTAGTGGCTATTTAAACATATCTGAACCATGGGTTTCTACTGGTCCATAGACTACTTTCAGGGTAAGGAACCATCTGACGTTAAGGTGTTAAAATACTGAACTATCCTTTTACTTATGTTGTTAATTAATATAACATCTGAACTTTGCAATGCACTTCTACTTCCAATGTCAGGAAACTGGTAAGTTTGTTGACTGATTGGTCTGGCATTTTTTTTATGTTTTCCAAGGGCTTGTTTATTTGCTGAAGGCCAGAAGTGAAACAGAATGTGAACTATGGCATGATACGGCTGGTTCTAGCTTTCACTAGTGGCCTAATGTGGATAACTCAAGGTAAAATGAATGTTCACCTAATCGTGAAAGAAGGCTGAACCATCCGTTTAACTGTGTATGGTTATCAGGTAGTTTGATCCCATTGTACTCGAGGAGCGATCAAATTAAACCGCATTCATCACATTGTTCACATTAGAAAATGATGAGGACATTTCATGGGAGCAGTTCCATACAGTTGTTCCAAAGTGAGCTTGATATGCACATTGATTTAATCATAGTGCTTGAGTGTACCTAACGAGTAGGCAAAACTGTGTATATATTTACTAAAAATGTAAAATCAGATCTAACATGTCCACGAGTACCAGTAAACCACAACATGTATTGTATCAGGCATGGTTATGTTTGAGGAGATGTAAGGTGACTTGAAGGATTCATAATAATAGCATAATCACCTAAAATTGTTTCTTGAACACATGATCAAGGCAAAATGTACATTACTTTTCTAATCTAAGGTGGACCGTGCCTATCCACGTTTCATTATGTCTTATTTATTCAAGCAGTTTATACTCTTCTAGGAGGGCAAGAGGTCCTCTTGAGTTTGCCTCTTTTATGGATATGCTGGTGGCTATAGACAACAGTAAGCCTTTAACTTGCCTGTTGTTGCCTTTTGTTTCTAATGTTCTTTTTCATAAAAGAATAATAGGATAACACATATCAAAGGTAGTCCAGACTTTTAAAGTAATTACAATATATTGAATTTCTTAGGATACAACTGATCAAGGGAGATTTGACCAGATATAGCTTTAAGAGAGATTGAATTATTTTTTGTTTCTTATAAACTCCTGTACATGCTTTATAATTTTTTTCGGGTTGAAAATACCAAACTTGTGTCTGTTATTTTCATGCAAAATGCACAATTTTGTTGTGGATTTGTTTAAAGAATCATTTAATTTACAGTCAGATATTAAATATCAGCTCATGTAAATATACAGACAAACCGAAGCTTTTGAGGATTTTGAAGATTTTGTATTTTCTTTCTCTCTACCTTGAAGCTTATCAAATGGCACACAATATTTGCATTTTAAATGCTTATATCAAATAAGCATGGTTGTACTGTTTATGTTTGTGTCTTAAGATATTATTAAAGCCTTTATTTACAAAAAATCAATCATCTTATTTCTCAACAGATTGGAACAAAGTATCTTTTTATGTTCAGTTTCATTTAACAGTTACTCACTGTGTATCTAATATCACCATGTTAACAAAAAATGTCAATAAAAGTTCAAACTTATTGTCTTGAGTTCTGTGATCACTGAATTAATGGTACATATATCCTTATAGGTAGATTACAATCACATTTTCACAGTTCAGTTCCTAACCATGCATGAATTTCTAATCAATTTCAGGCTCTGAGGCAACATAATGTGCATTTTGCAGGGGGGTGTAGACTTTCTATAGGCGCCTTTCCAATTTGCACTGAACAACAGATCACTTTTATAGATTATAGATTATATAATACCTTCAACACATTATAAAGTGCCTTAGGACAGGGGATCCCACAATCTTTGCAATGTGACCTACCAAGCGGATGTGTTCGACGAACACAATTCAACCCACATCCCACCTGGCAGAACATTTGAGGACCACTGCTTTAGGAGACTCTGAAGAATGATTCTAAACACAGTCAATGTTATCTTGTCAAGTTGTCATAGCTAATGTTGGTACCAGCTAGTGCAGAAGATCACGACAGATGAGATCAAGTACATTCCTTCTCGCTTCCAGTGTTGCATGGCCTCTGGTTGCTGATCTGTACTGACTAGTCTGATGGACTAACCTATTGTCTGTGATATATCGTTTTGTGTAGAGAATACAATTTCTCATTTTACAATTTCTGCAGATAAGCCCTAGCCAGACTCAAACTTATTTTACCAGGTAAGTTGACTGAACATATTCACATTTGTAGTGACATGCAACCTTATGTATGCCAATTAGTGAAAATAATAGCAGCAAGGCCAATATATCTTACGTTTACATGCCGTTTTATATGTTGAGTGTCAACAACAAATATAAGGTGTTATGGTCAGAGCTAAGGAACCCAAGCGCAGGACACATAGACAGGACACATATATAAAATAATCGAGTTTTAATGAGGGAATAGGGGAAACGGAGTAGCAGGGTGGAATGGCAAACAGGGCAGGCAGGTAGGCAGGGCAAGTTGACAGGCAGACTGGGCAGGTAGGCAGGGCAGGCAGGTAGGGTAGGTAGGCGGACTGGGCAGGCAGGACAGGTAGACAGGTAGGATAGGCAGGTGGGCAGGTAGGCAGGCAGGCAGAAACCGGGAAATGATCCTGTAGTACAGAGAGAGCACGGTTAGACAAATACTTAGACAAAGAGAATCTACAAAGAACTAAGCGTTGCTAAGCGACCAAGAGGGAGAGTAACATGAAAAGACAACAAACGATCTGGTGATGAGTGGATGGAAAGCCGTGGTTTAAATACGGCTGTAATATCGAGCCTTCTGATTGGCTGTTAAATACAGCCCTCTGATTGGCTGTTAAATACAGCCCTCTGATTGGCTGTAACATCTAGCCTTCTGATTGGCTGTTAAATAGAGCCCTCTGATTGGCTGTTAAATACAGCCCTCTGATTGGCTGTTAAATAGAGCCCTCTGATTGGCTGTTAAATACAGCCCTCTGATTGGCTGTTAAATAGAGCCCTCTGATTGGCTGTTAAATACAGTCCTCTGATTGGCTGTTAATATCGAGCCTTCTGATTGGCTGTTAAATAGAGCCCTCTGATTGGCTGTTAAATACAGCACTCCTCTATATTCTTCCTTTTTTGCACCCGAAAGCATTTTGAAAAATTGAACTTGCTAACAGAAAAATGCTTGCTAAAAGAACTTGCTAACTTGTCTTAATTGATTATGTTACTGCTGACAGCAGCAGCAGAATGTATTCTAGAGTGTACAGAAACATCTTGTCTGCTCGAGTACAAGCAAATACCTCCAAATACATCATACATCATACAGTGGAAAGTTGTGACCAAAAAGTGGAAGGTTGTTGACTGGCCAAGTCAATTTCCAGATTTAATTCCAATTGAACATGCATTTCATTTCCTGATTTAGGCAAACAGACCTCAAAACAAACAACTGAAGATGGCTGCAGTACAGGCCTGGCAGAGCATCGCAGAGAAGACACCCAGCATCTGGTGGGGTCAATGGGTCACAGACTTTTTGTATTTATTACATGCAAAGGATTGTCGACCAAATACTAAACATGAGTACTTTATTTGGACATTATATGATTTTACCCAATAGCCTATTTACCTATTAGCCTATTGCTGATGTGAAAGATATTAAAAGATATTAGCTAGTTGCCTATAAATGATTTTACTTCACATGCAGTGAATAGAACCCAAGAGTACTGTCTGCCTCGCTGTTCTGATTAGTTTATGGTGTTTCTAGGCAGAAAATGCTGGCTGAATGTTTCCCCTGGAATGATGTTTCCCCTACCGCAATGACGTTTCACAGGTGGCGAGCTAATGAATGTGTCAACAAACAAGACGTCACGCGGAGCCCCAACGCGGTTGGCTCACAAATCCACCATGCAGAAGGACTTGCCTACAGTTGCTATGCAGGTTTGCCTCTTCTTTGACTTTACCGAATGAACAGTGAGTTTTTTCACAGTGCTGCCGATGGCACGGTCCACACATATAGCCGCATGAATGGTGTGCATCATCAATACAAAAGATCAGGACTGAACGCAGACATCACTGTATTTGTATTTCGCAAACTACAACTCAAAGCTGTTGTAGAGTGCACCTAGAATAGAATATGTATTTAATGTAGCTCTCTCCAGATTCCAATATCTAAAAAATACTGGCTCGCTCAACTAGCGACAAATGTTAGTACCTTCGAATGCAATAAAAGACAAGGCAAGAATGTATCCACATCAGAGAGGGATAGGCGGAGTCAATAAAATATATTTGCCGGTATCCACATCACCGATAAATTGCATACAGATTAGCAAAGAGGATATATAGGATTCACATAAATAACTGCTATCATCTTTAATTGCATGCATCGTCTTTGATTCACGTTGATATCGTGAACCAATTACAAAGTAGCCCTGTACGGCGTACGACTACGTCATTACGTAAACGTCGATGAGGAAGTGAACACGTGTGGTGAAGGAGGAATCCACACTTTTTTAGAGGCTACGAACCCCCATTAGGTAAAGTTACTGTCATTTATCAAATGTGATATTTCATGAAGATGTAGTTGATATGAAACATTAGGTAAAGCAATAGTATTACCGATCACTTCTCTTATTTCTGATATGCTCAGCTAACGTACGGTTTAGTTAGAAAGACTTCTAACAGCTAGCTAGCTATATTTTATCTCAGTGATTTTCTGGGTCATGTGTTTGCTCGCTAGCTAGCTAGACTAGTGTGTTTATCACAAGAGCTGTTTAGCTAAATATCTAAATTCGTTCTATAACGTTCGCCGACAGATTGTCAGTTAGCCCCGTAAACGAGACAATAGAACTATGTTTAGTTCAGCACAGTTCTAGTCTCGTTTGGGGGGGCTAGTTGTAGCCAAAGTGCAATCGGGTCTTCCATGTATAGCCAGCTACTTAGCTGTTAGCGATGTTCATAATAACGTGAGTATTTTTTCTGATACAGTGAAATTATCACCTCTAAGACTTCAACATGGCCGTTAGAGCATCGTTTGAGAAAAACAACGAGATAGGCTGCTTCGCCAAACTCACAAACACATACTGCCTAGTTGCCATTGGCGGGTCAGAGAACTTCTACAGGTATGAAATGGTATCTCTTATCAAGAATAGCCTACAGTCTACAAACTGCTATCATTTGTTATTTCATTTTACGCCCTCAAATGAAATTCAAATTAACCCAACCCTGCTATTATTTTGTTTTGGATGGATTATCCAACTCCATGGTACTTGCCAGGGAGTTGGACGGCCTTCTTGACTCACTCATCACAGTTGAACTTTGATCAGGTTTTATTCCAGAAGTCCCAGTATTTACGTTTCCACTGTACACTAAACATGTCTGGCCATGTATGACGTTCATTTGTATCATCTTTCAAATGTCCCAGACTTTTGAGAACAAACATTTTGCAACGTGGAGTGAATCTAATTTCAACCCCTTGCCATCTTCAACACAACAGTCTTGAGTCGCGGTGAGTGCCATCATATCATCTTTTACTAGGTCTGCCCGACTGCCCCCAGCAGTTCGGAGTAACGCTGGACAAACCAATCAGGGCAGGTGTTTCCTCACCATGATTAGTTTGTCCTGCCTTACTCTGAACTGCTGGTGGCAGACCAGACCTGTCCAGACCGCACGGTTTCTCTATAGTAGAAGGTGAAGATATGACTGCACTCACTGCGACTCAAGACTTTTGTGTTGTTGTGACTACCTTGAAGATGGCGGCGGGTTGAAATGCGATTACACCCCCACCCAAAATTGCAAAATGTTTGTTCTCCAAGGTCCAGGACATTTGAAAGAAGATGAACATCATACATGGCCAGACATGGTTACTGTACAGTGGAACCATAAATATTGGGATTTATTCAAGTATCTGGAGTAAAACCTAATAAAAGTTCAACTATGATGGATGAGTCGAGAAGGCCGTCCAAATCCGTGTCAGTACTAGTAGACATGGATGTGGATATTGCAGCTTATCCTCTTCTAGTATATATGTTAAGTATATTATATTCATCCAGCAAAAAGGCATGATTGATTGATGTTTATTGTCCTTTCTGTAAGACATTCTTTGAACAGCTCTCTAATAGAATACAGACGACAATGTTATGTGATACTGTTGGTCTGGTGTAATTCTCATTGGCGAATGCATAGCCAGTTACACATTGAAACTTGCTGTCATGGTGACTTGAAATGTGCATGATTCCAGTGTGTTTGAAGGAGAACTGTCAGAAACCATCCCTGTCGTACACGCCTCAATAGCTGGATGTCGGATCATAGGAAGAATGTGTGTCGGTGAGTATGGCTTTGGAACAGATGAACATTGACAGGTCAGACAGCAAAGTGTTGCTAAGTACCCAAAGTGCTGTCATCATCAGAATTGAACACTCCACTGTCCTTTTGGTAAGGGATGGTCCTGTGGTAGTGGACAACATATAGGGTTCTCCTGTGGAGCTGGATTGCGGATTGCTTTATCAAAACCCACTTGCGTTTATTCATGTCAAAATGTGCCAAAAAATATCAGCAAAAATGCTGAATTCACTGAGGAACATCATGCAAAGCATCATCATAATGCTTTCACTTTCGTTTTTAACAACAATGTCATTGGCAGTCAAAGACAGTTACTCTGTCATTACTTAATATATAGTATAGTTTGCTTTGAAATGTTTACATAGTGCCGCTGGAAAGTTCACAGCGTGGCGCAGCGCCATTCTTCCATTCTTTGGGGAGAACCCTGACATATGGCCCCTCAAGCTGCAGGCTCACACCGCAATATCGCTGCTGTCCCAACGGCCCCTCATCTATCTCCCTCTCTTCAACTGTCTAAAGAAGGACCATATCTGATTTATTTTATGGTTAGGACATTGATATTCATATTATTTGCAATGTGATTAATGTAGATCAGTCTCCTAGTTAGATGGCACGACTCCACTGAGTTCCCCTGACTGTGTTCTCTCCAGGGAACCGCCACGGGCTCCTGGTGCCCAGCAACACCACAGACCAGGAGCTGCAGCACATCAGGAACTGTCTTCCAGACACTGTCAAGATCCAGAGGGTGGAGGAAAGGCTCTCAGCCCTGGGCAACGTAATCGCCTGTAATGACTATGTGGCCTTGGTTCACCCAGACCTGGACAGGGTGAGACAGAGAGCACATGCTTACATGCCGCACACCTCAGTCATTCATGTTAGATATTTGATCCAACGTCTGTTTCCTGACCCCTAGTAAATGTGTAATACTTTTTTTCTTCTTCTAAAATTTACGTAGTTCCAACTGATGTTGGGGTGGTAGGCCTTGAAAACATTGGCCATTTTTCAAAATGGATTAATATCTATAGGAATTTTAAGGATATCTGACTAATAGGGTAGTAAAACGCTTTTGTAAAAATGTTGTCCATGAACATATTTAAGTTTTCTTGTATGTTTTCTATTCAGATTTTCTAACGTTTGGTTCTGGTTAGTGTTTCTCAATCATTTGGTCTGTAATTAGTCAACTTGAAAATCAAAAATCTAACAGAGACTAGAAGAGCTCATTTACATTTATCAAACAGTAGTTAATTAAGAAAGAAAATGTAAAGGAAACTGCAAGCCTATTTGCTAAGCCTATGGGGAGCTTCAACTTGAGTTCCACAAACCACACTTTGACAGCGTAGGGATGTCATGGTGCACCGGTTCTGCAATGAACCACGGTGTCAAATGCTTCGGTTTTCATACTGAAAGAATTTACCTCCTGTAGGGTTACCGGTTCACCAGTGTTACTGCTTAATGTACTCCTAAAACTACTATTCCCAGCTTTCTATGTGAAACCAAACAGCTGCATGTGATTGAGAAGCCTGTTTAATGAGTCTTGCGGGTAAAGTTAGCAACAATGGCAGAGGGAGGGATATCCACCAAAAAAACTGCTTTGAGAATAGATGTTTAAGTCAGGTTTTTCTTTTTCACAAAGTAGACCAAAAAGAAAAAAATCTATTTAGTATGTGGACATTTAGGTTATAAGTTGTGTGCTGCTGAGCAGGTGACCTGTCCTGACCACGTGTCCCCTGCTGCTGTAGGAGACGGAGGAGATCCTGGCAGACAGTCTGAAGGTGGAGGTGTTCCGTCAGACAGTAGCGGAGCAGGTCCTGGTGGGGAGCTACTGCACCTTCAGTAACCAGGGAGGGCTTGTCCACCCCAAGACCTCCATAGAAGACCAGGACGAGCTCTCCTCCCTCCTCCAAGTGCCTCTAGTGGTGAGTGGACACAAACGCTTCTGGTGGTAGTATTTAGCTGTGACAATTGCCTGTTGTTGGTACTAATCATAATGGGCTCAATTTCCATTCAGGAATTGAAAATAAGAAATAAATGTCAATTATTTTTTAAGTGGATTTTAAAGGCCCTGCACAGCAACCTTGAATTCCCTATAAATTAATTTCTAGGTGAAGATTCGGTTACATACTTTGTATGTATGTATTATTATATCATTATCATTATCATTATAGGGTTGTAAAAAATAAACAAAGAAAATAGCTTTTGTGCTACCTAAGTAACCACATTTTATCAAGCCAGCAGACAAGTACAGTGCCTTCGGAAAGTATTCAGACCCCTTCCCCTTTTCCACATTTTGTTGTGTTATAGACTCAATTTAAAATGTATTAAATTAAAAGAATTTGCACACACACAATACCCCAGAATGACAAAGTGAAAACAGGTTTTTAGAAATGTCAGTAAATTTATTAAAATTGAAATACAGAAAAAGTATTCAGACCCTTTGCTATGACACTCTTAAAATTAGCTAAAATGCAAAAATGTCATCAACAAATCATTCAGTAAGTTGAATTGAGTCCATCTTAATGCAGGAATAATAGTTAGGGTTAGAGTGTCATAGCAAAGGGTGAATACTAATGTACATGAGGTATTTCTGCATTTCAATTTGAATAATTGTACAGAAATTTCTAAACCTGCTTTCGCTTTGTCATTCTGGGGTATTCTGTGTGGACTTGATGGGAAGTTCTTTTAATCCATTTTAAATTGAGTCTATAACACAACAAAATGTGGAAAAAGTGAAGGGGTCTGAATACTTTCCGAAGGCACTGTATATTCCTCACATCTTTGATTGACAGTCTGTCTTGTTCCTCTGTAGTTCAGTACAATGTTGTATAGCTGGCTCTAACATTTATTAATGTGTTATCAGCTTAGAGTGTCATGTAGATGACTTGGAGTGAGAACTCATTGGTCCTGATGTTGACAGACACCAATAGCAAACTCCAAAGGACAAATGCAAAGCCTAGAATCAATATTAGGCATTGACAGCTCTGTTATGCCTGCAAATGATGTGATGGAACACGCCTGACTAACCTGGAACACACCTGACTAACCTGGAACACACCTGACTAACCAGAAACACCTGTCAAGCCAATTTTCAATTACTACTGGTTCCTTGAAATAGGGGGACTATGTATAAAAAGGGGTGTAATTTCAGGGTGAAAACATTGAATTAAAGCTGAGAATCTCTACTTGAACCGCGTAGCATTTTTTTATTTAAAATCCAAACTGTTGGACTACAGAGCTAAAAATACAAAAATACTTCCTCTTTCCAATATTATGGAGGGCACTGAATATGGTTAATATGAGGCAAATGCAATACATTTTTTTTACAAATAAATGTTTACAGTTCCGTTTAGTCAGGACTTAAAACTACTTAATGTTTCTCACTTAGGTGATAGCTTTACCTGGTCATGTCATCAGATTAGACTTTGTGAATGTCCTGACAGTGGCCTTTTAAATTAATTAGTCTAATATCAGCTCACCTTCTAATTAAGCCCATGCTCATCCCTGGTGTTTACCATATTATTGTGTTGCTGTGTGGAGTTGTACCCGATTGTCCTACACTCTGTCACCCCACAGGCAGGAACAGTCAACCGGGGCAGTGAGGTCATCGCAGCCGGGATGGTGGTCAACGACTGGTGTGCCTTCTGTGGCCTGGACACCACCAGCACAGAGCTGTCCGTCATTGAGAGTGTGTTCCGTCTGAGTGAGGCCCAGCCCAGCGCCATTGCCACCACCATGAGAGATTCACTCATCGACAGGTCAGACCTCTGAAACCATGACACTCAGTATTAAACAGGGCATGTAACAGTAGTAGCAATCAAGGCTTCTGGGTCTCTCTGAGT
This sequence comes from Argentina silus, assembly GCF_951799395.1. Lineage (NCBI taxonomy): Eukaryota > Metazoa > Chordata > Actinopteri > Argentiniformes > Argentinidae > Argentina > Argentina silus. The sequence goes on along the minus strand of NC_139658.1, from coordinate 16,058,327 downwards.
AGCTGCACTGAATTTAATTGGTTGATTTCCAACTTAATTCAAATAATTTACCCATCTCTGTACCACCTATCACCAATTTAAGTGTACACAAATCATACAAGTCACTTGTGTGCATATTCTTTGTAGTTAATGTAACTGATCTGTTCACCTTTGAAATGAACAGATGTTTGGTGTTTGCAGTCTTTGCCATGGTGTCTACCATATACTTAAAATGGTGATACTTTTCATAACTGATATCCTGAAGTCTGTTAGTACATGTTCTGACTACCAATGTTAATAACAGTTCGTACAACATGTGTAATCTTAAATCCTGTCTCTGTTCCAGCCTCACATAAAGTGTGTCCAGTCCACCATTGGATCTCTGATGCAGAATGAATGCTGCTGGACACCTCTTCCCATTTGCCTGATACCTGCTCTGTTCAGCATTGGATATATTTGTTGTAGAAGCCCCATGCTGGACAGAATAAATCCTTAACTTTGTACAATAATGTATGGCATTGTAATTTGAATGTCAAACTGGCAATTGTCAAATTTAAAACATCTGATGTTGGATGCCAGGTTTTAACTCCTCGATTTCAACCATTGAAACTGCACCAGTATGACAACAGGAAATGAGGTGGAACAGTGAAGTGGAAAATGTAAATTATTTTTACTCCAGTCTTTGTGTCATTGCCAATTGCTATTAATAAAGTCTTGCGTGGCAAACAATTTGTTTTTCTTGATTACTTGAGCATATTTCTTGAAACAGTATTTAACTTTTGAAAATCGTTAACACGTTCCCGTAAACACCACAGGTAGGGCTGTCGCAGTAACCGCGCCAAGCCACCCACCGGTTAGAGCAAACAACCGCCATTGTTGCTTTTTTTCCGCCTTTTAAATAGAATGTTATGTTTTATTATTTGTAACTGTATTTTTCCTTTGTATCCCTTGTATGTTCTTCTTTTGGCTCTACACTCCAAAAGTTTGTATTTTAAATTCTTTAATTTGTAGATTCTCAACTTTTATTTGATGGAATTTGTATACATATTGGTTTCACCATTCAGAAATTACAACACTTTTTATGCATGGTCCCCCTATTTCAGGGTACCCAAAAGTGATGGGATAATTGGCTTGACAGGTGATTCCAGTTAGTCAGGTGTGTTCCGTCATTTGTGCAGACATAAGAGAGCTGTCAATGTCGAGTATAGATTCTAGGCTTTGTGTTTGCTATTAGTGTCTGTCAACATGAGGACAAAAGAGACCTCAGGGAAGCCATTATGAGGATGACACATCAGAAAAGATCTATCAGAAACATAGCCAGAACAAACATACCAAACATACCAAAATCAACTGTTTCTACAGCTGGTTGTGTTCACAGTTCACTTAATGAGTTTGTCAGCTTGATTTTAGCTAAACTGTATTGCAAGACAGCCGGTTAGTTCGCCAATGAATTTACAGTTGCTTCTGTAAGGAGCAAGCAACTTTATCTCGAGCTCTATCCACTTTATCATTTAAGGCATGAAAATTATATTTACATTATGATTTTGGAAATGTCCATAATGGCCAAGTATAAACAATTTATCCCATTTCCACCTGCTGCTCCTCCTACAACTTTTAAGCTAATCACACTAATCCAACTTTAAAACGTTCGGAGAGATCTAACTCACGTTGCTATGTCTTTTGGTTTTGATACGGCTTAAACTTTTTAAACGTTACAAACTTGAAAGTGTACTTTTTAACATGGACTATGAAAACCAAAACATACAATTTTTGAACCACTGCCGATCTCACTTGTTTTTCTAGTTTTCCATTTCTTGCTGGCATTTGTTGTTTCCATTGTTGCTGGCTTTTTACTGTGGCCTGATTCTTCACACACTACAAATATACCTTACTCTGCAGTACTTGGCATTGAATGGCTTGATTGTGAATGTCATACTGAAGTATGAGTTCTATCATCGGTGTCCAAATTTCCAGAAACAGACAGATGGTAGTCTTATAGGTTGGCAGTTATAAAAGGAAGGGTTGGCAAGGAAATTTGGCAATGTATCGTTAATAGCCAAGCATATCTTGATCTCCATGTAATCCATGTAATGACTCCATGTAATTCACGTAACACTATATGCAGAGAATTGTTGAGTTTGGGTTGATTAGAGCAAGAATGAGCAAGTGAGAATAAATCAAATGAGGCTTTAATAACACTGTAAATGTATACGACTATTACAAGGCAAATACATAATAGAGATATAGATCATATGGTCTGTTTACTGTACTCACAGAACAAGAGCTGGGATCACTGACCAGAATGCAAAGAGGAATATATGTTCCTATGCCATAATGAAATTAATTATGATATCAAATAAATGTATACTTTCATGAGTTGAGTGAATGAGTATTAAAATAAATATATGTATATATACAGTGTATATATACACTCACCGAGCACTTCATTAGGAACTGTACACCTTGTCATGGTGGAGGTGGTGTAAAGGTGTGGGGAATGTTTCCTTGGCATACTTTGGGCCTGTTAATACCAATCAATCATCGCTTGAATGCCACAGCCTATTTGAGTATTGTTGCTGACAATGTGCATCCCTTCATGGACACAATTTACCCATCTTCGAATGATTACTTCCAGCATGATAATGCACCATGTCACAAAAGTTGTTTCAAACTGGTTTCATGAACATGACAATGAGTTCAGTGTTCTTCAGTGGCCTTCCCAGTCACTGGATCTGAAACCAATAGAACATGTGGAGGAACGGGAGATTCACAGCTTGGAAGTGCACCTGAAAAATCTGCAGGAATTGTGTGATGCATTTATGTCATCATGGACCAGAATCTCAAAGGAATGTTTCCAACAATCAATGCCACGAAGAATTGAGGCTGTTTTGAGAGCAAAGGGAGGCCCTACCCAGTATTAGTATAGTGTTCCTAATAATGTGTTTGGTGTATATTTCTACTTGAATTTAAAAAAAAAAAAAATTATAATAATGAATTGTATACTGGTAGAGTGGTAATAAAAGTCAAGTTTAGCCTTGGAAAATGATTTGTGTAGAGTGAAAAGTAAAAAGCCGACAACACCTTGTATGACACCACTCATGGTTGAAGCTCTCTTGATTCATGTTCTAGAAGTGTTGCTGAGTAGATTTGTAGCAAAATCAGGTTTGGCCAACTATTTGTGTACATTCCATATGTGCCCTATGCAGTCCATCAGGGTAATTAAGATATTAGAAAAATTACAAACCCTTCAAAACACGAATAATACACTGAGAGGATGAAATGTTTAGTTTCAGAGATAAGTTAAATATAATGTTTCGTTCCTTTATCCATATTTCTATTTCTAAATGCTAAAACAAGTTTGAAGTGGGTGCTATTATTTTTGAAGAAATCCTCATTTACATTCACCTGAGGTAGGTGAGCGTAGTTCCACTATTGTTGTTCACAGAACACAGATCATGCCAAGCCATATAGGCTACAGCAGCTGCCTGAGTGTGTGCACGCTCAATCAAGAAATGTTTTAAAAAAAATTGTATTTGAATGAATCTGTAGTAGTATATATTTTGTATCCCTTATTTTTCCCAGGTAAGAGGGGATGAATGAGCCAATTGAAAGTAGGGGATAATATTATGAGGGGCAGATGGAGAGTTTAGCCAGTACACCGACATTAACACACCTACTCTTACAATAAGTGCCATGGGATCTTTAACAACTCAGGACCTCAGTTTAATGTCTCATCCAAAGGACAGCATCGGGTCCAGCCTCGGGTCCCTAAACCACTTCCAGCTGTTTTTGGTACCCCTATCCAAGGATTGACAAAGGCATACCTTGCTTAGCTTCCCAGACAAGCCAGCAGAGGGATGCAGGGTGGTGTAGCTGTTGGCATATACAATATTAGCCTATCATAATTAATCTAAAATATTCTGAACCAAACAGGTTCAACAAAAATTGCATAACTGTAAAACACAAGTGCCAAAAATAAACATTTAAGCTATTATCTCTTGTTTTCGGTCAGGCCACATGTTACGATACTGATGACCCATTTCATTTGTGAAATACAGACTGATTGTCAGTTCACCTGTTGTGTGATGAGAGGTACATGTATGGAGTAGAGATTCACTATGGCAGAACTGGCTATATGATAATTATTAAAATAATTTAAATTAAATTAAATAATTCAAATGGTTTAAGCAATCGAGAAACTGCAATATGGTTTTGATTCGGTGGGAAATATTCCCTGCTGTATTCTGTTTTATACAACAGATTTACCCTGTACCAAATGTTACTATGGGTTGTCATGTATATTGGTGTACATGTGTTGGTATGCATATGTTGATGAGGCTTCGTTTTTTATCATGAGTAGAGAGAATGTTACTTGAGGTTCTTTTTCCCCTCCCTCAGGGCTGGTCTCTGGTGCCCTCTACTGATTTTTGGACTAAAATCAAGCTTGATCCAACTTTGTTTTTATAAACAATTCTAAATTAGCTCAGTTGTACAACATACCTCAGACATTATTCAGTTTATTTTCTAGACTTAATTTTTGCATTAATTACAAGTTTACATATCTGCTATTCAGATTTGATATCCACATGTTAAACCCACATCTCTCATTGACATAAATGAATGATTCTGAGAAAGTCAGCATCAAGCACACCCATGGTCTATTGTAAGCTGCAGCCCTGTAAGTCATTACTGAGCCATTTAACACCAGAATATTCAATAGTAGCATAGGAGGAGAGTTCTCTCTAAAGCAAGCATCATTGTAGATAGATATGAAAGTGAGATAGGCTAGTCTTATTATGGTAGAGGATTACATTTAAAGAAAAAAATCTAATTTAAAGATGTTTTGGTTGGTTGGTTGGAATAATGGTTAGTTGGTTGGTTGGTTGGATGGGTAAATGAATAGATAGATAGATAGATAGATAGATAGATAGATAGATAGATAGATAGATAGATAGATAATTTTTTAATAAGATTTTAATAATTTTCTCTTGATCCTGACAAACTCCCCAGTAACTAACTAACTAACTAACTAACTAACTAACTAACTAACTAACCCTAACCCTAACGATGACCCATAACATGATGCAGCTACCACTATTCTTCACACGAGGGATGGTGTGGAAACTGCATTGCATGTGCAGTTTCTTTGCTGTATCACTTGAATTCATTGTTGCCAACACAATTATGGATATGAGATTGTTATTTCCCTTAAGGGATTATTTTTGGCCACTTGGTTATAGACCAATTTTGTGTGACTGAGATGCTGTTGTCCCTCGACTGTGCTTTTTCCTCTTCGCCATTCAACTTTGTAGACTTTTGTAAGTCTCCCCAGGCCTCAGGGTAGCATTCCTGAGCAGTTTTGTTCCTCTCCATTTGCTCAGTTTGTAATGACAACCTGATCTACACAGTGTGTAATTGATTCCTATGCAAATCAGAGGCCCTATAAAAACAAAGACATTAAATCCAAAATCACATTATCAACTATTATCCTTGCATTAAGATTCCTGTCCACTCTTTCCTCATCCTGTGACTCTCTCTGTCCACTGACCACAAGGCCAGCACAATCCTCTCCACGCACTCCTTGGCTGTCTGAAACCCTGCAAGCTTGTAGATTAGGGCTCCAGGCAGCTGAAAGGAAATGGGAAAAAAACAGCCTCCCAGATTACCTAAAACCGTATCTCCCTCTCCTCCTCAACTACACCTCCTCTGCATCAGCTGCTAAAGCTTTTTACTCCTCTGCCTCTGACCCAAGGAAACTGTTCTCCACATTTTCCTCACTCCTCAACCCACCATACTCCTCCTCCCTCCTCCCTGTCTGCAGATGACTGTCACCGACTTTGAAAAGAAGGTTGGATTGTTTGGATGTCAGCCCACTACCTCAAGCTCAGCCTTAACAAGCTGTTCTTCCTCCCTGCCCTCTCCAAGACTTCACCATCACAGTCAAGAACTCCACTGGGACCTCCTCCCAGACAGCTAAGAATTTTGGGGTGATCCTTGACAACCACTTGTCCTGTGCGACGAACATCACAGGGACTCTTGCACTCCTGTAGATTCTTCTTCTACAACATCCGAAGGATACGTCCATTCCTCATGAGAGAAGCTGCACAACTCTTGGTCCAGGCACTTGTGATCACCCGCCTTGACTACTGCAACGCACTCTTGGCCGGGCTCAGACCTCATCTCAGCTCATCGAGGATGAGTCACTAATTATCTTCCGCCGTAGACTGAAGACCCATCCGTGTCCCTCCTAAAGACCTCTTCATCTCCCACTACCCCTCTGTACAGTTCCTCTACTGTTAATAAAACATTTGACAAAGAATCGTTCCTTTTTCTAGCATTCTGACTGCCAATGGCACCTTGTCCTAGCATAGATTTTTGCTTATGTTGACTGATGTATAGATGATTCACTTACTTTAGACAAATGTACTTGTAAGTCGCTTTGGATAAAAGCGTCTGCTAAATGTCAAAATGTAAATGTAAAATGCAAACAGGGATGAGCTAATGGCGGCCATTAGTACATTTTGGGAAAAGAAGCTGACGTTGTGAAGAGCGGCCTGCAACAAGTACATTGATCACTTATAGAAAGTTCTGCCAGTGGTCATCGAACTGGAAGGTGGTGCATCCTGAATGTGATCAAGAATGTCCTGTGTTACAGTTTACAACCTCTATCTTGTGCATATGATTAATAAACTTTCACTTGACTTGACTCCTTATATGACTGTTATTATAGCCCTCATATACTTTTAATTCCAAATATTAACACATACTGCCCAATCTGCTCAAATACATTTCAATAAAATTAGCGAGGGAGGTGAGCGGATTGTAGCGTATTTGGCATTCACAATCGTTTGCCATTAACAAACAAAAGCGTGACAATTTATCGAGTCCAGTGTTTTTCAACCTTTTTTGAGCCACGGCACATTTTTTACATTGGAAGAATCTTGCGGCACACCACCAACCAAAAATGTTACAAAATGACACTCTGTAGCCTGATACAGTATATATAATTACAATATTAGTCTCTAATGGCATCTCCATCCACAAAACGCACATTGGCCAAGAGCTGAGAATGTCCACTAATATCCGTAGACTCATCAAGTTGCAACGCAAATTTCCTACTGATGCGTATCTTTCCCAAAACATGACTTTCGATGTCTGTAGACATGTCATCAATACGCCTGGCAATTGTGTTATCTGAGAGCTGGACTTTAGCTATGTCTTTAACCGCGTCAGGGCCGAGCATCTCGTTGACAATGGCTTTGCAGGCAGGTAGTATTAATGTCTCTGCCACAGAGTGGGACTTTTTTGATTTAGCTACGAGTTCAGCAACTAGGTAACTAGCTTTGAGGGCTTTCTCATTTACCTTTGTGGTTTTTCTCATAAAAGTTGCCTGTTTCTCTGTGATTTCACGCCGGCGAACAAAATAGTCCATCGGCTTGTTTTGAAGCGACGGGTGTTTCGTTTGGAGATGGCGTTTAAGCTTGCTTGGCACCATGGCGCTGTTGGACAGCTTCTCGCCACACACCAAGCATAATGGAGTCGGGGTCGTCTCATCCCCGGTGAAAGTAAATCCGAACGAAAGATAGCTTTCGCTGTATTGCCTCGAGCTCACCGTCTTTGCTTTCTTTTTACCACCACTCATACTAGGGCCTTCACCTGGGTCAGAATCTTGTCCAGGGCCCAGTTCGGAGTTTGCATTTTTCCATTTTAAAAACTTCTCTATCACTGTCAACCACGACCTGTCGCATGCGTCACTAATTCTCTTGTCTCTATGCAGGAAAGAGGCAATTACCTACCTGCTGCCACCCGGACGAATATTACATTACTCTGCCAGTCACTATATTACAGCACAGACACTCGACAATGGCATATTATTTGCAGATAATAATTAATAAATGTTAATTAAAAAAAAGTGAAATTTGATAATTTCTCACGGCACACTAGTGTGCCGCGGCACAGCGGTTGGGAAACGCTGATAGTCACTGGAGAAATAAAATTCCAATGATCCCACTCCTCCCATCAAAGAGTAAAGTTCTTAATTTAACAAATTCCTTTAGTTCATAGAAGATTCACATGCAAACATTGTTATCATTAAAAATGTTGAACGCATGGCGACTGTATGAATTTTCCGACAGATCCACTGCATAAACTTCCAGCTGATTTAGCCTCACGTCATTGATCAGATATCAGCTTCGGATTTGGCAGAGCCTATTGTGACGCTTAATGATAACAACCAATACAGAATAGCACTAACCACTATGTTATTCTATTGTCAAAAAACACCAGAATTGCTTGTTTAACAGATTATCGGCTACATTTTTGCTGACTTGTGTTTATTCATGTTTGACTGCGCTAAAACATTTCCAAATTTCTCTGTGCTGTGAGAGAATGCGTGATATGCAATTCATGAGCTGCTATAATAAACTTGATTTTGCCAATCTACTGTACATGTATCCGATAAGGCAAACCATTTTCTTTTCAAACATCCATCACAGTAGTGGCTTTCAGCAGCACTTCATACCGCGTATATGGTGCGGTGGCGGCGGTTTTGAAGTGCAGCGGCGGTGTGCCGGGATTAAGCCCCTGCCAGCTGTAAATTATTTGTACTTTCTCTTAAGTCTAAAGGTATGAAATAAAAGAGTAGTTAAGAAGAAATGTCTTCTTAAGAACCATTTGTGAATGCAGGCCCAGAATTTTTAATGAACACACTGTAGGAATAATTGCTTATGATGGTTTATATGCACACAATTGTGTTCAAACATACACACAAATACATTAATATCAGTTTTTGGTTTGGAAACAAATCTAAAAAGACATTTTAAATAAACTTCAAATAATTATAACTACTGTGTAAATCAATATATAGAAAAAAATGTTTAAGAAAAACATGCAAGGTATGTAGTGCATCACAAACCATTTTTCCTTAGTATTTTTGACCAAAGGCAGACATATATAAGGAACAGTATTCTAAAGAAGAGAATGACAGTTACAAAAAGAATAGAATATTATACAGTAATTACTTTCTAAATGTAGCGCTGATTTCTTACATTTGTAATAATTTAGATGTGCAAAGAAGCGTATTTATTTACTACATTATATATCAGTTGTTGCTACTCGGTTCTAAGCACTATATCACAACACACATCCCCACCACCTGTTTACATGTTCAGCTGGCTCTGGGAACCAGAAGCAATCAGCTAGACCAAACTGATGTCTCCATTCAAACTAAAACTACTGGCTGAGTCTGATTCATTAGCCTATACATGAAGAGGGTTTGTGAGAGGAACAAACACAATGCAAAACAGTAAAGCCATCATTCTAACAGATTATTGTACGGGGCTGATAATGGTTCATGGTAGGGCAGTTCTGTTTGGGACAAATATGTGTAGTTGTTTTGTCAGTGTTAGAGCATGTAGGATTAGAACATTGGTTGTCTTCCTGTTTACGTCTTGATCTAAATGTTGGGGGGAAACTCAAAACGAGATACATAACCGGTGGTTCAGGCAATAATATCTAAAACCATATTTCAGATGTTTTTACAAAACTCAGACTGTGAATAAAAGCCTAAAAACAACAGTATGTGAAAAACCTATTTACAAGGACTAACCGACATATTGTTACTCTTTCCAAACAATGGTAAAACTATAAAATAACATAGGGGCCCTGACCATTAAAATAAAGAACAAACCTATTGCTGCCAACTTTGACAGGGGATGATCACGGGATAGTCACTTGTTAAACCAGGTTTGCGCTCCAATTCTCAACCCTCATGAAATGTGCACTTGTACACTCCCCCTCATATGGTGGAAACTCTCCAGCAATGCTTCCAAAACAGCAATCCAAAACTAGCATCCAAGTGTATCCAATACTTTAAAATGCATGCTGGTTTAACCAGTGATCAACCAGCGATCATCCCCCTGTCAAAGTTGGCAGCAATTGGCTCCTAATGCTCTGTACCATGCTACCTTATCTTACAACCAGGGAGGTTTTTGAAACCGCAGGCAAGGGGGACATTGCACATGACATTCCTGTATGAAGACATACTAGTGTCATGAGAAGACACAGTTACAAAGTGTTCTGTTTAATGACCTTTAAGGGGAGGTCTCTGTGTACCCTCAACCGCTATCTCTTTTCCCTCTCTCCCTACTATCTCTTATCTCCAGCCTCTCTCCCCACTCCTCCCTCCTCTTTAGCAGCCGAAGGTCTCCTGGGAGGCGTAGACCATGTATAGGAAGCCATCCTCGTCGCGCTCCTGCTCGTAGATCTCTGAGATGGGTGTTGAGACGCTCACCATGCTGTGCTGGTTGACCAGGAGGAAGAAGGCCTGTGTTGGGTTGAGCTGCAGCCGGCGCCTGGAAGGCAAAGATATGGTCACAACTAAGGTTGAGGTACTAAAGGAAATGGGTACATTTCCATGTGAATTTATGGTAATGTTGTTTGGTACGGTTATTTGCACTAGGGTTGGGCGATATCCAATATTATGTAAAAAAAAAAAAAAAAAATAATAATAATAATTAAAAAGACGATATAGGATATCATTCATTGCTGAAGTATTGTGGAGACATGCCAGCGAGAGCAAACATGACTGAACTGCAACGCATAGAGTGAATGGCTGGTGATGTTTTCACTGCTAGATGTGCTTTGCCTTGCAAAACGGCAGACATTGCACTTGTAATTTTCAGTACATTTACAGACTATTTTCTGAGATGATCAAGGAGACAGTTTTTTATTATAAGCTACATATATTTTTTCTCAACACATTTTCATTTGTTGGCAATGTCAGTTCTTGCACATTTTTGAAAACAACTTTGGTAGTCGATCAGGCAAATGAAGGGCATTACTAAATAGTTACCCAATCCAAAACTTGTGTTACCCTCTTGTGACCTTGAGTATGCCAATCACGTTATTTTAAACTGAGAGACAAGGAAGTAAACAGACACTCGGCGCAGAGAAGTATGAAACATCTTCACTCAGTGTCAGTGGCAGAATAACCATCATGAACAAGTGTAATACCATCAGGTATGGGGTTTGAACGTAGGATTGATGCAACTAGCTAATTAAATCTGCTAGTAGTACCTGGCTAGGTTAAAATCTGCAGAAGCTATGGCTATCTTCAATATTCCATCAATGTGAAAATATTTGTTTTATTCTTAGTACATGTAGAACTAGAACCTTGGGTGCAGTTTCATCACTGATGTCGTCTGTCTGTGCTTGCATCTGTACCACATTAATGAGACAAAATGATAGGGGGGAAAGAGAGAAGATGATGTGTCATATTATTCCATGTCTTAATCTCAAAAGTGATTGCTGTTATTGTAATATTACACTTCACTTTTTCATAACTGTACGTATGTGGGGTCCGAGGCTCCCCTACTGTGGCTGCTGTGGGGATTGACTCCTACAGCACAAAGTCATCCCACGGGTGGTCTTCACATTATTCGATTCCTGATTGCAATACCTCATTGTGAACCTGAAGTCCTCTACTTCCATACTACTATGAAATAATCTTCCGATCGCAATTTATACACAATTCTTTCAAGTTTACAATGAGGTATTGCAATCGGGAATCGAATAACATTAAGATCTAGTAGGATGACATTGTGCCATAGAAGTCAATCCCGTGTCTTTTTAGTCTACTGGGACAATAATTGATTGATTGGTGCTTGGCTGATTCTTATCATAAACTGCTACTGTACTTGAAAGGATACTTGGAATAAACATATAATCCCATCCAGGGATGTAGTAGTAAAAAGAAAACAGGTGGTCAAACTCCATGGATTGAATAGGTTGGAAACCCCTAATGCAAATGACATACCTAGCATAAAAGGTGGATAAACCCTATTCACCGAACAGAATTTACTTACACTCATTGCACTAGCATCACTGATTCCATCGTTAAAGATGAAAATTGTGCATGCGCATTGTGTGGTTTAAGTAAAGTTGAGTAAACCAAGATGAGACACACAAATAAACCAGTTAAGTTATTTCTTTGAACATTCAAGAGTATGCACATCATTTAGAAACTATAGCCTCAGCCCTTAGGATATAGGTTCTCCGTTCATTTCTCTGATCATTACCATTACAATGTTTGACAATATAAACAGGGTTGAACAAAGCCACTTACACCGCGACCATGACATTTAATAATTCAAGTGCACCCCAAAACTTTTATCAAAAGATTTATCATGTAACAAACAGAAGGGCTACCGGCAACTGTATGTGCATTCCATGCTACCACGTTACATTGTGTACTTCTTCGTTCTGGTTTGGGGAACACTATTGGTTGCACAACACATGTTCTTGGCCTTCTAGAAATAATATAGAAATAATCACCAGGGACAATAACATGGGTCTGGCCCATGCTCTAATATTCAAGGGTAGAAACTCTTGTCTATATCCTGCAGACATGTTTCAACATCACTCAGATGAGACCCAAAGGCATTAATCGTAAGTCTGCAATGCGCTTATGGGGAAGTGTATTGAAAAAGTAAGCAAGAGTTTGAAAACAGATCCACAGTGCCCCCCTCAGCCTAAACAACATTTGGGTGTTGTGTACTTTATACACCCAGGAAACAGACATGATGATTCCAAGTAAAAAAGTGATGCAAGTAAGTCAGAACTCCACATATAGCATTTTAGTTGGCAGCAGTCAGATTGCATTCTATCATTAGCTAAAGAGAGGGATCAAATACAAACATTATGTGACTGCTGACATTCTGTACTTTTGTTTTTACATAATTTGATCCAAAACACAATTTGCTGGAGTATAGAGCCAACATTAAATCTACATACAATAGTATTAAAAGATAACCAGCCCGACAGTGGATAACAAGGTGTGTTTTGGTTCTCTCAGTCTCTCCATCGTGATAACAGGGTGTATTTTGGCACTGGACAAGTTGAAGAGTGTGTCCAGAAGTCTTCTGAGGACATCACAATCTCCCTACTTTAAACCTCTTTGTGACACACACTCCAGGCAGGTAAACACTTCTGTTATCACAATAACAGTGTTACTTATTTGATCTCCCCATTATTGGGCACAAAGGTTACAAGTGTGATGCAGCCAAGTGACTCAACGATATACTCCCTCTCCTATACTGGCCCTGACTCATCCTGTTAGCTGGCCTGTGAGTAACTGACTGCTCCACATGTGATTGTCAACCCGCTGAGGGCTTTTAGCTTTGGGCGTGACATGCGCAACACCACTTCCAGGTCCAAATATAAAATGAGTTTAATTTGGATCCCTAGTGAGCTACATCATGTCATCAAAACCAAACCCCATGAAATGACTCAATAATCTTACCGTATAATCTTCACAAGCTCACTCATGTTGACATGATCGGGGACAAGAAACTTTGTCTTGTCCAACACAGGCAGCTGCTTCTCTCCCTTATACCGCTCAATGATCACCTGGGGGGGGGGGGGGGGGGGTACACACATCTTCATACAGCCATCATCATTCTCCTAGGGGGGTACACACATCTTCATACAGCCCATCATCATTCTCCTAGGGAGGTACACACATCTTCATACAGCCATCATCATTCTCCTAGGGGGTACACACATCTTCATACAGCCCATCATCACTTCATCATCTTTCCAATACTAAAATTAAGCTGATTCTTCTCTATTATGTTTGAGCATGGTGGATCCAACTTACTACACAGAGAAGGGTCCCATGGCGGCGATGATTGTAGTAAATAAAGCCATTGGAAAGGGTAAATATAGGTTACCATGTGACTTTGATCCCAGAGGTGTCATAACATACTACGGTGATGTCAACTTGACATTTAACGTGACATAAGAAAATGTAATGACGTGTATGAATGTTTATTCAAGCTTTTTATTAACATTTATATCAGGTGTCATGTAGTACATATATAGATGTTAAGCCTAACTTATGCATACCTCTTCAAATGTATTCCAGATTGTATCACATACTCCTTGTAACAAAATTCACTTTTGCTCATATGACATTCTGCCTAATCAACACAGATAAAAGACTTGTAGCCTTGTCTATACTGTTGGCAATGGTCTGTCAGCAAACCTGAGCCACTCTCCCATTAGCAGTAGAAATGTCTGGCTGTGGTGTGCACTGTATCAAGTGAGGCTCTTACTGTAATCACTTGAGTGGTGCCTTAAAACAGCTTTCAGGGATTCCTTGAGGAGAGGCAATCTAATTCTCTCCACAGACCAATGAGAACCAAGCCAAAACAGGGTCACACATCAGATATCAGACGCCAATAACTTACTGGGATTTTGTTGGGGTGCTGGTCTCGGATTTGCTGCACCTCTTTGCAACGATCAGCTGCAGATAAAGAGAAACAATCAATTTGTTATCTTTCATTGACAAAATGAGTTTTCATCAATTAACAAATAATGTCTTTTTGGGGAATTTTGTTGAGAATGATTTCAGATTGATTGTCACCGATTGTGAACTTGGATTACATTACAAATTCTAACAAAATATACTGTTGAATGGGGAGTTTGAAGGGTGATAATACAGTCAAAGTGTCAGTGTGTTGTGTTTCATTGTGTTGCTAAAACCCTTTCAAAGGGAATGCACTCTTGCATTGTGACCTATTTTTTCATCTGTGGTGAGACTCACGCTCTGATGGATTTGAGGAGCAACAATGAAAGCTCCTTTTGTTCTACAATCTAGATATTATTTGGTTGTTTCAACCGTAGAGGATATAAAGGTTTAAATAAATCAAATGAACAATGATGAGTGATAAAAGTTACTAATCATTGATTATCATCTTTTGATCCATCTCCGCTATTTGCGGTGCTGATGAGGTTAACATCATTTGGTTTAGCCTCTAACTTCCTCCCTCATGTCATTATTCCTGATTCATTTATGGTTTTTTATCATCATGAAGGTCAAGGTCCTGGGGGCTGTAAAAGCAGAGCAGCTGAGTTGCTAACCAGAATAGGACGCAAGGAGGTCTCCCATCAGGGCTGAGACTTCCAGAACATAAAACGCTCTTATCCTGTTTTATTATTCTGTATCGCTGGGAGTGTCGCTGGGATGTAAACATGTACAACATATGTAATAAATTCACTCTTTGGAATACTCTTCCAAACCACATCAAACAATCCAGCATGCTCTCCTCCTTCAAACCATCCCTCCATCTTTTTAAACTTGTTTTTAACTATTTGTATTGTTGTTTATACTGACTGTGCTTTTGTTTTACGTTTTATTTATCTATCTATCTATCTATTCTTGTTCTCTCCATGGAATGCAGTGTCTGAGTACTGTGAAAAGCGCTATACAATATAAATGCATTATTATTATTGTTTGTATTCAGTATTCAGAGCATGTCATTGAGAGAGGAATGGCCATGCAGGCCACTGAAGCTTGGTTACTCACATAGCCGCTGGCTACACTAACTGTCCCCTAACATAGTAGATTTCCTGCCTTATCTTCATTAATTTGTTTGTCAGAATAGAACAATAATGTAAATCAATAAAAACAACACAGTCATTCACCCTAATTTGCCCATGGACAACTACCCAAAGTAAACACTACAATCACAATCGTGACTTGCAAAATTGTTAGCATGTTAGCGGCTAAATTGCAGTAACTTCCTTGGAATAGAAGTTTGGGTAACGGCCTGAGTATAACCCACAGCTGTCACAGCACAGCAGCAGTGTTGTTGTTGTTGTGAAGGGGGAGCTATTCTGCCCCCCTACATTGAGAGCCCTTCCCCCGAGGAGTTAAGTTAGCATAAGTTGAAGTTATGTATCTAGGCAATATTAAATGTGATCTATGAGATAATTGGTATGTTCAGACTGTTGATTAGTTTGTACACCCTGTATTGACTTTTCATTTCATTGTTTTACTTAAAGACGAGTACATGAATGCACCTGTAATAAGGGAACATTTATTAACAAGGGGTAGCTTATTATATGAAAATATAAAAGATGTAAAATAAAAATGTTATTGTTCTCTTTTTCTTTGAGTTTTGACTTGACATTATGCAAGAATGCAATGTGCTAATTCTGATCTCTGCCTTTTCCAAATAAAAAGATCATTTAAAAAATACAAGAAATGACAACAGTTGAGTATGTTCAACAGCTGAACATGGTCTATTTCAGGGCACCAAAAGTAACAGGACAATTGGCTTGACAGGTGTTTCTGGTAAGTCTGGGGTATTCCGTCACATCATTTGTGCAGGCATAAAGGAGCTGTCAATGTTGAGTATTAATTCTAGGCTTTGCATTTGCCTTTGGAGTCTGCTATTGTTGTCTGTCAACAAAGAGGTATCAATGAAAGTCAAGGAAGCCATTATTAGGCTGAAAAATTCCCAAACCATCAGAAACAGAAGCCTTAGGCTTGCTAAAATCAAGTTTAGAACATCATTAAAAAAGGTGGGCTCAGAAATGGCAAGAGGGAGAGATTTCTACAGTGGACAACTGATGAATGCTCACCATAATTTAGAAAACTTTGCAGGAAGTAGGCATGAATGTGTCAGAGACTACCATCAGCAGAATATGTCACCAGCTGAACTACAGAGGCTTCACTGCAATGTGAAAACCACTAGTTCTCCAGAAAAAAATGGGCAGGTTACAGTTTGCTAAAAAGTACCTAAAAAGACTGAAAAGGGGACTTGTGGACAGATAAGACGAATATTATCATGTACCAGTGATTGCAAGTGGAAAGTTTGGAGAAAAATGGATCTGCCCAAGATTACTGAATACCACCTCATCTGTGAAACATGGTACTGCCATAGCAACTAGGGACTTTTTCAGGGCCAAAAAAGTTCTTGACTAGCCAGTACTTTTGGTGCCCTGAAATATGGGGACTATGCATAAAAAGTGTTGTCATTTCTAAATGGTGAAAACAATACGTACACAAATACCATGACTCAATGACAGACAAATGCTTTATGATAGTTCAGGAATTCAGCTCAATTTATAATTTATATTTGGCTAGAGCATAAGTTCTCTTAATAGTCGGCTGTGGCAACGTAAAACGTAGCTTAAGTTATCCCCTCCAAAGCAAAACGCCACGTAGTCACTTACTTCCGCTCGTACTGATGATGGATATAGGGTTGGAGATAGAGCCAGAAGCGCTGTCTTTTAGCCTACTCACTTGGTGGTTGTGGTTACTGTGGTTTGTGTACTGTATTGTATTACTCGGCTGATGAAAAAACGGCTTAAAATCTGCATCAACTACTAGTGAGCAGCTTTAGGAATTGAATAAACAAGCCGTTAAATGGTTATTTCTGGGTATTTTTTTTGTAAAAATGGGAAAAACTATTCTCCCAAGGTACAGTAGCCGACTGAAACTCAGATGAATGCCTTATTTTTAAGATGGGTTCATCTAAAGGTTGGAACTAAAAATAGAATTAATAATTCATTGACCAAAAGACCATTATAAGCATTTGTTTATATTACATGTACCTTACAAGGTACAACTAGTGTACAGTAAACATGTTGCCTCCCACGAACGATGGAGAAACATGTGAATGAAGCAAGATGGTTATTCATAAACGTTTTACTATGACACTCTGATTATCTCTGTTTACAGTGCTGCGTCCCTGTTGCACACAGGGAGGGCTTTTCTCTTGGTGTGATCACCTTCTGTGACCAATGAGAAAAATAATTTGGCGGCCATTAGGCTACTATCGTACTAACTCTGTATTGATATCAGATGTCTTTACTTCAAACGCAAATTTCACCAATAGGCTAAGACAAAATATTTGCACAGCCAATATTTCCATCAGTCTTGCTTCTTACAGTTTTGCATTGATTTCTCCAAATATGATTCCCAAATTCATTAGATTTATGCAAATTATTTGGTTACAAATGCAACTTATAATTATATAATTCAAGGTTATCAACGCTGGTTTCCGTACTGATATAGGCCACGTTTCGTTATTAAATTATGCTGCATAAGAGACTTCACTCAAAATATTATTCCTAAATTTGTTAGGCTATATGCCTACAGTTGCATTTGTAGCCAGACTGAAGTAACCTGTAGTGCTTATTTGATTCATAATTAGCCTTGCTTCTTAGAGCTTTGCGTTGATTTCTCAAAATATTATTCCCAAATGTGTTAGGCTATATGCCTACTGCATTAGGTTACACTCCTAGCTCTCCACGTTGCACCCTATTATGATGTAATTAATGACGTCCCTCAAAACTCTTAAACAATCTCTACGACAAGATATATCTTTCACCGTAGTTTCGTCAAAATTGGGCCAATCGGTGTAATTTCGTAAATGTCTCGTCTGCACGGCAAGACCCATCATTCACACAATTTTCATAAAAATTGTCCCAGTGGTGTCGGAGAAAAAGCTTGTGACAAACGAACAGACAAAGACCAAATCATAGTCCCCTCTCCGATGTCATCAACCCTTCCTAATATATCGATTTTTGCCCGTTTCAGAACGAGGTCCCTCTATTAATTATTGTTGACATTAACGATTTATTTGATTAGGGACCCTGGCCCGGCAATTGTTTTTCGTTGTGTAATCAGTCCTCTTTAATAACATATTTAATAACAGCTAGTGTTATAAGATTATTATTGCAATTGGGTAGCCGGCCAGCTAACGATAGCTGCCCAATAAAGTTTAGGCCTATGCTATGTCTGACGATGTCGACTGTCTATACTTTTTGCCTCTCTTAATTCACAGAATTGAATTTCAGACAATCGTTTATACTGACCTAACATAAGCTACATTGAAATATTATTTAAATCGTGTTGCCATGTCACGTTGCCACGACTGTAGCTAGCTAAACACCAAAGTGCCGTCCTACTACTTGGCTAACGAGTTAGCTAGCTAGCTAAATACTTACCGAATGTCCTTCTTTGTTTGAAAGGTCTGTCGGATGGCATCACTGTAGATAATGTTTTAACAGTATACAGGGTATAATGTACTTATGTCGTAAGTTGATTTATTTGTTACAGCGTCCTCATCAAGATCTGCTCTGCCTTACTAGACTAACTAGCTAGCTAGTCAGCACCAACTGTTTAGGACACAGTGCAAATGAACTAAAGCAATGACGTCACTCACACGATTCACGGTACGTTCGTTTGGATCTCGGGAACTCTTAGCTCCCAGTTGGTGAAGTACATGACTCTGATATGAATGCATTCGAGTGCTTTTGAAGTGGAAACAACTCTTCAACCAATTAGATTTAGTTTGCAATTCATAATGACCGTTAACAAACTACAAACATACATTACACTTACACGTGTGATTGTTAACTATTAAATATGTTGAAACAGAGTGTTGTACAGAAAGATGAATACTGTTGACATTTTTACCATTTACTGTCGAAATCAGCGTGTTTTCTAACGAGAAGGTAATGGTGCGTTAGGCAGCTGTAGGAAACTCGGAGATAGTTTGTTATGATCGAACATTTTAAGTTTAAAATCCAAGTTAAAATAATAGATATTTCAAACCAATGTCAAAATCCTTATAATCTGAGATATGTTCTTTTGATATGTCCTTATGATCCAACCTTTTTTTCAAACAGGTAACCCTGTTTCATGGTTCTGATGAGTTTCGATGGCATTATCGTCAGTGAGGAGACAGATTTGCGCTTGGGTAATTTTATTCAGGAGTTCTGAAAGTTCTATAGCAGTTGTAGTAACAATGGGGCTCTCGGAATGTTGGTCTAAATCAACATTCCACCATGTAGAATGATAAGAGTTTTTGAGTTACAAAAAGATAGATAAGAGATAGATAAGAGATAGATTATAGATAGATAAGAGATGGGTAGATAAAAGGTTAGATATATGAGAGAAAGTTAGAGAGATGGAAAGATAGATAGATGACAGAAGGTTAGATAGATAGATAGATAGATAGATAGATAGATAGATAGATAGATAGATAGATAGATAAAGAGGATGGATATATGAGAGAGGGTAAGTATAGATAGATAAACATGTGGAGGTTATTCAGAATGGGTTAGAAGGTTAGTTAGATAGAATGTTGTAAGGTTGGGTAGTTCAGTGGAGAGTTTTTGGAGTTACAAAAAGTTTAATAGTTTAAAAAGTTGAATAGGTATCAGAAAGCTTTTATCAGGGCTGATAAGATCGTCTGGGTAGTGATAGAAAGTGATAGTCTTATTATGGTAGTGGATAAAGTTAAAGATGATTTGATTTGATTGGAAGAATTCAAATAATAAGAATAAGAATAAGTATGAGCAATAACAATAGTTGGGCTTTCTGAAGCAAGCCCACTAATTCACTACATTATATAATGTAGTGTATTGCCCTGCAACGCCAAAAATTCACTGCAATGAAGTAGTCCAAGGTCAAAGTTATGACCAACGTTGGGTTCATTTTCAATGTTGTTAATATTAAGTGAATTGAAATTGCATGAGCAACAATCTGAAATATTGTTTTTATTTCCAATGACCAAGAAAATAAAGATGGAATTGTAAATCATTATCATAATTACTGTGAATTATAATTTGTATTAAATTACGTAGTTGTAAAAATGTACAGGACTTTCTCCAACTGTGATGAAAAGCATGCTTAGTCTGGTGGAAAAGCAGAAAGGCCTGTTAGAGCATCCACTGGAGGGGGCATGTCGCTTGCAAATGTTTGGTAGCAACTGGATTATCTAATAAGGAAATGAGCCTCAGGTGTACATTTATTGATGCTCTAGCATTAAGATGCACTCTCGGTTGTCCGATCACAAGTACCATCCGGATACGATAAAAGTGAAGTATGAGTATGATGACTCTGGCACACCCTACCTTTGTGTCTTTGGTTATGTAACATATATGTAACATTGTAACATATTCCAAGATGGGACAAGTTGTTGCTAAATAGGTAAAGTGAGGTAACGTGACTTCAGTCAAACTATCCTGTGATAAAACTGTCTCTATCTAACTAACTTTTGTTTATTTCATTACAAAACCCCCCAAAATATTGCTGTCTTCAATTCTAAATAGATTTAACAGAAACAAAATAAGGAGACAGTCAAAATACATTTTTATTTAATTTATTTTTTGGCCTTATATGTTGTATCAACCTAAAATGTTAACACACAAGCAGATTTGTAGTGTAATATACTGCTCACCATATACAAGGAAATACTGTTGAAATCTATTGGCGATTGGCAAGAGAAAAATTGTAAACAGAAATAAATAAGCAAATTAACTTCAAATACTTCATGGATATTATCAAACCTCCAAA
The DNA here is from genome assembly GCF_951799395.1 of Argentina silus. Taxonomy (NCBI): domain Eukaryota; kingdom Metazoa; phylum Chordata; class Actinopteri; order Argentiniformes; family Argentinidae; genus Argentina; species Argentina silus. The sequence continues at coordinate 16,037,191 of NC_139658.1, read as the reverse complement.
ATGACAGTCCATCAGCCGAAGTACTATGCACTCTGTGGATCCAGAAGACTTCTCATATGCATTCAACAGGGGAAACAGAGCTGGAATGATGACCAACATACAGTATCAATACATTCTGGAGCTTGAGTTATGGATCATGTCAACCCACCACAATCAGTCAGCCAGAACAACATTAATCTAGTTCCAATATGTGGCTTTACCCTCACATAAGTGCATTTAGAGCTTCTTGTACAGATCAAGATATTCTTGTTAATTCAGTTAAGACAACAGAATAAACATTTGGCCTTTGAATAGAAAATAACAAATACAGCAACGAGATGGTAATGGTGTTCCTCTCAGTCCGAGGGGTTCTGAATGACGATCAGGAAATAGTCCTTATCTATAAGAGAAAGCAAAACCGGTATCATACAAGTTTTATTTGACTACTGCTGTGGGCGGAGGATAATGTGCAGACACAACTTTCTGATTGGTGCATGCAATGAGTGGAGAAATATGATGAAAGGTTTCTATGTGAGGGAAAATGGGGAAATGTTTAGATTCATATCTCGAAATTGCAATATAATACATTTCTAATACCCTTTGTAATACACTTCTCATACCCGTGCTTATTATGTGCAAGTCCCCAAATAACATAATTACAAGGTAATCGGGCAATTGCCAATTGCCAAACCATTTAAAGGAGAGATTCCCAGCTTTTATTTGAGGGTATTTGTGTCCATATTGGTTTCACCATTTATAAATTACAAGACTTTGTATACATAGTTCCCCTATTTCAAGGCACAAAAAGTAATGGGACAGAAACATCTTGTCTGCTCAACTACAACCAAATGCTTTCAAACTCATTGGATGGCACTTCATCATACAGTAAGACAATGACCCAATACTGCCCTAGCAACTCTGCAGTTTTTCAGGGCCGAAACGTGTAAAGTCCTTGACTGGCCAAGGCAATCTTCAGATTTAAATCCAATTTAAGATGTCCGGCAGAAATACATCAAAACACACAACTGAAGAAGGCTGCAGTACAGGCCTGGCAGAGCACCACGAGAGAAGATGCCCAGTGTCTGGTGGGGTCAATGGTGGCAGACTTTAGGCAATTATTGCAAGCAAAGGATTGTCAACCAAATACTAAAACATGAGTGCTTAATTTGGACATGATATGAATCTGTTCCATTACTTTTGGTGCCCTGAAATAGGGGGACTATGTATAACAAGTTTTGTAATTTCTGAATGGTGAACACCATTGACTAAAAGCTGAGAATCTCAACTTTAAAGAGAACTTTTTCTAAAAAAAGCTAGCATTTTTTCAGTAAAAATAGAATGGTGTTGTGCTGTGGATGACGATTAAAAAAAAGAAACTCTCAATATATTTTATTTTTCTAATCACTAGGACAAAAATAGTGAGGCAATTGTACTGAGTAAGCCATGCCCCATCAAAATGCTGTTTCCATTGTTGCATAGTAAAAGGTAGACTAGTAATTCATCAACATTTGTAGCACAGTGCAGATTTTTTGTTTGCTGGGATGAGGAAGTTGTCCGGGGAGAACAGTCATGAAAGATGGTCAATTGTTGTGTTTGTGGTGGTTACTTGAACTCGTCTATCTAGACACATTGTCCATTTTGCCAGAGCAAGAAAAGTCTTGAGTACATAGATGAGATGAATTGCAGGTTTAGGAGACAGGATTTGTGCAGCCCAACCAATGTTGTGTGCACTTCAATACAAGAAGTGCAGGGTGCCTTACTACTGCCTAGTATCTAGGTCTTTTGCTCTGGTTAGTGCGATGTGAATCTTTTTTTTTTATAGTGGCCACAGAAGTATAGCTAGACTGATGGATGAAGCATGATACAGGTGCTGGGTAGCGGTGTGCAAAGAAGATAATAGATTTCCAGTAGCATGACAGTATAGTGCCGAGAGTGGAATAAGTCAACTAAATTAATTGTTCAGACTCTCCTATTTGTTTATTTGTTTTGTACTAAAACCAAACAAAATGATTTTGCTGTCTTATTGTTGATAACCCTACCCTGCGGCATCATGCAATTTCCTATAGGTAAAGCGATGCTGGTGCGTTTGTTCACCTTTTACATTTGAGTGACGTAGCCTACAGTGTTCGATTTTGGTGATAACCGTTAAAAGCCTGATAAAATGTATTAAAAATGAAATTCTCATAAAAATATTCAAAGACAGATGCAAGTTAATCAATACTGATGGGGGTGTCTTAACTTAAAAATTGCTCTTTAACCTAATTTTGAAACAAGTAATTGTTTGATTTCAAATCCAAACTTTTGGAGCAGAGCCAAAAGAAGAAAAAATGCTTCACTCTCCCATTACTTATGCAGGGCACAGTGTGTGTGTGTGTGTGCCATATATATTTTATAATATAATATTATATATATATATATATACACACACACACACACAGCCCTGCATAAGTACTTCTAAAAGTATCCAGTTACTATAAAAGCGAACTGTTTTAATTGAGTTTTCATTGTTTGTCAAGTAGGTTGTAATGCCAAAGAAATGGGCTGATTTCGCTAGAGAAATCTTTAAAAGGTAAGATTGGATCCACGATTAACAAGACAAGACCAGTAGGTCGGCGACATGGGCTGCTCTAGAATGATGATACCTGTCATAAGACATTACATCATGAGATAAATGCTTATAGTGGATACTGGATAGCAATCCAATCATGATAGAGCCTAGAGGACATAGATTCAAAGCCATAAAGTGTGTTGACTGCAGGTCACCTGGTGCTATCATAATCTCGTTCTTCTTGGAGCGGATCCTGAGGAAGGTGAGATCATTCTGTGGGTCGATGTCCCTGACTGTGCTCCGAGCCTTCATCACCAGCTGGTGGATGAGGCCAGCATACTGGACTGTGCTGGAGTTGTCCAGGGTTGTCTTGATGGGGATGCCTTAGATAAGGAGGAGAATGCAGGGGAGCATAATAACAAATAAAGTCATAGCTCTGACAGTCATGGTATTGTGTCCTGACATGCACAGCTCATGCAAAACGTGCTCCAATGCTCCAATCTGGAACACATTAAAAGACCCTCGACCATATCAATAAGTCAAGTCTTAAAAAAATTACCTTCAGCATTGACGATGATGATTCCTTGCACACCTTTCTGGCTCTGAATTCTCTTCAGTGTTTCCTCTACCTCAGCCTAAAAGACAGTGGTGAGTACAGAGAGGCACAGCAAAAAAATAAAGTGTACAGTAAAATGTTGCCCTCCGCGAAGCGCCTGTAGCGCGTATTTGATTCATTTCCAAGGATTTGACAGTATTATTTTAACAGTCATTGGCCAAAAGGTGCCGTCTGAGGTGCGCTCTCCTCTTTGCATCCTATCACAACGTTTTTAATCATAACAACCTTTCACTTGGCCGCACCATCACGAGATAAATCGGCGTCACCTCGAAACTGCAAAACAATCTCTGTGGCAAGACGTCATTCACCCAAGTTTCGTCAACATTGGGCCAGTATCGATGTCAGAGATAATGCGTGTGACATAGGAACGGACAGAAGCGTGTAACATACAATCCATGTTTTCAGTTTGCTCGCTGGTAAATCATATAACGCTATGAAAGTCCGTACGTGACGTTAGAAACTGCACCATGTAAACATACAGATGTACCGCGCGGACTGTTCTGCTAGCAATCATAACGATGACGGCTGTCTCCAGCTTTGTTTACATTCTGCAGTTTGTGACGTACGGACTTTCTTGGCTTATTCTAGAAAATATGTCATCCATATTATAACACAGGGCAGCAAACAAGATGTGTTAACGATTTAGCTACAATACAATGGCGTTGTTCCGCAGCAACCACAGCCCAGCCCAGGTAATACGTCAGTGTACCACACACCCAGCCCAGCCCAGCCCAGGTAATACAGTGTTGTTGCTGCAGCAGCAACCACAGCACAGCCCAGGCAACGCGTTAGCCTTAGCAATCTAGTACTCAGCGGTTACCTAACTAGCCTTCGGTCTTCTCTGGAAAATACCATTGGCTATATAGCAACGATAACTGAGCTCGTTAATTATTAAAAAGCAATTCATCAAACGAAATACACTTGCCATTTTTAAGCGGCCACCAACGTCCAAGAACTTGATTTAGCTAGCTGCCTAGCTTGCTAATGGTAGTTACTCGGTGGATGATCGTGACGTCACACAATTCCATAGCCGGTCATGCGCACATACAATCGGAATCTCAGTTTCATCATGAAACTATATTTCACTTAGGTATTCTCAATCTTCTTTTTATGTTACCGAAAACAATCCAGATTTAAACGTCAGTCAAACACAACACTAAATGCTAAATGTGTGGACAAAATTGCTCCTTTACCATATAACCAATCAAACACTTTTTTGTCGCCGCCTACTGGAGCTTTGGAGAAATAAAAGAAGAAGTGGTCTAAAGATAGTGAGCTCGTTTGAGTTGGCGAGGCAAATTGGTTGTTGCAGATGGGGGAGGCGCGTATCTCATGTTGTAAATATGTTGTTCCCCACGAATGATGTAACGCCCCTCCAGGGCCGTAGCCAGGGTTTTGAAATAGGTGAGGTCCAGAGAGGGAATGCTTTCTTTTTTTTTTTTGCGCTCGCAAAGCGCGCCCTGCCAGGAGGTTTCTATGTCTGTCTTGCTCACACACAGTGAACTCCGTCTATGATGGCTAGCCTATTTATTAACCCTAACCCTAGAAAACCTGCATTTTTGGATGAGCAGAATTCATACCAAAATGACACCTACAAACACAACAACCCAAGCTATACACTACACACAAGTCATGATCTATACTTAAATACATACAGAGGGACCTGTTGGCAAAAATACTTTTATTAAAGCTGTACAATTTGTCAAAGTCATAATTTACTCTCACTCTTCTGTGTGTGTGTGTGTGTGTGTGTGTGTGTGTGTGTGTGTGTGTCTGTGTCTGTGTGTGTGTGTCTGTGTGTGTGTGTGTGTGTAAACTAATATAGAATGATAGTGATAGAATCAGCACAAAAAACACAAATGGCAAAGTTTGCTGCACATGGCGATTTTCAAGTTAAAAAAACCCTTTGTTCTGTAATTTTACCAACTTTACTGTCGATAAATATTAAAAAATATTGATTCTCCCCTGCTCTGCTGTATGTGTGTGTGTGGTGTTGGGTTGAAGAACACACTAGCTACAGGCCGTTCACTAGCCTCCCTTGTGTTGATTTCATGCATACATGATCAACACATCCACTTCTTCACTACTTCCTCTCCACGTCTAGGCTCACTGAAATTACATAAATTAAGGAAGACAGATACAGACACACATAAGTTATGATTAGTTAGTGCAAATGCGACAGGGAAATATTGATATAGTAATCTTCACAACATGCATTAGGACTACCTTTTGGAAGGCTAGCTGGATCCTCCTGTGGCCAGAGGCATCCCACCGCCTGAGAACTCTCTCCTTGTCAATTCTCACTTTACAGTGAACATGCATAAGCGCCAGTCCTGTGAGCCGTTCATTGGACATGCTGGCTCTGAGCCAGGTTTTGAGCCTTCGCATGGCAGAGAATGACCTTTCGCAGGCACATGTTGTCACTGGAAGTGTTAGAAATATTTTCAACATACATTTTATGTTGGGAAGGAAGGCCATTTGCGTTGTTTGCAGAGTTTCCAAAAGTGATGTAGGCAGGGACTCATCTACCAAGTGAAACTTGTGCCTCCAGCGTTCTATTTCCTGCTCCACTGTGTCTGGGTCCGGTAGGTCTTCTCAGTACCACTCTACCAGCTCTTCCTCCCTTTCTTCTGTCAGCTTTTTTAGAGCTTTTGGTACTAGGTAAGCTGCTAGCATCGCAGGCTCATTCCTTTGAGAGAACCTGACATCCAGTTGACTAGTGATGTGGTCTATGAAAGGGTAAAATAAATGTATTCTGTAGTGGTCTTCCACTGACTCTGTGGGTACGTTAGGCCTGTAGTTCTGTTTCACAGATATTCTCCACTTGACTGGGAACACATCGACAGAGTTGGCCAGGGCTGTGGCTTTTCGAAAACATGCACTGAATCCTCGCTCACATCTCTGTTTGGCTATGACTTCACGTACATTTCTTGCCTCCTCATATGCCTCCTCATATGCTGTGATGATGTCCAAGTTAGTAGCCTGCAATTGTTTGGTGAGGGGCTGCATATAACCTAGGACATGGTTGGTCAGTGGACTGCGAGATGATAGAAAGGCAACAATAACTCAAATAACCACTTGTTACAACCAGGGTATGCAGAAGACCATCTCTGAACACACAACACGTTGAACCTTGAAGCAGATGGGCTACAGCAGCACAGAAGACCACACCGCGTGCCACTCCTGTCAGCTACGAACAGGAAACTGATAGCTTAAAACCATCTTCTGATGACTACTTCCAGCAGGATAACGCGCCATGTCACAAAGCTCACATCATCTCAAACTGGTTTCTTGAACATGACAATGAGTTCACTGTACTCCAATGGCCTCCAGTCACCAGATCTCAAACCAATAGAGCACCTTTGGGATGTGGTGGAACGGGAGATTCGCATCATGGATGTGCAGCCAACAAATCTGCAGCAACTGTGTGATGCTATCATGTCAATATGGACCAAAATCTCTGAGGAATGTTTCCAGCACCTTGTTGAATCTAGGCCACAAAGAATTAAGGCAGTTCTGAAGGCAAAAGGGGATGAAACCCAGTAATAGCAAGGTGTACCTAATAAAGTGTATTTTAGCTGCTTTCCTCCAAATACCCGATATTTTGGAGCAAATAACTTTTCTCTGCATCTGTAAATGCCTGGCTCTGTGCGAATTTATTCTTTAATTTCACAGGATCAAAAGGATGTAAAATTCAACTCCTGATTATACAGTTAACATGGCCATAGCCAGCTATGAGGTCGGACCTCTGTAAAAATTTTGAATAAAAAAATATATAAGTCATATAGCGCACATGACAGGAACACTCTGCAGGAGATGGGCGTGAATGTGTCAGAGACTACCATCCGCAGAAGACTTCACCACCAAAACTACAGAGGCTACACTGCAAGGTGCAAACCACTAGTTAGCCACAAAAACAGGATGGCAAGCTTACGGTTTGCTAAAAAGTACCTAAAAGAGCCTGCATGGTTCTGGAAAAAGGTATTGTGGACAGATGAGACCAGTAACATGTACCAGAGTGTTGGCAAGAGTAAAGCATGGAGAAAAAAAGGAACTGGCCACCTCATCTGTGAAATATGGTGGAGGGGGGTGTTATGGCTTGGGTATGTACAGTATGGCTTGCCCTGGAACTGGCTCACTTGTCTTCATTGATGAACAGCAGCAGCAGGACTAATCCTGAAGTGTACAGAAACATCTTGTCAGCCCAACTAAAAGCAAATGCCTCCAAACTTATTGGATGGTGCTTCATCATACAGCAGGACAATGACCCAAAACATACTTCCAAAGCAACTAGGGAGTTTAAGGCCAAACATTTTAAATCCAATTGAACATGCATTTAATTTGCTGAAGATGAGACTTAAGGCAAAACCTCAAAACAAACAACAACTGAAGATGGCTGCAGTAGAGGCCTGGCAGAGCATCACCAGAGAAGATATCCAGCATTTGGTGGCGTCAATGGGTCACAGACTTTAGGCAGTTATTGCATGCAAAGGATTGTCAACCAAATACTAAACCAGAGTGCTTAATTTGGACATTTGATAAATCTGTCCCATCACCTATGACTATGCATAAAAGTGTTGTAATTTCTGAATGGTGAAACCAATATGTACACAAATACAAATAAAGCTGTATATATCTATGGATGTGGTGTCATTCATAAATACGGATGATTAGAAGCAATAACACACGGGAGGGTGTGCTTTCAAAGGCACAAGGTGCAGAGAAAAAGTTAAGTTAGCCTGGTAGCAGTACAAGCTTCACCAGATGTGGCAGTTCAGTGTGATAAGAGAATCACTGATGCACCCACGGTTCAAAATTGGAAACATTGTCACCATCAAATTGGTGTGCTGCGCTGGTACAGTTCACAAATCATGAATCATGCTGATGTAGCAAGCAAAGTAAAATCAGTAAAAAAATCGTTATCTTTATTTAACATGACTGAAGTGCATTTTGTGAGATAAGCCTGGGAAGCCTTGGAAATGAGAAATTATTCTTGTCACATTGTGCGCAGTGATCTTTCAAATAATACAGTAAAGAGGTTTTTGGGAAAGAGCTGTTCATTTGGCTCCCAAACAACTTATTGTTAAAAAAGGCCAATTAGTGTCATTTTGACTGTGTTCAGTGGAATCCAATAACCTTCTTCTTAATATGACACATACATTATTTAGCATGTATTATAAAAATTGGACTTGGCTGATGTCCTACATAAAAGCAATACACTATTACACATGTGGAGTAACAGGCCTTCTGGATGCGGGTGTCATGAAATGAGGCTATGCAGATTAGAATAATTACAGTATTTTGTTCATTTTTTTACCAAAAACACCACAAAAAATGTAACGGCTCTTCAGATTTGTGACTAGATTCCCAACGTTCAGCAAAAAGTAGCCGGTTCAAAGATCCGGCTCATTCCTGAACGACCCATCACTTGGGCTGGTGTATCTGAACCTCCCGGGTCGATGGCTACTGGCTGGTGAATTTCATGAATTAATCTGTAACCCCCATCCCTTGATCCCACCATCAACATTTTTATCCTCTTTATCCACAATACTAAAAGAAAAGTTGCATCATAATAATTTGTATGTTTCTCTTTTTTGATAAAGCTGGTGTATTTTGGGCACTGAGCAGCGATACGATAGGAGGTTGGAGGTCATGCAAGGTAAGTGTGCTGTAACATTTTACTTCATACATACATACAGAGAGAGAGAGAGAGATGATAGACACCGACACACACCGACACACCGACACACCGACACACCGACACACCGACACACACACACACACACACACACACACACACACACACAAACAGGTAGACAAAGAGAGAAACAAACACGTAGACAAAATGAGAAACAGACAGACAGACAGGTACGGTACAGTAATGTCAATGAGCCTGATAGGATCGCTCAGAACGTCTGCTCTTTTCTATCCGTGTCACACATAACATAACACATAAGGTGTGGAGGGGTGGGGAGGAGACAGGCAGGGAGACCCTCCTCTCTTTACCTAATATAGACTCAGGCAGGCAGGTGTGAATCACCAAGGCTTTGCATTGCTGTCACTACTTCGAACTTCAACCCTAGACTAAAAACATGCATTAGTCATTAGTACTTAAAATTCTGTTTTTACTCTACACAGGGCTTTGAGGTGATTGAGCCTCTCCAGGTTTCCAACATTGGTAGTCAATTTCATGTAGCTCTGCAGTGTCACTTCTAAAAACTTGGCCTCCTTAGCTGTTTTGATTTGCTCCCCGTAGATTTTCAAGTCTATAGGTTTTTTCTTGTGTTTAGTGTTCACAGTTTTTTGAAAAGAGGACACACTGTGTTTTTGTGGGATTTAGTTTTACTCGCCATTTCTTGGACCATAGTTCTATTTCTATGTATTGTGAGAGTTTTTTCGCTGCAAAATGTGGAGATTTTGTGTAACTGTGAACTGTGAGATCTGTCCTATTGTTGGTGGGAGATTAGATTAGATTAGATTAGATTCAACTTTATTGTCATTGTGCAGAGTACAAGTACAGAGACAACGAAATGCAGTTAGCGTCTAACCAGAAGTGCAAAAAAGCAGAAAGTGCAGTGTGAACAGTATATACAGGTAGTGCAGTATATGAGCAGTATAGTATAAGTAGTGCAGTGTAAGCAGTATCTGAATTAGTAGTGGCATTATAAGCAGAATAAATAGGATGCAGTATGAACAGTGTAAGCAGCATATGAGCTGTATAGGCAATGCAGTCTAGCAGTATATATGTATTAACAGTAACATTAGAGTAAATAGCAGAATAAATATGGAGTGCCGTATGAACAGTATAAACAGGTATGTACAGTATGTACAGATATGTGCAGTGTATTAACAGTAGTATTAAAAGAAAAATATAAGGATATGTGCATTATGAACAGTATAGATAGAGATAGTAGATGTCTGAGATGTATAGAATAGAAGTGAGCTAAGAACTGCTCCTTGTGGGACACCAGCTTTGGGGTGAAAGGTGGGGATATGGCTGTGGAGACTTTTACTTTTATTTTCCGGTTGTGGAGGAAGCTGTAGATAATTTTCTGTACAGGGTGGGGAATATTGTATCTGTTGTTTTGTAGCCTGTAGCACAGACCATTATGCCACATTTTATCAAATGTTTTCTCAATGTTTAAAAAGACTGCCAGGGTAAGTTCTTTTTTTGTTAGTTTTTGATTATGTCTTCTGAGAGTCTTACGATGTTATCTGTTGTTGCTCTGGATTTTCGGAAGCCCGAAAAGGCTGAGGTATTCATCAAGTGCCTCTTTGATCATTATACTGTCAATATTGTCTTCCCCAAGTGCTTTTCTTTTCATTTTCTTTAGCCGGCTCTTTATTTCTGTAATATCTGATGGTTCGTATGAGAGAGTGGTCTGCAGTAAATGAGGAGGTAAGTACTGTTTGGGAGTTAAGCATTGGGTGGGAGAGAGAGAGAGCTAGGGGTAAGTATTAGTTGAGAGGGATGATTGGGGCTGGGGGGAGATAACAGCAGGTAGCTGTTTGTTTTTCTATTTCTCTGTCAATAATGAATTTCCATTCTGGGTCAAATTGTGGTTCATTGTGTGTTCTTTGTTGTGTCTCTGTTTGTGCTCTTGATCTTTTGCCAAATGGGGTGCGAGGATTTGTGTTGTTGTCCAGTTGATGTTAAAAGGTGGTCAATTTTTTCCCCCAATGCAAGGTGAGATGATGTTTTATTTGTCTTTGAAGATGGTTGACCTCGTTCTTGAGTTCTGGTGTCCTGTTCCTAATAAACTCTCTCCTCTTCTTCCTTTTAGTTTTGATGAAGTTAAGGAGGTGTGAGGGGAGCTGGAGGGATGGGGGTTTAGAGGTGATGGTTGGGATGTACTCTTCTTTGGCATGGGTGAGGATATGCCCAATGTTCACAGCCATCTGGTCTAAATCCTGGGGTTGTTGTTGTGTCTCTGTTATCATTCTGGCGTAAAAATCGTGCAACACCGCGTTCCAAACTGCCTCTGGAAGCAACATCAGCACAAGAACTGTTCGTCGGGAGCTTCATGAAATAAGTTTCCATGTCCGAGCAGCCGCACACGAGCCTAACATCACCATGTGCAATGCCAAGCGTCGGCTGGAGTGGTGTAATAAACACTACCATTGGAGCAGTGGAACAGAGTTCACTGGAATGATGAGTCACACTTTACTGTCTGGCAGTCTGACGGACGAATCTGGGTTTGGCAGGTGCATAGTGCCAACTGTTGGTGGAGGAGGAATAATGGTCTGGGGTTGTTTTTCATGGATAAGGCTAGGCCCATTAGTTCCAGTGAAGGGAAATCTTAATGCTACAGCATACAATGACATTCTAGAGAACAGTTTGGGGAAGGCTCTTTTCTGTTTCAGCATGACAATGCCCCCTTGCACAAAGCGAGGTCCATAATGACATGGTTTACCGAGTTAGGTGTGGAAGAACTTGACTGGCCTGCACAGAGCCCTGACCTCAACCCCATCGAACACCTTTGGGATGAATTGGAATGCCGACTGCGAGCCAGACCTTCTCGCCCAACATCAGTGCCCAACCTCACTAATGTTCTTGTGGCTGAATGCGAGCGAATCCCCGCAGGAGTTTCCTAAATGGTGTAATTAAGCAAGACACCCACTCCTGCCATCTTAGACCTTCATCAAAGGGCTTGGTATTGAATTTATCAATCAATATAAACACCTTGGTACATTACTTGGTAATTGATGACAGATTGAACATTGATGGCTTTCCTTCGAAAGCTAAATGGTTTGAATGTAAATAGGACAATAATGTTGCTGTTTTAGAAGTCTTTTATTGAATCTGTTCTTACCCCACCCCCTTCACTCCCCTCAGGCCATAGATTCAGAGTACCCCGGGTCAATTGCAATAGGAATAAAAACTCTTTCATTCCCTGTGCAATAAACTTGCTTTATTTGCACATGTAAACTTTACCTCATTGATGTCCTCCATGATTGTTCTGTTCTGCGTAACCACTCACTCCTCAAACCTCTTCCCCCTTCTCGCCGGGTCCCCACCCTCCACCTCTCTTTTCCTCTCCTCCCCCCTCATGTTTGGGCAGTGAGTGACTGTGAGGGTGTTATTGCTCCTCTCCACCCTCCTTATCACCCTGGCCTTCACAGCCTATCTAGTGGAAACATTACCACTGCTGAGGTAGATCATTTACCATTCTGCACATCTATCAATACTTCAGGAACATCTGGTTGTTTAAATGATTGAGTACTTTTATGACAATTGCAGGATTCAAGATTTTTAACATTTAACTTGATTAATTGTTTAACAGATTTCATTTTCCGAAAACAATAACTACAAAATAATAAAATATAAATCATTTCATTTGGGCATAAAATGAAACAAAAAAAGAGGGGAGTGGTCAAAAACCTCTCTGCTCCACCAACCTCTCTGCTCCACCAACCTCTCTGCTCTCTGGATAAAAAAAAGAATCCTCACACATATACTGACATGCCCTCTCACGTTATGATCACCATCTTGTACACTGCAAAACAATGCCAACTTGGAGCTATACAGCATCAACAAGGTCATATTTACTTTAGAGCTGTTTCTTTAGACTTTCAACAAAAATTCAAGACTGATGAAGTCAATTATTTTTTCCTTTTACAGTTTCTCTCCGATTTAGACAAGCTGACTAGCAAGCATGTCTGTTGGAGGTTTGAACATGACTCATTTCCTGCATGCTGCAATATCATGGAAATAAGAGCCTAACCACACTATAAGTAAGTATACGTTTCATTGCAGTAACACAGCAAGGTTCTGGTCCAAGTGCTATTTCTTGCCAACAGGCAAAGATTAAATCTAATTTACTGTATCTAGAGCAGTTTATGGGTAGAATGAATTTTGATAGTGATGGACTTATTTGAGTAACCAAGAAGTTGAGTTGATATGCAGGATACCTCATTCAGTATAACATTATTCTTAATGCTGATTTGAGATTTCTCCCATTTGATTTGTTTACCAATTTATACATTTTTGTTAAATATGTGTGACTAATTCCCAATATAGACAATGTACAAACTTTAGTCCCATACCTAGGAATTGCAATTTAACGTATTGTCCATTAGAGAAGCTGTGTAATCAAATTCTCTGCATTCATATTAACCTTTGTCTAATTTAAAAGTATCCAATTCCCTGTTGTAAGAGTGGTTTATTTTCTTGGAGAGAACAAAGTGTGTTTGGGAAATGGCCAATGTCCAAACATTGAACTTGGAAGGACAGAGACTGTTCATTCTATAAAGCAAAGAGAACACTGTATGAGGTCGGGGTAAACCCTGATAAAGGTTTTAAAGGTAAAGGATAAAGATAAAGATAAAGATAAAGGTAAAGGTAAAGGTTTAGCCAGATCTTCTCTTTGCTTAGTTCTCTCTTATCATGGTAAAGTATGATGTCCAAAAACTGTAACAGAGAAAGTAAACAGAAAACATTTTCTTCATCAATGTGTAACATCAGTATGCAAATTCAAATTAAAGGGACACTAATAGATTGAACTATAGAGATAACTAAAGAGATAACTGTTATGTTCTCGATCGGAACACTACACTCATTTGTCAGATGCTTTCAGACCTAAAGGGTAAGCTAATGTCAGTAAGAGTCCCATGCCATGATTGTGTAGAATCAGCCATATGCTTTAACCAGATGAATGGACATGGCTACTGTTGCCATGGGATCTTTAACGCCACAGAGAGTTAGAGCCTCAGTTTAAAGTCTCACACCAAAGATGGCACCCTATGCAGGGCAGTGCCCCAATCACTGTATTACAGCGGAAAACCACCCCCTTGTCTGGCCAATTGATCTTGTCTATAATTAAGTGTTTGGTTGTATGGAGTACATGGAGGTTAATGTTTTCCCCAATCACTACCATGTGGGTATTGGGGGTCCCCTTAGATCTCCAACATTACCCGCCCCCCCCTCAATCATCCTTGTATCTTTCCAATTAGCTTCATGCTAATTAATTTACAGTAAACCTTGTACTCAGAAGAGACTGCATGGCTTGCTACAAACCCATTCTCCAGATTCTTAAGAGGATGGTTATCTAGGTGCTACATAAGCCAGACACAAGCAAGGAAGCAGAGCGGGGAGATAAGCACCATTAGGTTGGCCTGCCCTTTTGCCAGCTGATTTACAGCGCAGTGTTTACAGTGTTCCAGTAAGCTGCAGGTCCATCCAGCCTCCAACCTACAGCTGTAATCTGAAATATGTATGTACGACTCCTTGACTGACAGATCAATAAGGCAGGAAATGACCTAATTCTTCGCTGTAACTTTGATGTAACATTACTTACTATCTATTTAACGAACATTACTTACTATCTAAAATAACTTAGATAGAAAACATACATGTCATTAGACATATTCAAATCAAAACTCTCTAAGCCCAGGCTCTCTAAACCCAGGCTTCGCCCTATTTTGCTGAAATTACTTCATTCATTTGGGTGTCAACAAAGGATGTTCACATAGAAAGAGTGGTGTGCATAATAACTTTGTGTGTTGAATAATCAAGAATTGTGTGTTGAACCTGTTGATCAACCTTACTGCCTGCAACCTTTCATTAATTCATTCTTGTTTGTTTTTGTACAGTAGATTAAAAAAAAAAATGTAATCCTCCGACTGCGTCTCGTTAGATCCTCGCATAGATATACTTTAGAACCTTGCCTTTTTTGCTAACCGAATGTCATCTCATTCCTCTTTTTGTGAAAAGGTTACTCCTCTGATATTACAGGGAAGTTCCACTTTATACCTACAATAAAACCTATATGCCCTTAGGGCCCAAACATTCCCAAAGATATATCTAGGCCATATGCCATACAAACACTACACGTTTCCAAAGTTCATAATCATACTGTACGCCTATGATTTATAATGCATAAGAAAACCGAATACAAACGTGGAATATACGCCTACCGAATATTTAAGCTACGTGGGTAAATCAACCAATACAAGAGGGAAATTAATGTTGTATGCTAAATGGAATATCCGACAGTAATCTGCACAAGCAAAAGTTGAAACAGCGCGTGCCCGCGCACGCACGCACATACGAACGCACGCACGTACACGAGCGTGGAGGCAGGGCACGGCAGGGAGATCATGTCCACTCTTAAATCCGCTTTACAAAGAACAGTTACTCACGCTGCCGAGTCGTCCTACACGATGTAAGTATGTCTACTTTTAATTATGCTATTACTTGTGCTATTTTTACTACTACTACGCTTTTTTTTAGATAGTTCAGAGATGTAAAGGAAATGGAGCGAGCAATATATTGTTAACAGGAGTAGCTAAGCTAACTAACCAATTTACTTCACTCAGTCGAATAATTACTGTTTCAAGCCCTTCCAGATACTTGGCTACATTTGATGGCTTTTTCATGAAAGATGAAAACCCCCTATCATGTATTTTTATCCGACTTATTTGAGGGGTTTGCATCGTAACATAGGCCTAGTCAGATAACCTGAGAAGCTTTTGGGTGTCTTAACTTCGCCCGAATGACACCATACTACATAAAGAGTTGGGGGCAGAAAGTTTGGAGGGGGCGTGGGGGGGCGCTGTAATTCCAGTCTTTCAAAAGATGTGCTTCTTGAATATGCTCTAGAAGTTAATGCTCCCGAACCCAGTGATAGGGACTAGTGAGTCGTCTAAAAATAGATGGAACTATTCCATCATGTCATGTGTTTACTATAGCGGTAACTATTCTATCATGTGTTTACTATAGCGGTAACTATTATATCATGTGTTTACTATAGCGGTAACTATTATATCATGTGTTTACTATAGCGGTAACTATTCTATCATGTGTTTACTATAGCGGTAACTATTCTATCATGTGGTAACTTAATGCCAGGAAGCGTCTCATCCTGTATTTGGCACGCGTAAAGTCAGTCGCTCGCCTAAACACAAAGCTTTTTTTTTTGTTGGTTAGAATGTAAGGGGACATTTTTTTAAATTACTGTTTAAATTTGTCATAATACTGCATATCAATTAATGTAAGGATGCTTTTTATAAGGATATTCTGCCTTTGAATATAGATAAGGGGATTGTCCTAAATGGACATTTGGCCATGTAGTGGGAGGCATAACCCAAACCAAGGCACTGCATTGGCTTGAATCTACCAACTCAAGCCATGGATATCAAATCCACTCACTTTATTTAAATATTGAAGACAGCTGTTCTCAGGAAGGAAAGAAACAGATGTTCTGATGTAGCTATATCAAATCTGTCTCCACACACTGGTCCTCTTTAGAGGAATACTATGTTAGTGTCAATGGAAACTGGGGTTTACTGTGATAGAGAAGTAACTGATTGCTGAGGCTGTCTCCCCTACTGTCTCACATATAGAACCAAGATGGCTCCTCTCCACCATAGTGAAAGCACATCAGTGACAAGCAGCTGTTTTTCATTTCGGCAGACTCAAAACATGGGGGGTGGGGGGGGTGGATGTTTCCATTTTTAGTGGTGTGAAAGGCATCCTGCAGTAGGAGGAAGTGTGTGTGTGTGTGTACTCAAAAGATAACAACCCTCCCAGTTTGTCACTCTTCTGTGAGTGCCAACAGACATGATGCACGTGACCCTCTGATAGGCTGGCCAGTGCACAGGAACAAACCCACCGTTGCCACCCTAAACACTGCTAACAGTATCTAATTCCAACTCCTCTATAAAGTAATTTGTTGTTGTTTATTCCCTTCCCCAGCTCTTTACTTTTTAGTTGTTTTTTGGTTGTTTGTGAACTTCTCTTCCCCAACTTGTTTCTGGACACTACAATTTGACAATCCAGACTATAAAGTTGTACTAAAGAGACTGACACGTTACTCAGGTTTAGTGGCCCGCCCATGTCTAGAGACATTAGCATTAGCATCAGCTACTCCTCAGAGTGGGAGCAGGTTGAGAATGTACCTTTCATCTTTATCAGGACAATTCCTTCAAGTAGGAGGGTAAAGAATAATGAAGTGATGTGTAACAGATGAGTGTGTGGCCTATCTACAGTCCCGCAGATGATTGTAATGTTGATAACAATGTTGATGTTCAGACTTGTTGTTACTTGATACAGGGTGGGGTGTTTAGTTTTCACAAGCCCGGCCCTTACACCATGATCCACAACCTCCCATAACAGCTTCGCTATGGTCCAGTTGTAGTTAAATCTCCTTATGAAAGCTCTCACTCCAACACAGTCCTCAATCTTACAAGTATGCATGCCTTTGCAGATTATCCATGGTCAGAACTGTAATCAAGATATCCCTGAATTTACCACTACTTTAAACATACTTGTGTGTATATGTTTGGGCAGATAAGCGCAACTGTGTGTGTGTGTGTGCTCCTGCCCCCGCCCCCGCTCTGTAATTCACGGTTTCCTGCTGTCGTTTGATTGAATAATGAATGTGTGAGTGTGTGGGCCTGGGAACCCTGACGGGGTGGGTTGTGCTGGCTGGCCGAGGCTGCAGTAGGAGCAGGCAGACATAGGGAGACACACACACAGAGGGACACAAGCAGCGGATCCAACCTAACAGCTCTTCCTCTCTGAATCAGCTGAAGATCAGCTGATCCCTGGGAATTCTCCCCTCTCTGACCACCTCCTCTCTTATCCACCCCTGCATCCCTAACCCTCTCATCCATCCCACACTCTCACCCCCACCTCCCTCCATCTCGCACTGCTTCCTGTTACACCCTTTCCTCTCTCACCCCCTCCCTCGGCTCCAACATTCCCTAGTTAGCCTGTGTACATTAGCTTACAGCGCTAGTACAGTTAGCCTGCATACAGGAACTTAAAGTGCTAGTGTAGTTAGCCTGTGTAAAGTAGCTTACAGCGCTAGTATGGTTAGCCTGAGGCAAGGTAGGGAGTCTCTGTTGTTAACACTAGTAGGAGTTAGGACTCCTAGTCCTAACATCAGGAAGAGTATAGGACTCCTAGTCCTAACATCAGAAGGAGTATAGGACTCCTAGTCCTAACATCAGAAGGAGTATAGGACTCCTAGTCCTAACATCAGAAGGAGTATAGGACTCCTAGTCCTAACATCAGAAGGAGTATAGGACTCCTAGTCCTAACACCAGGGGTATAGGACTCCTCGTCCTAACACCAGGGGTATAGGACTCCTCGTCCTAACACCAGGGGTATAGGACTCCTCGTCCTAACACCAGGTGTATAGGACTCCTCGTCCTAACACCAGGGGTATAGGACTCCTCGTCCTAACACCAGGAGTATAGGACTCCTCGTCCTAACACCAGGAGTATAGGACTCCTCGTCCTAACACCAGGAGTATAGGACTCCTCGTCCTAACACCAGGAGGAGTCTAAGACTGATGCTGTTGATATTAAGGGAGGGAAAGGAGTGTCTGATAGGGCTGCTGACTCCTCTGGCACAGACTGGCCTGCCTGGCCAAGGGAATATGCAGAGATTCAGTCACAGGTTGAACTGGCTCCAGAGACAGAGCAGCCAGAGGGAAGGCAGCAGCAGGCTTATTGCGATGCGAGGGATTGTGTGTCTCTGGTACCACAGAGTCTGGGCCCAGAGGCAGGAGGACTTCAGTGTAGTGATTCCCAGCCGCTGGATGGGCCACCACCGCCGTGGGAGTTGGTATGTTTGACATGCATCAGGTTCACACACACACACACACACACACAGCCTGCCTGATTCTGAGGATGTTGATCTTAGCTGGGCTTCAGACAAGGAGTTAGTGAGTGAGTACGTGTGTGTCCTGATGGATATGGATGGTGCTACACGCGGGCTGTGTGTGTTATCCACAGGATCCCCAATGTGACTATTGCTAAATTATTGTGATTCAGAGGGAGAGCAGGTGGTAGGAAGGGTGGAGTAGTGTTATTTTTGCTGTCCTCCCTATGATGCTTGATCCAGGCCCATTGCAGCTTTCGGCCCCCCTGATTGCCGAGTCATTGACACACATTTTTACTTTGACTGTTATCTCAGGTACTATCCCCAAGGTTTGGAAGGCAGCCTATGTGCTCCCTCTCCATAAATGTGGTGACCCCTCTGACCTAGGTAACTACCGCACAATATCCAAGCTATCTTGCCTTTCCAAAGTATTAGGGTCCCGGGTCAACTCCCAGCTAAGAACCTTTTTGTCTTTGCATTCTATTCTAAATGTGCACCAATCTGGCTTTAGACCTGATCATAGCACAGTCTCAGTGGCTACACTTGTCTTAAATGATGTGTTAAATTGCCTCGATCAGAAAAAAACATTGTGCTGTTTTATTTATATCTTATTTATAACTTATATCTCTCCAAGGCATTTGACACGGTTGACCATTACCTACTCATTTAAAGGTTGTCTGAAATTCCTGCTGGGACCATATATTCAGAAAAATGTATGAACTCACTGGGCCTATTTTTTTTAATATATATATATATATATATATATATATATATATCAGTGCCTATAGAAAGTCATCATACCCTGTGAAATCTTTACCTTTTGTCACATTACACCCTGGAAATTAAAATAAATCAAATCTAACTTTTTTGAGCTGTATGTACACATTATAACCCTCATCAAAGTGAAAATAAAAAAAACAATTATTAAAAATTAATCAGTGAAATACCTGGTTTGGTTAAGTGATCAGCCCCTTAGAGCATACCATTATAAACTTGCTCAGGTGCAACCAATCAACTTCCAGATCAAACACCAGGCTAATTGCCCCCCACCTGACATCAATTGTAGTGGTTTTGATTACTTCAGAATAAAACCAGCTGTTTCTTGAGGATTCCACTACTAGAAGTGCATGGTTCTGCAAAGAATTCACCATGGTTGGAAAAGTACTTTCAAAAGGCCTCCGGGATAAAGTTGTAGGAAGGCACAAGTTAGGTGAAGGCTACAAAAAGATTTCGAAGGCTTTAGCTATCCCTCTGAGTACCGTTCAGAGCATCATTAAGAAGTGGAAGGCGTATGGCACCACCAACACCTTGCCTAGGTCAGGCCGTCTGTCCAAACTGGATGACCAAGCCAGGAGAACATTGATCAGAGAAGCTACCAAGAGGCCAAAGGCAACTTTGAAGGACTTACAAGTCTTTATGGCTGGGGCTGGTCTGTCTGTGCATGCAACAACAATCTCACAAGCTTTACACAAAACTGGCCTGTATGGCAGGGTAGCAGGAAAGAAGCCTTTTCTGAAAAAGTGCCACAGTCAGTCTCGTTTGTGCTATGCAAAAACACACCTGGAAGATTCTGTTGCCATGTGGAAAAAGGTTTTATGGTCAGACAAGATTAAGATTGAACTTTTTGGACTGAACTCCAAGCGCTATGTTTGGCGAAAACCAAACACAGCACACCACCCAAAACACACCATACCTACTGTGAAGCATGGTGGTGGCAACATTATGTTGTGGGGATGTTTCTCTTCAGCGGGGACTGGGCAATTGGTCAGGATTGAAGGGAAAATGGATGCTGCCAAGTACACCCAAATTCTTGAGGACAACCTGCGTCCCTCTGCTAGACAGCTGAAGATGGGCAGGTCATTCACCTTCCAACACGACAACGATCCTAAACATACCACCAAAAGAACAACGCAGTGGCTTAAGGATAGAAAGGTGAATGGCCAAGTCAGAGCCCTGACTTAAATCCGATAGAAAATCTGTGGATGGACTTGAAGAGAGCAGTCCATCGCTGCTCACCACGGAATTTGACTGAACTCGAACAATTCTGCAAGGAAGAATGGGCAAATATTCTCCAATCTAGGTGTGCAAAGCTAGTAGAGACATATCCAAACAGATTGATGGCTGTAATTGCAGCAAAAGGTGGCTCTACAAAGTATTAAATCAGGGGACTGATGACTTTTCCAACCCTGCTATTCTTGTTTTTCATTTTTTATAAATGTTCAGAACTGTCGCCTTTTTTTTATTTCAACTATTTCAAAGGGGTATCATGACTTTCTATAGGCACTGTATAATAGGGCTAGATCAGGCTTAATGTAGATGGAAATTATTTCATGGAGAGAACACAGTGTGTCATAACTGATGGTGTTAAATCAGGTTTTCTGGACATAATGAAGGGTGTTCCACAAGGATCAATTCTTGGTCCGGTTCTTTTTACTATTTAGATCAACGATATCGGATTATCTGTAAATAACTATAACCTGCATCTATATGCCGATGACACTGTTGTATATGTTATTGCCCCCACGATTGACCAGGCTCTTTCTGAGCTACAGTATGCGTTCACTGTCCTGCAGAGAGCATTTGTTGGGCTGAGGTTGGTGCTTAATGCTGGAAAGACAAAATATGTTATTTACCAAATCACAGAAAAATGTATCTGATTTATGCATATGTACTTTGGGTGGTGCCCCCATTGAGCATGCATTCAGAAAACATACGGAGGAGCTTGTTGAAAAGCTACAATTTAAGGTGGGCTTCTTTCCCTGAACAGCAGAAAGCAGATTATTTAATCAACTTTCATGCCAGTACTTGATTATGGTGATATCATCTACCAAAATGCAGCAGCCACTACTCTTAAACCTTTGGATGCCATCTACCATAGCGCTCTTCGCTTTATCACAGGTGATGTTTTAATACTCATCATTGCATTATTTATCAAAAGGTTGGCTGGATCTTGTTAAAATCCTGTAAATCTCTTCATTACTCCCTTTTTATGTATAAAGCCTTACTACATAAACTCCTGGTTTACCTAACCTCATTATTAAAATTCAACAACATAAATGACCTAACCCGTTCTCAGAGTTGGTTAACTCTTGAGATTCCCTGGGTCTCCACCGAATTGGGTAAATCCACTTTTAGTTATGGTCCACCTCACTGCTGGAACAATCTACAGAAAAAAATTCAGTAGGATGTTCTGATGCCACATGGGAAATTTAGGGTGTTAATTGAGGACCTCCTTGGTGAAGGATGTGATTGTTTCTCCTAATATTGTGGTTTTATGATGTATTGAACTGTGTTGTATTTTTAATGGGTTGTTTTTGTTATTGTGTAAATATTGTGGACAGGGTGCACCGACAAAAGAGGTCTTGGTCTCAGTCTGATTCTCCTGTAAAAATAAAGGTTAAATAAAATGACGCTCTTCCTGCTGTGTTGAAGCTGAGTGCCAAGATTCCCTTAGACAGGATGTGGGAACAATGTGGATGTGGGAGTGTTAAGTTAACATGCTGTTGCTATGAGAACTTTGTTAGTGTATATATAATATATATGTATGCCAGGTGACATGAGTTTGATTTTCAGAGAAATGTATATAGCCCTTCATCTGGCAGTTAATCAACAGCTGCAGTCATTTACATTACATTTACATCGGTCGACTGAATATTTGCCTCTTGGAATAATTAATTTCTTTCTTTGTATTGAGTTGTTTGATTGGTTGCACCGAAACATTGCACTGATTGTGTGTGTGTGTGTGTGTGTATGCACCCTCTGCAGGAGCTGGAGACTGTGCAGCACATGCAGACCATCGCTCTGGAGAGAAACATGAGGACGTTCCACCAATGATAGCCCTTAATTTGGCCCGACAGGAAGTTAAGAAACCAAAGGCTGTTTTTTTCCCCTCCTGTCTTTTTCATTTCCTTGCTTATGGCCTTGAGCAGAGTCAGGCAGACTTTCCTGGGAGTGTCGCTCCCCTCTTGTTGCTTTGGTCAATCACTATTGCATGAGCAGATCAGCATGGCCACATAGGATTCAACTGGACTGGGACAGTTCTGCTAACAGAAACTCAGGTATCCTTTTCTTGTACAGTTTGTTTTTATCTGGATACCACTTGTCTGTGTAGGTTCTGGATGTGAGCTGGTGACTGGAGGGTTGCTGGCATCATATCCAGGTCCCTACCACTGCCGTTGTGCCCTTGAGCAAGGCACTTAACCCCGAATTGCTCCAGGGGCGCTGACTTGGCTGACCCTGTGCCCAGAGCCCAGCGCTCTGTTCTCCCTGGGGGGGTGTGCACGTGTGTTGTCTCGGAGGGGGGGTGTGCAGTGCGTGTGTGTTGTCTCGGGGGGTGTGCAAAAAAAACAATTCCAACAATTGATGTGAATTGATTGCATGGCAAATAAACAGTCTTTCTTTTTTCTTTCTTTCTAAGTCCCCCTTCCCTCTGGCTGGAAGGAAGAGCAATTTTGTTGTCCCAGCCATGCTCTTCAAGAAGAAGTTGTGCCTGATGGCTGTGTTCGGAGGCATCCTCTTTGTCATGATCGCCACCCACACCATTCAGAAGGGCAGCATCCTGTCTCTGTCTCTGAAAGAGAGCCATGCCACCACTAGGACTGTGCCAGGGCCTGGCGCCAAACCAACGCCAGCACCACCCCCATCCAGCACCACGCTGCCCAGCCGGGTTTGCGGGTGTGGGTCATGCGTAGCGAACACAGGGACTTCGGAGTGGTTCGGCCAGCACTACGACCCCAAGCAACATCCCTTCCTCTCAGACAAAGACAACAACATGGACCCCCTCGCACTGAAGTGGTGGCTGGTAAGAACAGGACTTCTTACTAAATACTAAAGAGCATTATATCATCATTATAAGTATATATATCATCATACAGTATAATCACACCATGGGTGGCTGGTGGAGGTAGAAATCGCAGGACAGGCTCATTGTAATGCATGGAATGGAATGAGGATTGGTACATGTTTGATACCATTCCTCAATCCATTCCATGCATTACAATGAGCCTGTTCTCTGATTTCTACCTCCACTGCATCATGACTATATCATGGTGGTGTAAGAGCACTGTTATATTATGAGGAGAGTTGAAGTTGTTAAAGATGTATATCCATGCTGTTAAGTTTTTCCAAAAGACTTTCATCACTACTGCTACATTAGTAATATCCTATTACTCATGTAATCTGCAAGTAACACTAGACTGATGATATTCCTCAGTTGTAAAAGTCAGCAGTACTCCTCGACGTATAGGCAGTAATTCTTTGAAGATGTACAAGTAAAGATAGAGCCAGAAAAGCATTGGTACAGAAACCAAAACAAAGTAAATATTGGTGTTAGAATTATTGGTATATAGAATGTTGGTAAATTATGGTATGAATTGTTTTATTATTTGTTGCAATGCACCATCATTAAAAAAATAACAGAGTGTTTTTGGCTGGCAACAATTCCAAACTTTTGATTGCCATGTCAAATATATATAACATGTCAACTCATCAGTTTAATCCTATGAGGGACTCGGCTTCCCTATGGATTCTCATGCTGCGAACATCAAGGTTTCCGCTTTACTTCTTCTATCGTAGCACACAGAGAACATCTGGAAAAGACAGACACAGCAAAAATGAGAAGTGCTCTGTTACTACCATCATGGCCTAGGCAAATGTCATTAAAACCTACTGCGCTGGATTCCGTGCTCTGTAATCGTCAGGGTGATTACATTCATGAAGAGAAGGAGCAGAGACAGAGAACTTAAGCCCCAGCCAACCCTGCTCCAGTCTAAGCATGTGTTTCAATATGGTTTAATTGAATGTAATTAGAGGCCTTCAGGTTTTGAAAGCAACACTGTTAGTGGGCTAAGTTAAGCTCTGCTTTGTGATAGCTCCCATGGCACTAAAAAGCATGGGTGGGTGGGGTGGGGGGGGGGGGCGTGCACACACACACACACACACACACAAATGCCAAAACAAGGTAATAAGATAACCACAGCAAGGCGGGCAGGTCATGAAGGGGAACATTTAACACGTGGCCTCTGCTGGGGAACACCAGCCTGTCTGTGTATCTTGAGTTTCAGAAAGGGCCAGCCTGTAAAGTTTCAAATATATTTAATGATTATCTTAAGGCAACATGTCCACAAAAATCAAGCCACAGCCCAAGCTTTCCTCAGTGTGTGCATGTGGAGCTGCCAGATTTTTTAGGCTGCTGCATTCAAGTGCTTCTCTGAAATGGGAACTCCTCCTGTTTTTTCTTTGAGCTCTCAATGTTTCCCATTTGTAGCTGTATCAGAATTAGCCAATATGGTGCTCTGTGCATACTACATATGGCACATAATACAGATATTGCCTGTGTTTGTTTGAAGCCAAAGGTGAGCATAGGCATTGTTGCCATAGCATTTCTTATTCTTAGCGGAACACTTTTATCCAATGTCAAAAATAGTATACAAACTTAACAATGAACCTTTCCCTTTAGGCTTTGCAGCAATCTAACGATGATCATACGATAGAAGAGGTGATTGAGAAGTTGTTCCAGGTCATCTCTCCCCCTGCCATGGATGTGCAACCGAGACCAAGCCAGTGCAGGACTTGTGCCGTGGTGGGGAACTCTGGGAACCTGCTGGGGTCACACAACGGCCCACTGATAGACTCCCACACCAGTGTCATACGGTATGCCAATCATTTTCATTTTTATTTATTTTTACAAGCACTCATATTTCGTATTTGGTCAACAATCCTTTGCATGCAATAACTGCAATAACTAAGTCTGTGACCCATTGACGGCACCAGACGCTGGGTATCTTCTCTGGTGATGCTCAGCCAGGCCTATACTGCAGCCATCTTCAGTTGTTTGTTTTGTGTCATCAGGAAATGAAATGCATGTTCAAATGGATTTAAATTTTAAGATTCACTTGGTCAGTCAAGAACATTCCACTTATTGGCCCTGCAAAACTCCCTAGTTGCTATGGCAGTATGTTTGGGTCATTGTCTTACAGGCATTTGCTTGTACTCGAGCAGACAAGATGTTTCTGTACCGTCAGCAGTTACATCATCAATTAAGACAAATTAGCCAGTTCTAGTGGCAGCTATACATGCCCAAACCATAGCCCCCCCTTCCACAATGTTTCACAGATGAGGTGGTATGCTGTAAATCTTGGGCATATCCTTTTTTCTCCAAACTTTCCTCTTGCAATCACTCTGGTACATGATAATATTCGTCTTATTTGTCCACAAGACCGTTATCCAGACCTCTAGAAGCTTTTTAGGGACTTCTTAGCAAAGTGTAAGATGACCATCCTTTTTGAGGATAACTAGTGGTCACCTTTCAGTGAAGCGTCTGTAGTTTGGCTGGTGACGTATTCTGCGGGTGGTAGTCTCTGACACATTCACGCCTACCTCCTGGAGAGTGTTCCTGATCTGTGGCGCAGATCTTAATTATGGTGAGCATTCTTCGGTCATCCACTGTAGCAGTCTTCCTTGGCCTACCAGCCTATTTGCAATTGAAGTTCTTTCCTTTTTAATGATGTTACAAACTGTTGATATTGGTAAATCTAGGTTTTTACTATGTTTCTGATAGATTTTTTCTGATAGTTAAGCCTCATAATGGCTTTCTTGACTTTCATTGATGCATTTCTGGTCCTCATGTTGACAGACACCAATAGCAGACTCCAAAGGCAAATGCAAAGTCTAGAATCAATACTAGACATTGACAGCACTTATGCCTGCACAAATGATGTGACGGAACATACTTGACTAACCAGAAACACATGCCAAGCCAATTTTCCAATACTTTTGGTAGCCTGAAATAGGGGGATTATGTATAAAAAGGCTTGTAATTTCGAAATTGTGAAACCAATCAGAAAAAGTAGTTGAGAGTGGTTTCAGTGGGGTAGAACTGGTCGTCAAGAGAGTGCATTGTTTTGTAATCGTTCTAAGAATGTGTTCTGCAGGTCTCCTGTTGTTTTTATTCAGAGTTCTGAATGTTCTCTCAGTTGCAGTAACAATGATGGCTATCAGAAGGTTGCTCTAAATTAACATTCCACCATGTTAACTGGATGGGAGTTGTTGGAGTTACAAATAGCTTAATAGTTTAATAGTTATTGGTATTGGGAGTTATTGGTACATTATACAGTTTGAATAGGACGAGTGGCAGTGGTTAAACATTTCATATTTTGGTTCCCATAGACCCATGGTAAAAAGTGCACTTTCAAGTTGAGAGAGTTTTAAAGTTGAACAGGTATCAAAACCAAAAGTCTTAGCAACGTGAGTTAGACCTCTCTGCACATTGTAAAGTTGGATTGGTGTGAATAGCTTCAAAGTTGTAGGAGGAACAGCACTTGGAAGAATTGGAATAATAATAAGTATGTCAACAATAGTTGGACTTGCTGAAAAAGCCCACTAATAATAATATGTATGTTGAAGAACAAAAGTTGGACTTGCAAGCTTGCAAATAAGTATGCTGAAATATGCTGGTAAAGTGATTGCATCACAATCAAAGAATACGATGACAATGAAAATATCTGGAGACAAACATAGCAAGCTATAGAAAGCTCCATAGGATACTGTAAATATAGCTATAGCTTAAAAGTTGTAGGAGGAGTAGCACTGGGAAGAATTGGAATAATAATAATAATAAGTATGTTGAAGAACAATAGTTGGACTTGCTGCTGCCAGCCCACTAATAAGTACAGTGCATTCGGAAAGTATTCAGACCCCTTAACTTTTTCCACATTTTGTTATGTTACATCCTTATTCTAAAATGGATTGAATTATTTTTTTTCCTCCTCAATCTACACACAATACCCCAAATGACAAAGCGGAAACAGGTTTTTAGAAATGTTTGCAAATGTATTAAAAATAAAAAACTGATATCACATTTACATAAGTATTCAGACCCTTTACTCAGTACTTTGTTGAAGCACCTTTGGCAGCGATTACAGCCTCAAGTCTTCTTGGATATGATGCTACAAGCTTGGCACACCTGTATTTGGGGAGTTTCTCCCATTCTTCTCTGCAGATCCTCTCAAGCTCTGTCAGGTTGGATGGGGAGCATCAGTGCACAGCTATTTTCAGGTCTCTCCAGGGATGTTTGGTCGGGTTCAAGTCCTGGCTCTGGCTGGGCCACTCAAGGACGCTGTTAAAATGGAGCCCACATCGTTGTCCTAACACAGTCAGGGTCAAGCATGTTCATCTAATACACATGAAGACTCGTAAAAGGACTAGACGGAATAGGAATAAAGAACTACATTTATTCCCCAGTAAACTTCAGATGGTTATGGACATGATAAAACAGACTCTACATGACCAACTAACACAAGTTAACATTACGTTATATCTGACTCCAAAAGATATGATTTGATTAATGATGATTGATGATGATTCGCTTATTCCTGTGTGACAGACACTCGATCATACCTGATCCTAGATTCCATTAAGAATCCCAATATGCTATGACCAAGCATGAGTTACAATAAATCGTGAGTTTCCGCATGGTACGATACCTGATGTTGATGACTCAAGTCTACGTGTTGTTAACTATGCACATGAACATTAGACTTTAAAGTGAACTCTGTGAAAATCGTGACCAGGTCATGTCGTGCTGTTTTAACACAACCTTTAACTACCGCACAACATCACATTGAGGCAAATAGGAAGAATGAGTGTATCAACAAATTAACCAATTGAATAGTTTCAAAGAAACATACAAAATAAACAAACTGTTGGAAACAAATAGAAGTTTTACCATAAGTCATAAACAATAGAAGATCAGAAACATTGATGGGAGAAGCCTATTGGCCTATACTATATAAATTACAGTAGCATAGGAATTTACAATCAAGTATTATCAACAGACGAGGCGCGATGTCCTCAGGACCTCCACCAGGCATGCTCATTCAACTGTAAATGTTCCGGGCTCAGAGAGGGGGGCATTTATCACCATTCACTAATAGAAGATCAAAGAACACTGTCATTGTATCAGCCACATGTTAACACATGTCACTAGTAAGATAGTGTTCTGTTCCCATACACTAGCACATGACTGTCTCCACCAAATCCATCTACAGGCACACACGCACACACACACATACACTGACTGACTGACACACCACACCACCGCAGGGCAAGATAACCTCACTTCACAGGCTGATCAGGAGGTAATTCTCTCTCTTTGCGTAAAGGATGAATAAGGCCACTACAGCTGGGTTCGAGGGGGACGTAGGGAACAAAACGACGCACCACTTCATGTACCCTGAGAGTGCCGTGGACATCGCTCCTGGGGTCCACATGGTCCTGCTGCCTTTCAAACTCCGTGACCTGCAGTGGGTGGCCAGCGCTCTGTCCACAGGGGAGATCAAAACGTACGTCCATTCTATTCCACTCTGCTACTAGCTCCTGTATAGTTTGGGTCTGACTAGTATATCACTGTTTAACTCACTAGTTAACTCTTCATCCCCAGGGCCTGGTCAGTAGCACCAGCTGGTCAACACTGGTTTGCCAGTGGATGTTCCTGGGTATTATTGACTAGTATCAGAAGGTAGGTTAACTTGTGTGTCCCTTCTCTGTTTTTACAGTACATATATGAGGGTGAAAGACCGAGTACAAGCTGACAAAGACAAGGTAAGGTTTATTATGGTGAACAAACCCATTCAATCAATTAAATAGGACATGAAATCATGTTACAACTTTTTGCCCAACTTATCAGGTAATAGTGGTGAATCCAGCGTTCTTTAAGTACACCCACGACCGGTGGACAGAGCGTCATGGCAGATACCCATCCACTGGCATGCTGACCATCATCTTCGCCCTCCACATCTGTGATGAGGTGAGAGTGCTGCATGTTCAGACACCCACAGCCTTAAATACTGTATCTGTAGGGTAGAACACTAATGCTAATATTAAAGTTTTTTTTTTTTTAACAGTTACTGATATTTCTGGATAAAAAGCAATTTCTGAATAAAAAAAGCTTTGCAAAAATAGCAGGCGAGCCTGTTAGTAGCTTGAAGATTTCTAAATGATCCTGCCTGAGGGGCAGCTGTTGAATTCAGCTGCAATTTCCCTTGTTGCCACAGGTGGTGCAAAGTTGCAAATTGTTCCTTTAAACATGTCTCGAGTTGTGTGAAGATCTGGTGCGTTGCACAGTGCGACTGCAATGTAGACAACTTTACATTAGAGTTACATTACGCATGCTAAGTGTTGTCTTCCCTCCGCCAGGTGTCTGTGTTTGGCTACGGGGCAGACCAGCAGGGGAACTGGCACCACTACTGGGAAGAAAACAAGTACGCTGGGGCCTTCCGGAAGACCGGGGTGCACAACGCTGACTTTGAGATGCAGATCATCCACATGCTGGACACTGAGGGCAAGATCACCCTGCACGGCAGATGAGACTGAGACCATCCCAGGTTATCTACATTGCAGTCCCGCTGCACAGATACAGATCTCTCAGCGCCTGGAGAACTATTGAAAACATAGGAAACACATATGATATAGCAATCTGCTAATCTGGGACGTGCAACTGCAATGTAACACAACCTGACCGAGCTGTATGGTGGACAGGGCCAAGCTATGAGAGGCCTGGATGCAGTGGACATACAGAGGCCAGAGAGGGACATTTTAAACCTGTGATACGCCCTTGCTCTCTGGAACTAGCACTGTGAGCTAAACATACAACCAAAATCAGATACAGAAGTCCTCAGACCAAATCTGCAATTCAGATGATATACTTTGAGCATGCACACAATATGTGGACCCTTCAACTGCATGAACTAATAGGTTAAAGACATTTACAAAAGTACATGTTGTTGAAGGATCATGACAGCGAGCATGTGAAGTGGCTAAAGCTGAGTCCGCTTTATTGATTTCCTTCCCTGTTCTGAACATGACATTGCTGCAACACACCGTAGTAGCCTTATACTGAAGAAGCCTGCAGTAGCCTTGGACTGGAGGAGGAAACCACACAATCAGCATTATGAAGCGTAGAGAAACCCTGTTGGGAGGGGGTAGAACCA
Organism: Argentina silus; assembly: GCF_951799395.1. Classification (NCBI taxonomy): domain Eukaryota; kingdom Metazoa; phylum Chordata; class Actinopteri; order Argentiniformes; family Argentinidae; genus Argentina; species Argentina silus. The sequence continues at coordinate 16,006,451 of NC_139658.1, read as the reverse complement.
CATCTAAGAATTTTAACTTTTTATTTTTTTTGAGGACTGACAAGGGCAACGTTTCGAGTCAAAGCTTTTCAACCACTTTAACTGAAATAGAACCATTATTATTGGCTTAACAAAGAACTTTTAACTGTTTTAATGTTGTCTCAATGAAGTTGTATTCCATTTACTATATAGAATGATTGCTTTCACAATCACGTTCTTTGTATTTGGGAGGAAATTTCCCAGTTATGCTGTCCATTATTACATTTATCTGAATTGTATCTTAATGTTTTAAAATGATTCAATATTCACAACATTTTGTCAAAAAGTAATGGGGAAAAACTGAGGGGACCTGACCTGACCAGCAAACCAATATTTAATTTCCGAATTGGTAAAAATGTGGTTATGGTAAGGATCAGTTTTTTTACCTAGCAGGACTGTCAATGGGATGCTGGTCAGAAAGGTCCCTTTAGTCTCTCCCAAAAGTAATACACCATTTTGGCAAAAATACACATTTAGGGGTGGGTGGGTTACACCTGTTTGATATACAAAGATGAATAATCCTTAACTGGAATCTCCATGTTATCAGAGCCCTTTTTATGTTCCTTGTGGGAGAGTTTTTAATCACTATTTTTACGTGAATGTATGACACTTTGGCCATAGCTTTTGCTCAGTGTCAATCAAACAGTCTAATAGAGTATGAGTTTATGATGCATCTACGAGCACTGTGATGGATAGTTCTCACTCTTTAAATAAGGTAACAACAATATTCAAATAAAACCAAGAGCCCAAATCAACCAGTTAGGAGTTAATGCAGCTTTAATAATCATAATAACAAGTTTGTCATTGCAATCTAATCTGCAATCGAACAGACATACCGCATAGGAAGTTTGTTTCACAGTTGCCTCCTATTTGGAGTAAAACCTAATAACCATTCAGGATTCAAATGTATAGTAATCAGGTACCTATACAATACTACCAATAAAACATCTGAATCCATAAAATCATTGGTAATGCTAAAATGTCATGTTATTTTATACATACGAATAATAAACCACTGTCTCCTTACCTAATGTGGCTTAACAAAATACCAAAAATGAAACAACTCTTTTTTATCTCTGCAACAGATAACATCAGTCACATACAGAATAACTATTCTCTAGCTAATCTCAGGCATTTCATTGTGCAAATCAGTAGAAAAATAAAAACATCACTTGGAACAGTGGCTTAGGGACAGTTAAACACCATCAACCTCTGTGCCATGGAATCAATCAAAATGATTGGATTCTGGTTCAAGTATCAATACTGTTGGACCAATGTATGACCCCAAAGACTAGGACAACTCACACTCAAACACACACATTTAAATGCAGAAATACTATTCAATTACACGAGAATACCTTATAAAGCAAATGTGATAGAGAACATCATTTTGAATAGTTCTCATCCTTGTTACTCGATGCACTTTCATACTATATGCTTTGTGTTCAAAGATCTTTACGCTCACCGTGACAATGTGTAACCCTGTGTGATGTAACTGAACGTGTCATTGTGAAGCAGAGGGAGCATGTATGTGGGACAGTTACTGTGCATGTATTTGTGTATGTGTGTGGTTGAATTCTCTGAGTACTTGTGTGTGTGCATGCATGTTCAGGTGACTATGATCCAACTATTATGTCGCTGTTTTAGTATAAAAGCATTTTGACCAATCACCATGTCTCCCTTTATTACTTCAGCTTTCTTGGCTGTGAGGAGTCCATGGTACGCTCTACTGACTCATTGCAACACGTATGAACATGTCCCCAACGCAGGCATTTGGCTCTGAGAAGTATGTGTGTATTACATGTATTACCATTGGCAGATTTATCAAGGGCCACAGTTATAGCCGCAACTAGATTATGATTTTCATTGCGCACACCACAATGAAGCCAATTGCAGCATATTTAATAAACAGTTGTATGTAAGTAAGTGGCCACCGCAAATTAGTACAATCACTGCAATTCCTTAATCCTCCGCCCATGAAAAATCTGCTTTTGTGCACTGACAAACTCCTAAACATCATGCTGGGGGATGGAACTACCCGAGAGAATATGTCAAGAATTTCTCTGGTCTTTATGCATGGCTATTCAAATGCTTCTAAAGAGGTGAACCAGGCAATCTGTTGCAACTCTCTTGTCCCTCTGAAAAAGCAAATGCCTTTGCCACTGTTGATGAATGCAATAGAATACCAGCAAAATAATAGCAAACACTTGATAAATCTGCCTTTATATGATGACTGAGGTGCCTTGGCTTTAGCTCAGTGGGCTAACACAGTCTTCTAGCGCATGGGAAATCTGTGTTCAAACCCAGACGGTCACATGAGCAACAAACAGAACTCATGGGTCAGCTTTGAATATTAACATGCAACTTTTGTTCACTTCAATATTCAATCGTGGTATGGTGCGTCTGCCCCTGGTATTAAAAATAGAAAAATGTGTCTCTCCGTCCCCTGTGCCCACATCCTGTCTACATTTTCGGAATCCCCCGCTTTATTTAAAGTCTGTATGCATTTGTGTCCACACAGAACAGAGATCTGAACATAATAATAATAATAACGCATTTATTTTGTATAGCACTTTTCTCAGTACTCAAAGACACTACATTCCATGAAGAAAAGAAGAATAGATTGATAAATAGAAAGTATAACAAAAGCATAGTCAGTAAAAACAACAATACAAATAGTTAAAGATTAAAAGCAAGTTTAAAAAGATGGGATTTGAGGGATTATTTGAAGGAGGAGAGCATTCTGGATTCTTTGGGAGAGTGTTCCAAAGAGTGGGGGCTGCAGTGGAGAAAGCCCGGTCCCCCCAGGTCCGGTGTTTAGTCCTGGTTATGGGGACAAGGAGGGTGCAAGCAGCTGACCAGAGACTGCGAGTAGGGATGTGCTGGAGGAGGAGGTCAGAGAGGTAGGAGAGTGCCATGTTGTTGAAGGCTTTGTGAGGAGAATCTTAAACTGAATCCTAAATCATACTGGGAGCCAGTGGAGGTTTTGGAGGACTGGAGTGATGTGGTCTCTGGAGTGGGTTCGAGTGAGCAGGCGGGCAAGGTGAGTTCTGAACATGTACAAGTCTGTTGAGTACTCTGTTGGTGGCCCCAAATAGAATACTGTTGATGTAGTTATAATTGCAGGCAATGATGTGTCTTCTGGTGGGGAGGTGGTCAGAAAAATCAGCTCACAATCAGTTCACAACTGAAGTTCACATGCCTACAGCAATAACATACATGAGCAGAACAGTAACATTTTCAGCAAAACAGTAAGTCATTTCTCATTGCTTTCACACAAAATGCAAATGTTAAGTGTATTTTTGCAAAACAGTTAACACAACTCTACATAAGACACAGCATGTTTCTCCCATTATAGTGAATCTACTCCATACATTGTAACTCTCATTGCCCAGCAGTTAAATAACTAACAATCAGTCTATAATCACAAATGAAAGTTCATCAGTAACGTAGCAAGTGGCCTGGCACTTTATATGTTCTACAGTAATGCAGTTTTTCTTGTAACTACCTGCTTGATTTGGAATATTTTAGATGAATTTTTATTTTTATATTTATAGTAAGCAATCATATTTTCTGTAACAGGCGCAATAAATTATATAGTACGTTTTTTTGTGAAATTCTTTTTTTGAATCTTGTTTTCAAATATAAATTGCCTAACCTGCAATGCATATTGATGGTTATAGTTACTATGTACTGTGTCATTAGAAAATGAATGGTGGATTAAACATTTCACAAGATGACAAAGGAGTTTTGCATTGTGTTATGTATTCTAACTTTTGAGAGTTATACTGCATTTTGCAAAATAAATGTGGGGTTTTGGCAAATGTGTTAACTGTTTAGAAAAGTTGAATACTGTTTCAAGAATTGTGCTCAGGCAATCAGGCAAAACCTGTCAGTCTAAGCAATACTGTGGGGCAATTGCTGTGTCACCTAGCATCAGGAGCTGGCCTCTTGAGTGTATTCATTCAATTATGTTGTTTAATTACAGGTTTACACTGCAGCTGTACAGTATGTGAGATTAATCTTGATTGCTCCCATCAATCATGCGTTTAACAAAATGGAATGCTTCCATTCAGAGAGCACATTAGAAAATTGATTGCAATATGGTAACATTATTGTGAATAGTGTCATTATAAAAAATATTTAACAATAATGGGGAATTTATTCTAGACTAATTTTAAACTTAAATCATGTATTTATCAAATTCATAATTTATCTATCATTGTATCTATTGATTTGATTTTGAGTATGATCCTCCATAGATGTCTTTCTCTTTCATGCAATCATCAACATACTTTTCTAGCATTAGACAGTCAAATTCATTGTAATTTTTGGAATTCTGACGTGTTTTTATTTTTATTATGAATATGTGGAATATTTCGTGTAAGCGAGTCTCGTATTTTCACAAAATATGGCAAAACATTGTTATTACAAATATTTTTCACAAAGAACATTTCACTTTGAAAATCATGCCAATACAGTAAGTCATGACAACAAACTGTATTATGGTTGTAGATCCTCCTCCATTAACTATAGGACAGATGAAGATAAGGCATTGGAGTCACAGGGAGTGTCAGCCTCTCACTCCAATTCAGTTCAATATGAGTGGCTATCAATGATATTTCCTGTGTCTCTCCATTCAGTAGTCTGGTCTCTTATGGACCTTTAGATATTCCACAATGTCAACAAAATGACACTTAACTTGATATGATTGCCCTTGAAAAAAAACATGTTTGTTACTCGTTACATATGTATCGGTCCAGTTTGTAATTTGATTCACATATCTTAGGGCTTAACAAACAATTCATCAAAATAATATTAAAGGGTTTCTGACAGTATGAGACATGGTGAATGACTACATCCTTGTATATACATTGTTTTTCCTCAACAATGCAGTGATAAAAAATAAATGAATCCTCCAAGCTGAGGAAAACATGGGCAAACTTGAACAGTGATCCTAACACATCAACCTCCTCCTCCGTGGATGTTCATTACAGTCTAACCCTGGCTGACAGGGTGACCCTGCTTCAGCTAGGTTGAACCAGAGCCATGGATGAGACAGTTCTAATGTATAGCTCTAGGTTGAACCAGGTCCTGTTGTCTCTGGGAGGGGGCCCCATTCAATGTCCTCTTCCTTTGGTCAGGGTCACTCACACAAAGGCTGGACGAAAGACGAAGGGAACAGCCCTTTCTTGTTTGTTTGGCCCTCAATGTATCCATGCTGAAATTGAAAAGATAAAGACACCAAACATTTCTGGGTTATATCAAATCAATGCAGACCACCTTCTGATGTTGGAGTTAGTTTAGTCCTCTACACCCCTATCTGATGTTGATAGTTAGGTCTTCTACACCTCCTTCTGATGTTGGTAGTTTAGTTAAATCTTCTAATCTACTGTACACCCAGGTTTACTGTACACTCAGGTGACGGACAGCTGACACACACGTAAGCAAAATATCATCAAATGTCTCAGGTACAAAGCTTAAAAGAGCTGAGTTATGCAACATTCCACCATGATTAAACAGTGTAATCGCCACTGGCTATGAGAGTTTCACTTGTTGGTTGTCCCACCCACTGCTCCAGCCTCCACCCGTTCGGTCGCTCTGTATTTACCTACCTACAGGGGGTTTGATAGTTATGGGCTCACTGATTATGTTATTTTGTATTTTATGTTGTTTAAATTTCAGGCAGGGAGCTATACAAAGCAGAGCCATTCAAGTACGCCAACCTTAATTGAACTACCATTTTCATTAAACATGATTAAACCGACGTAAGTGTCTGGACTGAACTATAGTATTGCTCATTTTGTTCAATTATACAATAAGGTCACAAGCGCTTCCCACCCATCATGACGTTTGTACCTATTCACAACTACTAAGATTGCCAACTACTGGTCGCTAAAATGGCGCACGGTACCAGCGATTTCTATGTGTTTTCAATTTCATATACAGTGCCCTGTGTAAGTAATGGGACAGTGAAGAATGTTTTCTTCTTTTGGCTCTACACTCCAAAAGTTTGGATTTACAATCAAACAATTACTATGAGGTTAAAGTAGAGATACTCAGCTTTTATTTGATTATATTTGTGTACATATTTACCATATTTCACCATTTAGAAATGACAAATGTCAAAATTAAGCACTCATGTTTAGTATTTGGTCAACAATCCTTTGCATACAATAACTGCCTGAAGTTTGCGAGACATTGACCCAACCAGATGCTGGGTGTCTTCTCTGATGATGCTCTGCCAAGCCTGTACTGCAGCCATCTTCAGTTGTTGTTTGGTTTGGCCTAAAATCTTATCATTAGGAAATAGAATGCATGTTCAATTGGACTTAAATCTGAAGATTGACTTGGCCAGTCAAGACCTTTCCACTTTTTGGCTCTGAAAAACTCCCTAGTTGCTATGGCATGTTTTGGGTCATTGTCTTACTGTATGATGAAGCGCCATCCAATGAATTTGGAGGCATTTGCTTGTACTCGAGCAGACATGATTTTTTTCTTTCTTCTTCAAGGTTTCTGTAAATTTTAGAATGCATTCTGCTGCTGCTGTCAGCAGCTACAATAATCAATTAAGACAAGTTAGCCAGGAGGTATGCCGTAAATCTTGGGCATATCCTTTTTTCTCCAAACGTATAAATAATAATAAAAAAATCACTATCCCATTACTTACGCAGGGCACTGTATATTATGAAATTGTCCAATGTCATCACTTTAAGCCCCTCTGGATCTTCAAAGCTGGTGAAAGTTGTCGGCAAACAGGTAAGATGAATTTGTCAATATCATGTCGGGTGGGAGCACTTGTGACCTTATCGTGAACAAAGTGAGCAATATGATGGGAACTAATGGGGCTCTCTCTCTCCCTACTCCTGTTTTTTTCCATCTGTCTCTCTTCTCTCTTCCACCCTACGGTCTCCCTCCCTCTCTACTACCTCCCTCTCTGCTCTCTCCCCGTTTCACTCTCTTAACTATCTCCCACTGTCTCTCTATTTTTCGATCTCCCCTTCTTACTCTGTGTCTGTCTGTCTGTCTGTCTGTCTGTCTGTCTATGTCTCTCTCTCTCTGGTCTACATCTGAGTTGTGTTTGTGGGCCGGGGCTAGATGAAGGAGGTTGTAAAGGGGTATGCTAATCTGGAAGGCATGATATCGGCCACTTGGAGTAGGCTCATTGATGCAAAGACAAAGGATTCATCTCAATAGTCCAAACAGGCTTCCTCCCCTCCATCTTAACGGATCTCTGCACTGATCACTGTTCTCCCATATCAGAGAAGAGGAAGGAAAGGAGACGTGGAGAGGAAGCCACTTCAGAATACTCAGAGACAGAACCAGGGTCAGGAGAGAGAGGGACCTGGTCAAAACCTTCTCCAACTGCAAGTTCAGATTGTGTGAACCATTTTTATTTTTAAGGTTATTTATTTATGGTAGTCCCACAGTGCATTTTTTTCAGTTTTTATTGGATAGAGATAGTAAAGAAAGACAGTATAGTAAGGAAGAGAGGGTATGTCAGCAGGGCATGGACCGGATTCAAACCCATGCCGACATGGGCATATGTGTGCACTGTAGGCCATGGTGCTAGACCACTGGACCACCACAGGCCACAGATTGTGTGAACCATGTGCCTTGTTTCACAAACTGACAGTATCCCCTGGCTCTTTGGCTAACTGAATCAGGAAAGGATACTGTGGATTATTACTCAGTTATCTGACAGTTGCAATTCATCACATTTCCATTAGATTGCTTATGAAGACAACATATGGCTTTTGCCTGAGAGAGCAACCGTCTCTATGAACTCAGTGTTTTGATACAATTGTTCCAAAGCATGATGGTTGAGAATGACCACTGGCTGTGGAAAATGTGGCATGTTGGGCAGTTTAACAACAACAATGACTTAAATTAGTATTGATGTAAGAGAGACAGAATCCTCAAGCTCTGCTCCAATGACCCACATGGCTGACATAGACTACAGTGCCCTGTGTAAGTAATTGGGCAGTGAAGCATTTCTCTTGTTTTGGCTCTACAGTCCCAAACTACTATGAGGTTAAAGTAGAGATTTCTCAGCTTTTATTTGATAGGATTTGTGTATATATTGGTTTTACCATTCAGAAATTACAACACATATTATGCATATCCCCTATTTCAGGGTACCCATAAGTAATGGGAAAATTGGCTTGACAGGTGTTTCTTCATAATTTGTGCAGGCATAGGAGAGCTCTCAATGTTAGCATTGATAGCATTGATTCTAGGTTTTGTGTTTGCCTTTGTAGTCTGCTATTGGTGTCTGTGAACATGAGGACCAAAGAGACATCAATGAAAGTCAGGGAAGCCCTTATGAAAAAATATATCAGAAACATAGCCAAACCCTTAAACCTAGTTAAACAGTTTGGAACATCATTTGGAAAGAAAGCACTGGTGAGCTCAGAAATCACAAACTCCTGGTAGGCCAAGGAAGACTTCAATAGTGGAAAACATTAAATGGCTTGATAATTGGTGATCAATGATTTCCATTCATTTTAGCAAGGAGCCTTCCTGGGGCTGGCTGGCTATTACCGGCAGTTCGTGCTGGGGTTTTCAGAGCTGGCCAGTCCCTTGACGGACCTCACCCGGAAGGGTGCCCCGGATCCGGTCCAATGGTTGGGCCAGTGCCAGGGGTTGTTCGAGGCCCTTAAGGGCGCTCTTTGTGGAGAAACAGTCCTGTATGCGCCTGATTTTAACCTCCCTTTCTCCCTACAGACGGACGCGTCGGATAGAGGCCCGGGAGCAGTGCTGACCCAGCAGGTGGAGGGGGCTGACCGGCCGGTGCTGTACCTGAGCCGCAAACTATCAGAGAGGGAGGGCCGGTACAGCACGGTGGAGAAGGAGTGCCTTGCCATCAAGTGGGCGGTCGGCGCCCTCCGCTACTATCTGCTGGGTCGCGCTTTCACCCTCTATTCCGACCATGCTCCCCTCCAGTGGCTCCACCACATGAAGGATGTGAACGCGAGGATCACCCGGTGGTATCTCGCGTTGCAGCCCTTCAACTTTTCGGTCGTGCACAGACCGTGGGCGCAGATGGTCGTGGCAGACTTCCTCTCCCGTGCAGGGGGGGGGGGGAGTAGGCTGTCGGCCGGCGTGTCCCCGGCCTGTGTCGGGCGGTGGGGGTATGTGGGGGGACATGCAGCGTTCGGCCTGTAGAGGGAGCTACAGGACCGTGGCTGGGGTTTACGAAAACTAGGCTTCGTTGCGCACCTGTTGCGAATGAAGCCTCGTTAGCGAAATGGTTTAAGATATGTGTGCCTCTGCTTTGGAGAGCGGAAAGCGGGGACTGGAAAGCGGGGACTGGAAAGTCCTGACAAACATTTATAAAATAAACGAGATTTTCCCACAACAGCAACCTCGAGTCCGCCTCTGTGTCACGGATCTTGTTACACTGTCATTATTAGTGTAAGATGTAGCCAGAATTAACTGTTTAATTCAACCATCACAACACTTCAACTTTCGAAATAATGTGCTGGGTCAATGTTGTGGTGGATGTGGAAATCGCTGATAGCTGCTTTAAGGTTAGGGTTTGGGAAGGGCTGGGGAGCTGAGGGATACATACCCACCAATCGGCATCTTCCTCGCCCAGCACGACCAACACCTGACCCTCGTTGAAGGTGAGCTCATCGTGTTGATCAGCCACACAGTCGTAGACCGCCTGGACTCGCCTCACTTTGGGCTTTGGCTACACAACATGAGAGAGAAGGAGAGATCACAGACTACAGTACCACTGAGTGAAACACATCACAGCAATTAGGAAATACAAATATTGCACCATTGACCACAGTAAATAACAAGACAATTACATCATGACGTGGGTAAATCAAGTATGTGGAAAACCCTATTCACCACAAAAATGTGTATAAACAACATGTACAAACATGAGATCATGCCACCCAGTAACCGGTGAGCTAACTAAACCAGACAAACAAAGCCTGAGAAACAGACTTGCATGCAATGCATTAAGACATTGAGATGCAACAGGCTAGACTAGGGTGAGTGGTCTTCTTTTAGAAAATGTGTCCTGTCTCACCAGTGCTCTGCGGGGCAAGGGGTGGGGCGCTGTGCCTTGGTGGTGTGAGTAGGGGCCTCCGTTGGACTCCAGGCTAAAGGAGCGGGGTGTGGTGGGTAAGGTGAGGGGAGGGGCTCTGCTGCCACTGCTGGGCTGAGCTATCTGATAGACAAAATGGGAGGAGTTGCTCTCTCCGCCTGCTCGGAAACCTGGGGGAGAGACAGGAAAGGAGTAAAGACACACTCAAATTCTGTGGATTGGAATGAGTCATACTGAGGGCAGAAGGAGAAGTCATCTAGTCAGACCCTGATGAAGTTGCAAGCTGCAACATGTAGGTCGTTATTAAGGTCACATTTGTAAAAGGTTTATAATTAGTTAATAAATCACTTAGTCTAAATCATAATTAGTTAGTAAATCACCAGTTTATTATTCAATTTTAAACCATTTGCAAACAGTTATAACTCATGAGTTTCGATTATTCAATATTCAATTGGTGCTTGCCAAATAGGGCGCTTGCAATCTGGAGGCAGTTATTAATGCTTTATAAATACACTCAGAAATGCTTTAAAACTAATCCTGATGTGAAATCATGCAACATTATTTGCAATGGTTGCACAGTGGTTGCACAGTTGGTAAAGTTATTTCCTGAATTTTGGGGATGATTCAGCTGGCACCAAACCGATTCAACACATCTTTACATACAGTACAATGTGAAGATCTCCCAAAGTACAGTACACAGCTGTCACCAAGTTTGAACCATGGCCCTTGAAATCCTGATGTCTTTGTCAACACATTCCACATTTAAACATGTCCATGCAGGTTCACATATTTTATTTGTTGATATCCACCGCTTAACCCTTGTCTGTGTTCACCTATATGTGGTTAGTGCTCTAAGATTTGTTTATATAAAGGATGTCTGCATTGGGAAACATGTTGAGAAGAAAAGACGAGTTGCAAATGTATATATCTATATATATATATTTTTTTTAAATTAAATATACAAAATGATTCACATACAGTGCCCTCCATAAGTATTGAAAATAGGAATTGTCTTCTTTTTAGCTCTATACTCCAACAGTTTGGATTTGACACAATTACTATGAGGTTAAACTTGTGAGGTTAAAGTAGAAATTCTCAACTTTAATTCATTGTTTTCTTTTTTCAGATTGGTTTTACCATTTAGAAATTACAACCCTTTTTATACATACTCCCCCTATTTCAGGGCTCCAAAAGTATTGGAAAAAATCATATAATGTCCAAATAAAGTACTTATGCTAAGTATTTGGTTGACAATCCTTTGCATGCAATAACTGAAGTCTGCGACCCATTGACCCATTCTCTGTTTTTGCCAGGAAATTAAATGCATGTTCAATTGGATTAAATCTGAAGATTGACTTGGCTAGTCAAGAACTTTCCGCTTTTTGCCCCTAAAAAACTCCCTAGTTGCTATGGCAGTATGTTTGGGGTCATTGTCTTACTGTATGATGAAACACCATCCAATGAATTTGGAGGCATTTGCTTGTAATTGAGCAGACAAGATGTTTCTTTACACTTTAGAATACATTCTGCTGCTGCTGTCAGCAGTAACATCATCAATTAAGACAAGTTTGCCAGTTATTGTGGCAGCTATACATGCCCAAACCATAGCGTTTCTTTTTGATCTTTCTGATATTTCAGCCTCATAATGGCTTCCTTGACTTTCATTGACATCTCTTTGGTCCTCATGTTGACAGACACCAATAGCAAACTCCAAAGGCAAATGCAAAGCCTATAATCAATGCTAGACATTGACAGCTCTCTTATGCCTGTACAAATCATGTGACGGAACACACTTGACTAACCAGAAACCAATCAAGGCAATTTTCCAATACTTTTGGTGCCCTGCAATAGGGGGATTATGTATAAAAAGGGTTGTCATTTCTAAAATGGTGAAACCAATCTGAAAAAAGAAAACAATTACACGGGGGCACTCAGTGGCGTAGCACACTAAGGCGTATACCATATCACCGCAAGGTCCTTGGTTCGATTCCGGCCATCGACATATCCTGCATGTCATCCCTCCTCTCTCTCTCACCCATCCTTCCTGTCAATCTTGCAAGCTCCCTATTTGGCAAGCACCAATTGAATATTGAATAATCGAAACTATCTCTGTCCCAATAAAGCAGAAATGCCCTAAAAACATATATTTAAAAAAAAGAAAACAATTACACAAATCCGGTGTAAAAACTAGCAAATACAATTTCCCAACTGTGCAACAATTGCAAATAATGTTACATGATTTCACATCAGGCTTAGTTTTCAATGATGTATAAGTGCATTTATGAAGCATTAATAACTGGCTCCTGATTGCAAGCTCCCTATTTGGCAAACAACAATATAAATTGTTGAACAATCTAAACAAATGAGTTATAATATATTACTGAATAATAAACTGGTTATACGTGATTTATTAACTAATTCGAAACCATTTATAAACCCTTTACAAATGTGACCTTAATGTAAAGTGTTACCCTTTTTTTTCTCTCAAACACACATAAGTGCATAGACATATCGCTCATCTTCATCAACGATGACCCCACCAGTGCCCCCCCTCAAGACACTCACACACTCACTGACATCATAGCACATACGCACACACATAATTATCCATTGCAGACTCATCTTTCACTGTAATTAACTGTACTGTTAACCTGTCATTGCCATTGTATATAGCCATTCCATTGTGTACATTGCTTCACCGCTGTTTATACTGCTGTTTATATTCTATTTATTTTTATTTTTTATTATTTTTATTTTATTTTATTTTATTTTAAAACTTATTGTTGCACTACTCTGTGGCACTGTCACTTTTGCATTTCACTGTATACTTGTATGCACGTGACAGATAAAGAATCTTGAATCTTGGCCCGTTTTTGGTTGATCATGCTTACAATTGTGTAATTATACACCATCCCAAGCAAACATGCTTGCCAACACTGCAAGTGAAAAAGAGCCAGTGCAAAGTAAGATTAATAAAGTAGAAAATCATATAGAGAGTCTACCTCTCTCTGGAATCTCAGATAGGGAGTTGAGGGCAGCCACAGTGTATTTTGGGGACCCTGAGCTGAAATAAACAGGATATGACAAATTACACTCAAAAACCAACTAATTCATCATTCTCCAGCAGAGGTCAGTCTTATCATGGTGTGCCAATAGAAAGAGCTGTCATACAGTACTCACACACACTTCTGAAAGGATGACTCTGTACCACCGTAGCCTCTTGAATTTGACGGCACCCCATAATCTACACAGAGGACAAACAGATGGAGTCAGTCAGTCTGTGTACAGAGTCAGTCCGCCATGTTGTCACCAGAGGTCCCTCCCCCAGATAGTATGTGCTCTTATGAAGTCCTATTATAGTGAAATGTGGATGCTGGTCTTATGGCAATTTAACTTTTCCCTAATATGGTTACAGTTAGGATATAGGGAGGTTGAGCTGATCTTAGATCCATGCCTAGTGGCAACTTCACCCCTGAGCCTGTCATTGTAGGAAGTTGCTTCTATACACTGGTCTAGTGTTCAGTTTTGTGTGTGACTATGTAAGAATTGTGAGAGGGTAAGATAATCCTCGACCTGCATGTACAGGATGTGACGTACCTGCGTGGCCCTGTCTGGAGGAGTGGGGGCTGTGGGGAACCTGGGGGGTTGGTTCAGAGTAGGTGCGCTTGTGTCTGATGACCAGAGGGGGAGGGGGGGTCCTCCTCTTACTGCTACTGCTGCTGCTGCTACTACTGGGGGGGAAGATGTCACCCCAGCCCTCAGGGGGGCTGACCGGGGGAGGAGGAGGAGGGACGGTGGGGGCTGGAATACACAAGTTACATGAATGGAATAATAAACGCAAAAGTGTATATGGTTACTAGCGATAGTTTAGTGTTAGTTTCTGTGACTGTCTATAAATATTTTCAACAATTTCCTATGTGGAGTAGTGCCACAATAACTGGCTTTGAAAAAGTACTAAATGGCCATGATAAATCAGTAGCAATCAAGGAATGAGATCGTATGTGAAGAGCGTTGTTTAGGTCCAAACAAAGTGTATCCTAAAATCTGGTGTCAGGGTGGACCACTGGCCTTTACGTACCTATTTTATATTTTGTTTGTTTACAAAGATATGAACTTTTCAGTATGGCCAGAGACACAGAAACTCGCAAAATGACATGCTTCACCTTTAAGCCTATTCCAAGATTGACAAGCATTTTCAGTGGAGATTCTCCAGATTTGGCTTACATCTGTGTCCAGGTAACTGCCCCAAAGTGTTCCTAAATAAAACAGGTGCAAACAGGGAGTTGGGCTCACCTTTGACCCTGGGGGGGAGAGGTGGAGCGGGGGATGAAGGGGGAGGTGGAGGGGGGCTCTCCAGGCTGCGCATGTGCGAGCCTGGAGCGGCGTACATCTCCCGCTTATGCTCTCGAGCCATGGCAAGCCGTCGGCCTACGCTGAAGATCCCCCCTCCTCCTCCTCCTCCCCCAGCTCGGTCCAGGGTGGAGGAGCTGGTGGAGGCATGGTAGAGGCTGAATGGCCGAGAGGATGAACGGTCCTTCTTCACTGGGCCCATCTGAACAAACAGACTTTGAGTTCCCTAAAGCTTTGTAGCACTACGATCATCTCAAGTCCATCGTAGGCAAATTAATGAAAGATGGTATCAATGATACACAGCATTTGGGAAACTCCAAATCTCCTTGGCTCTACACTCAACATTCAAGACATACTCCGCTCTGTTGAAATGACAGTGGTGTTACACAGTGACTACTGGGTTTTAGTTATCTGTGGCTGACTGTGACCAGGGAGGCAATGCAAGCAAGCTAATGCATCACTGGCTCAGTTGGTATAGCATGTTGCTAGCAATGCTAAGGTTGTGGGTTTGACTCCTGCTGGGACCATATACAGTATACTGTAAAAAATGTATGCACTGACTCTACTGTAAGTCGCTTTGGATAGAAGTGTCTGCTAAATGCCATCTATTATTATTATTTTAGATGTATGTATAGAATGTGTATGTATAGATGTATGTATAGATGTTGCATGTAGAATATGCAGATGATGTAGTTTTACATATGTTGAATCCTTCAGTAACTTGAATGTAAAATGTAGTTTGCTGCTGACCTTCATGTCTAGGTCATCGTCGCTCTCGTACAGGTCATCCTGACGCAGCCGCCACTCGTACTCCACGTGTACATGCATGTTGAACTGGTCACTCTGAGACTGGTTGATCTGGTCAACAAGGATTGACTAGATTAACTTGATTAAAACGTATTCACCATAAACAGGTACCATATACTCTACCTATTTCTGTTTTGGTTCTGTTACCTGCCCAAGGACTGTCGATTAAAATAAGATGTATAGCTACCTATATCTGATATAACTCATCAGATTTCAGCTTCTGAGATTTATGTTTTTGTTGTATATCGTCCCTGTCAAATAAATATAATAAATACATCAAATAAATCATATCATAGTGTGAACAGTTCAATCTTGCAGTGATAAGAGAATGTTTGGTTCTGCTTCTGTCAATGTAGATCTTCGGCACTTCTTCTGAAACTCTTGCAGAAATATTGTTCTTATACAAACAGTGTATTTAATCCTGGGCAAGTGTGTGCCGCTAGCGATTAGGAAAGAGTGTGTTGGCTTGGTTTATTACTAAGGGCCCAGTCATCCCACTGAGTGAGAATGAGAGTTGTGTGGACAGTCTAGACTCACCAGCTCTTCACAGTGTGTGTGCTTTAACCTGCGGGAGATGAGCAGCCCTGTCTCCCCTTGCTCAGTCTCTGAACAAGAACAGAGAAAAGAACTGGTCACCAGCAGGCACACATAATGGTAATCACAACAACCGCTCTACACCTGCAGAGACACTGGAAGAAACAACCCTGTCAAACTCAATAAGATGGGATAAAAAGGGATAAACATTTAAATGTTTCAGTGAAATAGAATACTGCCAGTATAATACAGTATAGTACAGTATAATACAGTATAGTACAGTATAGTACAGTATAATACAGTATAGTACAGTATAATACAGTATAATACAGTATAGTACAGTATAGTACAGTGCATTTGTTAGAATCTAACCCGTATTAAGTCTCTATTGGAGAGACTTATCATCAATATTGATAAGATTTGAATAAGATTCATTCACAGTTTTCACTGTGGATTTGGACAAAGTATGCGTGGCAGATGTACAGCAAACCCCTGGGGAGGCACAGATTAAGCCTGGTCCAGAAATAAATCACACTTTCAATGGCTATTCTCCATTGAAAATCCTTTTTAGTCTAGGACTAGGCTTCATCTAGGTCCGGGTAGTCTCACTTGCACAGTAGAGTACATCCAAGGGTGAAACATTGCCTGTGTAAAGGGACTAAAGTGCTTAAAAGATGTTATATGAATTAAGATTATTATCAGTATTACTCACTGAGGTGTGTGTTGGCCTTGGCTCTCAGCAGCAGTTTAAGGCACTCAGTCTTGTTGTGCAGACAACAGTAGTGCAATGCACTGTTTCCCCGGGCAGTCTGGGCATCCAGATTGTTGCTGTAAGCAAAACCAAAACACAGTTATTAATACAATACACCAGTACACCAGGGTATCATTCAATGTTCTCACCTGGTTAATGGGTCTCCATATGGAGATTCTGTAGATTACTGCTGATATTATTGTAAAATGGAAAAACAAAACTTTCCCATTCTATTCTAAATATGCACCAATCTGGCTTTGGACCTGGTCAAAGCACAGTCTCAGCTGCTACAATTGTCTTAGATGATGTGTTAAATTGCCTCGATCAGAAAAAACATTGTGCTGCCTTATTTATAGATCTCTCCAAGGCAATCGATATGGTCAACCATTACCTACTCTTTCAGAGGTTGTCTGAAATAGGCCTGTATCAGGCTTCATGTTTGGTTTGAAAATTATTTAATGGACAGAATGTAGTGTCTTAACTGATGGTGTTAAATCACGTTTTCTGGACATAAAGGGCCAATGGGCTGCAGACACCACAAATCCTGACCCTCAAGCTCTTATATAGACAGAACTAGGTAAAATATTAAACCTCCTGAGAGATCTGCTAAAGTGACTTGCTATATGACTTGACTGTAAGGTCTGTGTTAAAAGAAATGAAAGAGAAGCATAATGTATGTACTCAAAATTAAGTTAATCGATTGGTCACTTCAAGGCCTAACTGTTAAGGTTAGTTAAGGTGATTGCTTTTTCTGTTATGCAAAGGGCAATGTTAAGAGAGTTAGCCTGTAGGGGGCGCTAACATCTCATGTATCTCTTCCCCATGCTCAAGTAGCATGTCAATTATTGAATGAACGCACCATTGTGTCATCCACCATCTCACGATTGTTCTGAAATGGTTACTGTGGATAGAAACAGATAAGATAAGTATTCCTGCATCATTATTTTGTAGAAATATAATTTAATTAGTTAGTTATTATACTTTCAGGAAATATTATTGCCTGAGAAATAAGTTAATTGATTGTACTCAAATTGGCCATTTTTGTGGGATTCATATAATATTCAATAGAATTCAAACCCCAAATCTGATTTGGACAATAGTCCAACCTGATAATGATTAAGACATGGTCAAAAGCCATTGGTTCACCAATGAACCCCCCAAACCCTATCGGCCAGTATGGAGTAGTTCTCTATGTCTGACAAATAGAAAATAATGATGCAGGAATACTTATCTTATCTGTTTCTAACTACAGAAACCATTTCACAACAACCTGACTTCAGTGTTTCCGATACATACTATAAATTCAGCAGTGGTGGCCCGTCACTGCAAGATCTTTACCGTCGCTCCTGTGGGATTTTAGAATTGTGTGAAATATGATGTACGCAATACCGAGAGCAAGACAGACAGTTGAGGTGGGTCAAGAACAGGGTTGAGCAGCTACTATAAGGTAGAGAGTTAAGCACTAAGTTACAAACGTGTTGTACAAAAAATATTTGTCGTCGACTTAGACGTAACAACTGCTTAGGGCACACATAATGGACTGTACACAAATACCTTTTACTACCAATCTACTTAGCAACACTTCTAGAATATGAATCAAGTGAGTTCCAACCATGAGTAGTCCTATGTCAACCAAATACAAACCGTGACAGGCTGAAGAGTAAAATGCCCAGTGCTGAGTGTAGCCTATGTTGTTTGAAGTACAGTAAAAAAAAATAGCTTTCACATGTAAAGAGCAGCCTTGGACACACAGGAACACAATGCCTTTAGTCTAGAATCTAACCATAGTTTTACTAGGTGTTTCCCATGGCTGCATGGGCTTCTAAGGCGTGAATATACTACTTGTGATTATTCTTCAATCCTTATGATTCTCACACTGAAAATGGATGAACACTTGTTTACATCACTCTCAACACTTAGTTTGATAAGGTAGGTAGCAGAGGAACTCCATTGTAATTCTCAAGTAATAGTTGCATTGTATTCCATTCTCTTCCATGTCCTACCGACCACGGACGAGGCCTACAAACCGATGTTCATCATCGAGGAGGGAAAACCTATGACCAGATGCCGGTTCAACGTTGTGGGCTAAATCCAGGAACATACACACTTCACTCCTTCTGCATCGGCACTGCCACCTCAGCAGCATAAACCTTTGAGGTGCCGACGGCTACCCTGATGAAGATGGGCTGATGTTCCTCAGCATCATAAGAACGTCAAGTGGATGAATTTAAAAGACAGTGTCAAGGACAAAAGCATTGAGTACCGCTAATGTATAACATGGAGATGGTGCGCAGCAATTAGCAGCCTGCATACAGGCAGCAATTAGCAGCCTGCATACAGGCAGCATGAAGTGCATGATTACAAGTCTGTGATGGAACAGAAATGCTCGTAGCAGGTGGTGGCTGGGTACTGATTGCGTAGTAAAGGTAGAATGACCAAGCAGATCTTGGTAATCAACCATGGTGTGTCACAGATGTGCTCTGTGAACTACAAACTAGCACAGAACCATGAGGTTGTTTCTTGACATCCTTGGTCAATCCTGAAACATGTACAGGAATGCGGTGATGGATTCACCGTAAACACATACAGTGCCTTCGGAAAGTATTCAGACCCGTTCACTTTTTCTACATTTTGTTGTGTTATAGACTCAATTTTAAATGGATTAAATTAAAATAATTTGCCATCAATCCACACACAATACCCCAGAATGACAAAGCGAAAACACGTTTTTTAGAAATGTATTAAAATTGAAATACAGAAATACCTCATGTACAATACCTCAGACCCTTTGCTATGACACTCTTAAAATTAGCTAAAATGCAAAAATGTCATCAACAAATCACTCAATAAGTTGAATTGAGTCCATCTTAATGCAAGGATAATAGTTCATGTAATTTTACAATGAATATCTTTGTTTTTATAGGGTCTCTATTTGCATAGGAATCAATTACACACTGTGTGGATCAGGTTGTCATTACAAACTGAGCAAATGGAAAGGAACAAAACTGATCAGGAATGCGACCCTGAGGCCTGGGGGGTGTTGAATGTTGAATGGTGGAGAGGAAAAAGCACAGTCGATGGGACAAGGTCATCTCAGTCACTCTACAAATTTTAAATTGAGTCAACAAAATGTGGAAAAAGTAAAGGGGTCTGAATACTTTCCGAAGGCACTGTAGTTCACAAGGTAGAATATTCCTTGTATGGGTGCTGATGAGATTAGAGTCAACAATCTCTAAAGGACTGTTACATTTATAAGACCCTGCCCTATAATACAGATGAGAAGGGCACCGGAGAGGTTGCTGTGATACATGAGCAATAGTGAATAGTTGAGGTCACATAACGCTAGAATGGCCCCCTGTCTGATCCAGGATGCAAGTCATTCATCCCTGCACTGAAGAAGGTGCAGGGGGACACCGGGAGAGGTTTCCTGATACACATAGGTCACACAGTTGCTTGGTGTTTGGATGGTTCTATTTTGTTGGGGTTTGATAGTATAGGCTCCCTGCTTGTGTTATTTTGTATTTTATGTTGTTTACATTTCAGGCAGGGAGCTATGCAGAGCGGAGCCATTAAATTATACCAAACTTAATTGTATTACAATTTTCATTAAACATGATTAAACCGACATAAATGTCCTGACTGAACTGAGTGTGCTGGAAAACCCTGTCTGTGCATCGGTCAGATTTAGAGTTATGGTGCTCAATCGAATTTCCAGTTTTTTCTGGATTTTGACAACTCTAAATGTCAAACTTTAAATGTAGTTTTTTGTATTTGTGAGATAATTATCCTACTGATTATCAAGTTTTTTTCCCCTACTAGACAGGTAGACAGGTAGGGGTAGAGGCGAGTGGAGTAGAAAGGGAGAGAGGAAAGAGGAGAGGGCAGAAGAAGAGGAAAGAGGAGGAGGAGAGAGGAGGAAGGAAAGAGGAGAGATACATCCTTTGTTTGGGAAGCACAAATGGTGGGACCTCAAATGGGTAGAGAAAAACAGGAGGCAGTCAAAACACCCCAACTCATCTGATCCTAAATATGATGAATCTCATTCTACCCTTGAAATGGTCTGTGAAGTTAAGATACATGTCTAATGATGAATGTATAGAATAACCCCCATGAGTCTCCCCGTAGCTGTGAGAAGCTGACGACCTCTTGCACTTCTCTCTTAATTGTAAACCTCTATTGGTTCCCGTCTGAAATGTGCATAGCTAAAACTATAGTAAGACTGGAAATGGCTTTTATGCTAGCTAGAACAGGTATTAGACTTGGATGATCATTCACTGGACTACCAATTTACCTCAAAAACACCAATCATCCAAACAATAGCACATCCCTCTCTACTCACCAGTTGTGAACCAAGAAGTCTACCATGTGCAGTGAGGTTCTATCAGCCAATAGGACGGCGAGGTGTAGAGCAGTCTCCCCTTTCTCCTACAGACAGGGAAAAACAGACAGGTGAGGGGTAGGAGCTGGGGCTAAGGGTGGTGGTCAGGGTTAAGGATAGCGACTAGGAACTAGAGGTATGGAGTAGAGGTCAACACTAGGGGTAGGGACTTGGGGTCAAGAGTAGGGTTGGGGTCAGAGACTATGGTTAGGGGTAAGGGCTAGGGGTAGAAATAGGGTTAGGGTACCTGTACGTAGCTGGGCAGTGGCTTGCTGAGGTCCAGTCTCTCAGCGTACAGCTGCAGCAGGCTGAAGATGTCTCGACTCTGTACCGCCTCCTGCAGGTTCCTCCTCAGAGTGGCAGGAGAGCTGCTGCTGCGCTGGGAGAACTGGCCCTCCATGTACTTACACAGGATAAAGTCCTTACGCACCGCCCTGGACACAGAGGCAGAACACAAACACACACACACACACACACACACACACACACACACACACACACACACACACACACACACACACACACACACACACACACACACACACACACACACACACACACACACACACAATGTAAGCCAATTACTTAGTAAAGCACTGTTAAAGCACTGTGGCAAAATTACATTTCAGGGTCCATTGACAATTGCTTTGCAGACATGTACTGAACAATGCAATAAGTGAGTCGTGATCCTGTTATAAATGGTGAGCTACCAGAAGGTCTGTGTACATGCACTGCACAGTGTCTTTGTTCAGTCAGCAAATAGCTTAATGTGTGCCTGTAAAGCCCCATCACCTCTTGGTTCACTTACAGAGGACTGAGTGTGGACTGAGCACTTAAAAGAGGACTGAGGACTCTATGAAATACTTTAAAACCTGGCATCAATAATCACAGTTTTCTAAAAAAACATATAAAGACAAGATAAAATACACATTATGCTGTAGCGTATATGAAATCAACCAATTACTACAAGGTTACAATAGATTCTCAGCTTTTTTCCATTTAGAAATGACACCACTTTTTATACATAGTCCCCCTATTTCAGGACACCAAATGTAATGGGACAATTGGCTTGACAGGTGTTTCTGTCGTCAATTAAAGTCAAGGAAGCCATTATAAGGTTGAAATATCATGAATCTATCAGAAACATAGGTAAAACCTTAGACTTACCAAAAACAATAGTTTGGAATATTGAAAAAATAAAGAAAGCACTAATGAGCTCAGCAGTAATGAAGCAGCGGAAGAAGTTCAACGCTATCCGTGAGAAGTGCAGGGCTGCCAACATCAGATACAGCTTCATCCACCCAGCCCGCTTCAAGGTGATGGTGGACAAAACAACCCAGACCTTTGAGGACACAGAATAGGCCAAGCGTTTCCTGGCCACAAAGCTTACTACCTGAGAACACTTTGCGGTCAGTATCCCCCCGACTGATGAGAGTTTGAGAATGCGCTTACAAGAATTGCCAAATGTTGAGACTTTTTTCTTAAGTGAGCCTACATTGCTTATTTGAGAGGACTCTAATTTTCAATGTCTATTTCAACTGTTCGGCGGAACATCCCCTTGATGCTAGGTTTTATAGGTTTAAACCATACAAGCGAGGAGGTGATGTCTATGGTTTATGTTCTTTGGTCGTGGCGCTTCGTTTGGGGAAGTCGCCCAGTATGTGGGTGGGTGGGAGGTGGGGGAGAATATTTTCATTTTTTTTGTTTTGACAGCAATTGTTTACTTTGCAACAATGTTTAGAGATGTCACATAATCCGGGTCCAGCTCAGGTACACGGTGGAGGGCTGAATATGCTTAGCTCGAATACGAGAGGCCTTGGTCAAAAGAGCGAAGGTTTTTGCCCATTTAAAATCATTAAATGCAGATATACTGTTTCTACAGGAAACTCATGAAAGGGGCAAACTGTTTCTCTATGCACTCTTCTATCAAAACACTTAATCCTACAGCATTAGAAATCAGAGTCTGTACCCACATTCCATATATGTCTATGGGACCTGGGACTTTTTTGAAATTCTGGCAACTGCTATTGGACATATGATCTGAAATGTCATGAGGGAGTCTTTTACATTTGTCATCTGAAATTAATTCTGTTCATATAGTGTCATAGTTGCTGTCTTTTTTTTTCTTTCTTCTTTTTTCACCATATCACTATGTTTACATTTATGTTTGGTTTGCTTTGTGTGTTGTCTCTCTATGCACAATTGTTCACTTAATGACTGCAATATGTTCTATCTTTTTGTGATGAAAAGCAATAAACATACAGTATTTACAAAAGAAAAAAAAGAAAGGCTTCATAGACATGAATACCGAACATTTCTGGATTGAGCTTTTCACAGTATGCTGTTCCATCTTAATGCTTTATGTCCTCCATAACTGCACATATTTATGTGCAAATTATTTGAGAATTTTTAGAGATCTTTCTCTGAAGCCGAGAACAGTTTTCCAGGAGTTCAGACAGCTGTAAGTGGTTGGCTGTAGCGAGAGGAGTAATGCCCTGCTTATCACTCACATGTCACTCTCAGCCGTGGGTTTCAGTGAGGGACTGAGGAGGTTGGCCTCCACGATCTCGTTGAATCCCGAGTTACCCACATTCTTTGCCAGCTGGCGGAGAGAAGATAAAAATGAGTAGATGAGGTGGACCAACTACATAGAAGCATAGTGTACAATGTCCAGGATACTGAGACTACAGTGGTTATGATATTGACTGAACTTGTCCAGTACATAGATCTATGTCAAGATGTATGTAAAATCATGATACAACACTGGTTATAAACCAAAGGCTATCTCAAACTACCTCATCATGATGAACTGAGAAGTGTTGCAGTGGTACAATCCCTCCTGGCAAACTTCCAAATCCTAGTGAAGGCTCCTACTTTAGATTCACAATTCTATTCTTACCCTTCGAAGGGTCTTTTGTTCAGCTGGAGCTTCATGTTAGAGATGAAGACTCAAATAACAGAAAGGGTCACCCCAAGACTATACAGTACCTAGACAAGAGATTGTCACCCTCTAGCTCAGATGTGCCCATCTTATTCAGTGTGAGGGTTATGGGTAGACTGACCACAGGGTTAGGGTTAAGTTAGACTTGAAGGGTTAGGGTTTAGTTAAACTAGAGGGGTTCAGGGTTGGACTCACTAGTAGCTCAGAGGTGCCTAGCTTGTCCAATGAGAGAGACTGGATGCGCGAGTAGTGGACGCCCATCTCTCTGTGGATCCCAGAGCACTCGATGCAGGTGAGGATCCCTAGGTTGGTGGAGATCCAGGTGGGGTCTACAGAAAGACATTCAGACAGATACAAGTATTTTTTTGTGGTTCTTGTTTCTTTGTCCCACTCCCACTAGCCCATTGAGCTAAGGGAGCAAACGCAAGTCCTCAGAGTTTGGGCTAGGTTACTCATCATGTGAGTGTGGTTCTAATCCAAACCACCTCTGTTATACATGTCTAGTACTGAAAACATAAGAACAGGAAAGAAGAACGAAAACGGCCTGTCAGGCAAGTCCCTATCCCTGTGCTATCGGCCTGCAGGTCTGACCTGGCCCTCCGCAGTCACAGCAGACATTGTTGCCAGGCATGCGGAGGATATCTTCAATAATGGCTCTGGTCAGGTCCTCCACGCTGTTCTCCCCGCTGGGCCTGTGCTCGTCCAATGCCACATTGAGAGCCTCCTGCTTACTGTTGGTCAACACCGAGATCCACCTGACATGTAAACACAGGGAGCCAAGTCAGAGGTCTGGTTTATGCTATGCTAGGTCACACTACTATCAATAATGGGATAATTTAATGATACTAGACACTCCATGCACATGAGGTTAAAACCAGAACTAGAATGAAAACATAAACAATTTAAATATATATTTATTTAAATAGAGATAGTCGTAAAAGTAGTAAAATAACATTTCAGATAATGCTGAAAAGGCTATTACAACAACAAAAAACATTTCTTCTTACAAATGTTCAACATGGCCAACTATTCTCTGTGTTACAAAATTACAACCTCACATAAAGTATTTACCGAAGATTCTAATTTCTTTGATGCACAATCTGAACCCTGAACCACAATTATTACTCTTGTGTTGCAGCAGTGGACTAGTGGCATTGTGGACAGAACAACGCACTACAAACCAAAAAGGCTGTGGGTTTGAATCTGAAACAGTGTCATAAAGAACAGTGTGTATTTGATTGTAGTGCATGGAGAAAGTACTCATATAGCTTATGTATGTCAATGTTAAGTAAAGCATTCAATCAAACCACTCTGACTGAATTCTAAAGGGAGTAGGGTTCACTCTGCATAGACATCTTCCCTTGCACCTCTTGATCTTCTGACATTTAGAAACATTACTGGCACAGCAGTGCTTGAATCGTAATACGACTTATAATGACATTGCATACAAGGGTATAGTATGTTTCAAAGACCGCCTTTACCAACTAGCTGGATCTGTATGTTCGTGTTTATTCATTTGTTTGTTTGTGTGTTTATTCATTTGTGTGTGTGTGTGTGTGTGTGTGTGTGCGTGTGCTCATGCAGTATTAACAAACAGCCTGTTTCCTATGTGATCCACTTCACACATCTCCAGCTGACTGTCACATGAAATGCCTGAGGAGATGTAGGCCTGCGCTTGGCTACGTCAACACATGCAACCCGCCCCAAGGAGGACGTGTGTTCGGCTACTGTAGGTAATCACACTGCTCTGTTTGACCAGGATGTATTCATATCAGGCTCTATCAATGCTGTTTTAAAGGAGCGTGAATGCAGAGCAGCACCATTTTGTCCTAAACATTCGGTATCAATAATAAATCATATACATTATCAAGGGTATTTCCCTCAAAACACGATTTCACATGATTTTCCAATTACATTGACTGTAGTTGATTCACCCAGACATCTTTTAGATACAATTATCCCTTCCTTAGACATTCAGTAGCCATATTTTGTTTTGAGAGTATTCCCATTCATTCTGAAAACATGACTTCACCACCTTACAGATGTGCCAATTCAACTCATATTGCAATGGTAAATTCCTCTGAAGAGAAAAGTACACAATTATCAAGCCATAATCCACTTGGGCATTATGTGTCATGCTGGAATATTAGGAATAGACAAGGGCTACTCACGTGACACATTCTGGCTCGTCATCGGCAAGAAAGTGATATGTGCGATTATCTGAAACAAAATAGAGAGAGATTTAACAGAGGAGCAATCTGAGATTGGTACATCCATTTTGGACTTTTACATTAATGTACATAGCCACTGATTCTTGAAGAATGTGTAAAAAATATAACAATAATAATCATATATTACAAATACCTCATGGGCTGGTTCAATTGTCTTACCCTATTAAAACCCCATATATGAGCTTGTTTTACTGTATTGTTTGTAAACAATGTAATTGTAAAACAAAAACACTGTAATAAACATGGTTAAAACTATCATCTTGATCTCATAGATGGACAGTCCTTCCATATTGTAGCTCTGTCTATGAATGTGAAAGTGTTTACATTTCTCCAGCCCCATCCCTCAGCTGTTCACAAAAAAAGTGGTGGGGTGACTGCTTTGTTGTTGTACTGTAGATAGAACAACATGTTTTTCATCATAAAGGATCAAGCGCAGTACTTGAATACATATTTCACACTCTAATGAAGGGAAAGTCTCATGACAACTAATTCAAAAGGCTCTCGTTTAGAGACAGGGAACCTGCTTGTGTGTTTGTGTGTGTGTGTGTGTGTGTGTGTGTGTGTGTGTGTGTGTGTGTGTGTGTGTGTGCGTGTGTGTGTGCGTGCGTACGTGCGTGCATAAAAGAGAGATAGAGAGAGAGGGGGGGAGAGAGAGAGAGAGAGAGAGAAAGTGTTCTGTGTGTTTTTGCACCTCAACTCTTAAAAATGTTTGTTGCTAATTCTTTTCATCAGATTTGACTGTTGACTGTATGGTTCATATAATGTTAATCGATTTCTCATCTCATTAGTTTACAAAGTCCTCAAGGCCAACAAACCTTTGCAAAATAAGATTTTGCTCATGGGTGTGCCCATCAGGTAATTTCCTAACAATATTTTCTGTCTATTTCGAGGATGCGTCTTTGCCTCGTGAACACTAATTTTAGAACTAGTGACTGAAAAGATACAAAAATCCTGTAGCATCTCTTTAAAGGTTGTTTGGTGGTCAGAGAGGCTAACTACAATAGATTAGGACGTTTCCTTATGATCAGAGTCTAACTTACGAGAGATGAGGTCAAAGCACTTCTTGTCCTCCACACTGGGTTTGACCTGGCAGGTGAGAAGGTTGAGTTTGGCTGGTAGTTTGTTCGGCTGGGGGTCAGAGGTCAAGGTCAGGTCAGGGTTAGCAGTGATACTCAGAGGAATGGCTGTGTAATTAAATACTAACAAACCCGGTTTATTCTGATGACTCATCCTCTGGAGGGACTATGCTCCACAGGAACCACAACAATCAACAACGTACAGTAAATATACAGGGTGATTTTCAAACGGGTGCAACCAGATACGCAATCTGAGGTGCTCTTTTTGTGCTCTTGGCTAATTTTCAAAAGTGACAATATGTTTCGTAAACACCTCTGTGCTCCATCTGCGCCTGGCTCACAGACAAGGGTGTGTCGTCTTCACAAAATATGCTAATACAATATTTGCACCTCAGGCCTCAATTGATGTATGCACATATGCCCCTGGACAAGTTGCACCAGGGTAGGATGTGGCACATCATACTTGGGGAAAAAATTGCATTTCAATTGCTTTATCGCCAGACAAAGACGTTACCCAGAAAATAGAATATATTGAACTGGGTTACAGTTTTGTAGATAGCTTAGATGCTACCGATGATCATGTAATCAGAAAATATAGATTTGACAATCACAACATTCTGGATTTAGCATTGGGGATCGGGACCAGAGCTTTTCCAATGCTTTGCATTCTATTGTCGACCGTCTCATCAACTGCTTGGTTAATATTTTGTCATCTGTGGCGTTATGTTTAATAGCAATATTTGATGCAGTAAAATTAGCTTTTGGTTTTGAGACAGTCTGCAATGGAGCACAGGAGTCATTGTTTGTACTCATCACTGGTGTGCTCAGTAGATGGTGAAGGTCCAACCAGTTGGTAGATGCGGTCTTTGAAACATACTATACCCTTAAAGGTTCATCTTGAAAATAAAACAACATATTAAGCCTATAATCAACTCATGGGTCCAAACCATATGATGTTAACTGAAAATTAAATAAAAAATAACAAACATTATAGGTGGCTCTTATTATTCATCTAGATTTTGAGTGACTCCTCCATACCCAGGCCATCGTAAAGCCTTTCCCTCACATTGGTTCAGGGTTTCACTCACCACCGGCGCCACTTTCATGGGAGCATATTGAACATGTATCTTTAGCTCTTTGTTTTGAATCAGCAACCTTTCTTTATGATTTGTTTTTCATAGTAGATGTAGCATTTATTGAGTTGGTGTTTCTTTGACAGATTTTCTCTTTTGATTTTGATTTTGATTTTCCCACTTTGAAGCAAACCTTTGTTTTCAATTGTTAAGTCTAGCAAATGCTTGATTTCATTTGAGGTTATGTTTTCTGATGTGGATTTCCCCCCTTCCAAAGTCACAGTCCATTGTAGAACGCTGAGTGAGGCGCACAAGCTATTTAAATAAGGCGTGTCTGCCTCTTTTTGCGCTCACCTCTGCACACAAGTGCAGCATACTTAGATCTTTGAAATTAGAGTCTCAATACATCAAGTGGGCATAGGAAAATGCTTTAATGTTTCTTTGAAAATCACCCTGATAATGTTTATCTAATATCTTGAGTGAGTATCAATGATATGTATAAGAGTGCAATGTGCACATTATCCACTGTCTTTATTCATACAAGTTATTACGTAACTTGAGTAAGGGTTGATTGTGTAATCCTAAAAAGTACTCCTTAAGTAATTCTTGAAAAGGAAGAAAACCATCACAGTGAACTAGCATGAACTCACAGTTCCATGTGCAATAGTTAGGTAGCAGTTCTGCACTGTGCACTTCCTCTTCTGCCACATCTTCCTCAACCTGCAATGTGGACGCACGCACACACACACACACACACACACACACACACACACACACACACACACGGTATGATGGTGTTATCACATTTTGTTTAACGTTGTCCCACCGTTATTTTCCATCATCTCTCTATGGCACAAGACAGTGAATCCACATTTATGCAATGTTACGATTTAGACATTGCTGTAACATACAATTTGCCGTCATAACCAGATATACAACGATACAACCAAAAACCAATGTCAGTTTTTCTAAAATGCCCATGGGGGAGTGTCCATTTACCCATCACTTTTCTTGTAGAGGTACCCTGCTTTCTCAGTGCCGTACTGCTTGTTGCCTTGCAGCTGATGCATGCTGTAAATGGTCTGCTTGCTCAGAGAGTCCTGGGTTAACAGAAAGGTACAGGTAAAATACGTATTTCAATTATTTGAAAAACTTGGTACGCTTGATTCAGCTTGCCTTGCCCAGACAACTGGTGTGGCACTTTAGTAAAATGAACCAGACAGCCAAAAGTCAGCCAATTTGCTAATATGACTGCTGGTGGATTGAGACTTTAATGTGTTTTTTTCCGATTGAAAAATCTCCTGTTTACTACGTCAATGCTAAATGAATTCAAAAACTGTCTGAGTGAACTGAGTACATCCTAGGTAAGTCAAAAATAAGGAAAACCTTCAAAAAGAGTAAACTATCCTCTTGGCAGTTTAAATAATTTGTTAATAATAAGTTATGTAGATATGACGACAGAGTAAGTAAAAATTATAAACTGGATCAAATAGATACGTGATCGTGTATCATTCCAATTAGGGTATGAAATATGGAATGCAATTTGCCATATAGAGTACTATAGAGAAACAGTCACTGTACCAACGTGTACCTTGTAGAAACCACTAGCTCTGTTCTACATACTAGCTGCATGCATTGAGATGTAGACGGAAAGCAGACGTGTGACACACAGGCCAGATTAACACACAGTATACATGCACCAAGCAGATACATGTGTGACAGGTTACAGACAAGCTCTTCTGACCAAAGACCTTGAAGAGCATCCAGACTGTAGACTTTATCTCAGAATGGTGTTTTGTACAAACCTCAATAGCGCTGAGACTTACACATGCAGCACTGGTTAGAACAATTACAGATGAGTTTACAAACAGCTTTATGGCTATGTTGTTTTTTTAAGCACATGCAAGCACAGTATTTTACAGTACAGAATGACAACCTATAGAATTCAACTTACTCTCCTTGACTGTGTGATTAGCAGCAGTAAAAAGACAAAACCACTGTGTTTATACTGTATCTCTAAAAGATTACATCAAGATAAATCAATCAATCAGACTTTATTTTTCTAGCACATTCAATACACAACTGCAAGGGCCATGCACTTTACAGAATAATGTAGAACAGCCAAATAATTAATACAGTAAAACAGAGATCAAAAGTGGATTGTAGAGACTACTGCAGTGTTAAAAAAAAATATGAGAACAATGTAAAATAAATTAATTCTGACAGAGGTTGTGTGTGTGTGTGTGCATTGTGTCAAGCATTTCCCTCATTGGCAATTATGTGTTTATAAGTCACATCTTTCCCCTGCTGTATATTGGCATGAAGAATTGGAATAAGGTGGGTACACCAAAACAATCCCCTGTTGTTTGAACCCATTGCTGTTGTTATCACTTCCCTCTATACAGGGTAGCAACACTTTTTTTTGTTTGACAGCCATACGTGTGTGTGTGTGTGTGTGTGTGTGTGTGTGTGTGTGTGTGTGTGTGTTTGTGTGTGTGTTCTCACCTCTTTGAGCTCAGGCTGCAGTGAGGGTCGGAGCTGGTCTCTGAGAGAACAGAGTTGCCTCTTCTCCTCATCCTGCCTATGTTTGATCTGGGCAGACACACACACAGAGCATGCTAAATAACACACTCATCATCCTCATCAACACACTTAAACACATTCTACCCATCCCAAACATACTACCCATCCTAAATCCACAAGAACACTCACTCATCATCATGTGTAGGGTACATGAAGGGGTAAAAAATAAGTCTGCCCTCCTTCTTTGGAACCCTTCCCGCGATGGGCTAAGGGATTGTCTCACGTTTTAGTCCTTCAGGGTCTCGCTCTCTCTCTCTCTCATTCCACAGACACAGACTCAAAACACATTCTTCTCCCCTCCCAGCACATTCCTGGCCACTCCAACTATTCGTTAATTAACTCTGAGCATTGTGTTTATTGTTCAACACAACATTTAGATGTTTATTGTTTCAGACTGATTAAATGCGTATTATGTCATATCTGGGTGTCTTTTTAGTTTTTGTCATCTAGGCTACTGGTTAAATTGTGTGACTGCTGTTGCATTCTACGTTTTTCACTTGCACTACCCACTATGTTATTCTCCCATCAAAAGTCACCAGAATTGCTTGTTTAACATGCACAGCCCCCCCTTCACCACCCTTACAACATTTTAGGCAGCACCCCCTCAAGAAATCTACTTCCTACATGGCTGGTGTTTAGTAGGATTGGTGTGGTGACCCTGAAGGACAGCCCCAGGCATGGCTGGTGTTTAGTAGGATTGGTGTGGTGACCCTGAAGGACAGCCCCAGGCATGGCTGGTGTTTAGTAGGATTGGTGTGGTGACCCTGAAGGACAGCCCCAGGCATGGCTGGTGTTTAGTAGGATTGGTGTGGTGACCCTGAAGGACAGCCCCAGGCATGGCTGGTGTTTAGTAGGATTGGTGTGGTGACCCTGAAGGACAGCCCCAGGCATGGCTGGTGTTTAGTAGGATTGGTGTGGTGACCCTGAAGGACAGCCCCAGGCATGGCTGGTGTTTAGTAGGATTGGTGTGGTGACCCTGAAGGACAGCCCCAGGCATGGCTGGTGTTTAGTAGGATTGGTGTGGTGACCCTGAAGGACAGCCCCAGGCATGGCTGGTGTTTAGTAGGATTGGTGTGGTGACCCTGAAGGACAGCCCCAGGCATGGCTGGTGTTTAGTAGGATTGGTGTGGTGACCCTGAAGGACAGCCCCAGGCATGGCTGTGTGCCCGCCAGCATGGTGGTCATCATTATACGCTCATGTACAGTTGTCATTTGAACACTCCAACATGCTGGAAAACAGTGAACACTCACAGTGCCCAGGGCCCCCGTCAGCTCTTCCATATACTGCTTCAGCTTCTCTGTGGCCAACAAACACTCCTGGAAGAAACTAACACAGGGGAGGAAAAAGGTGTGGTGAGGTGTGTGTGTGTGTCCCTGCACGTGTGTCCCTGTGTCCCTATGTGTTGTAGCACAAGCCAGGCTTGATGGGGGGGGGGGCTCTCTCTCTCAGGCTGGCTCTCATCTTGTCCCTTGCATTATATGATCATGCAATCAGACTACCTAATCCTTCCATATTTACTTCTAGTCTACATAAAGGCAAAATCTTGGTCCAGTCTCTCTAACCTAGATTAAACCTACTTCTATGCTAAAAAGTATATTTAATGTAAAGTCTCAAGTGCAAGTCTAGGATATGGCTTAACTGCCCCATAGTGTTACAGTGCCCTCCATAAGTATTAGAAAGAGGAAGCATTTTGTCTTCTTTTAGCTCTACACTCCAACAGTTTGGATTTTAAATCAAACAATTACTATGAGGTTAAAGTAGAGATTCTCAGCTTTAATTCAATGTTTTATTTTTTCAGATATTTATACATAGCCCCCCTATTTCAGGGCACAAAAAGTATTGGAAAATTGGCTTGACAGGTGTTTTTGGTTAGTCAGGTGTGTTCCGTAACATCATTAGTGGAGGCATAAGACTGCTGTCAATGTCTAGCATTGATTCTAGGCTTCGGATTTGCCTTTGGAGTCTGCTATTGGTGTCTGTCAACATGAGGACCAAAAAGATGTCAATGAAAGTCAAGGAAGCCATTATGAGGCTGAAATATCTGAAAAATCAATCAGAAACATAGCCAAAACCTTACACTTACCAAAAGCAACAGTTTGTAACATCATTAAAAAAAGTAAGAAAGCACTGGTGAGCTCAGCAATCGCAAACGGGTTGGTAGGCCAAGGAAGACATCTACATTGGATGACCGAAGAATGCTCACCATAAATAAGAAAAAATCCAAAAGAACTGTCCCACAGATCAAGAACACTCTCCAGGAGGTGGGTGTGAATGTGTCAGAAACTACCATCCACAGAATACATCACCACCAAACTACAGAGGCTTCACTGCACTGCACTAGTTATCTTCAAAAAGGATGGTCAGGTTACTGTCCTGCTAAAAAGCACCTAAAAAGCCTGCAGAGGTCTGGAAAATGGTGTTGTGGACAGATAAGACAAATATTATCATGTACCGGAGTTATTGAGGAAAGTTTGGAGAAAAAAAGATCTGCCCAAGATTTACAGCATACCACAATGGTTTGGGCATGTATAGCTGCCACAAGAACTGGATAACTTGTCTTAATTTATGATGTTACTGCTGACAGCAGTAAGTATACACAAACATCTTGGCTGCTTGAGTAAAAGCAAATGCCTCCAAATTCATTGGATGGTGCTTCATTGTACAGTAAGACAATGACCTCAAACATACTGCCAAAGCAACTAGGGAGTTTTTCAGGGCAAAAAATGGAATGTCCTTGACTGGCCAAGTCAATCATCAGATTTAAATCCTATTAAACATGCATTTCATTTCCTGATTATAAGATTTTAGGCAAAAAGACCTCAAAACAAACAACAACTGAAGAAGGCTGCAGTACAGGCAGAGCATCACCAAATAATATACCCCATGGTAATTGTTTGATTTCAAATCCAAACTGTTGGAGTCTAGGGCTAAAAGAAAGCAAAATGCTTCCTCTTTCTTTCTTTTACAGTTTTCTTACGAATGTTTCACAAAAGACACTTTGTTAGATGGCCAACATACAGCTTAAATAGTGGAGAAATCGCTCAGACACAGAACACATTGCCTTACTTGTACTGGGAGTGGTAGTGCTTGATAAGGTTCTGAAGCAGGTCCACACCTTTCTTGGTCTTGATTTCGTTCACTTTGATGAGGTACTGTAACAAAGACACAGGGGAAGAGAGAGTGTGTGTCTCTCTCTCAATGTCTAATCATTCATCAACTACACAGAAAAAAGTCTTTCCTCTATCTGCACTGATATTGCAGAATAGGGCAGGTGATGCCAAATGAATTTAACCAAGCCTGTGTAATATTAGTATAATTAGATTAAAGGAAACAAGGGGATTGACTATAGACCACGAGAGACTATTGATTGAAATGTACCCAAAGTGTCAATAGAGCATTTCACAACAACAGCAAAAGGGTGTATTCAGTGCCTGTACAGAGCAATACAGACAGACAGCATGATTTAAGACAGCAACAGAGAAACTACTAATTTTAAAAGGAAGACATGCAGCTGTATAGAACTAAAGACAGTTCTCTCTACAATCAATACCCCAATTAATCGATCAAGTTTAATGTACACCATATTCTCGGCAGACTGCATTAATATGACCGAAGACTCTCAAACACATCTGCTCATGAGGAGCCTCATAAGGACCTGACTCTACTCACACATCTGTAGCAACAACACATTCTTAATAACAACCAAGCTGTTAAACAAGCTTCTGGTCTTTCACCTCACCTCTCTCACACACACACACACACACACACACACACACACACACACACACACACACACACACACACACACACACACACACACACACACACACATCTCTACCTCCAGACTCTCACCTCACAAACACATCTGTTATACCTCCAGACTCTCACCTCACACATGTGCAGCTGGAACATCCGCCGTTCCTTCTCAAGCTCCTCTGCGATCTCCCCCCCGCTCACCTCCGTCCGCACCATGCCATACTGCTTGGCCAGCTCCCGCTTCTCCTTCTCGATCTTGGTGCTGAGGGTTACAGAGACCCAGAAACACAGTGCTCACAGCTCAAATCGGTCAACCGGATCAACAATGCATAGGGCATGATCTCAGATTCAAAAACACACTGCTCACATCTCAGATCAAATGGATGAAAACAACTTTTACTACAGTGTAGCCCGACTGTTATGTAGTTGCTTGTCTCAACTGTTATCTCAAACACAAGCACCATGGTTCACCATGGTTTAAGCAGCTAGAATGTTATGAAAAATGCCAATTGTATATGTTTGTAACCACACAATTAGGTGAAGATATTGATAAGGGATACTATGATGATTTACCTCAGACAGAAAAAAACTATTGATTCTAAGTCTGAATAAAATTCAGGGATCAAGGAGGAAGTTTGTCAGTATCACACAGTTTTGTCATCTGACTTGTGGCCCTTTGCATAGAGAATCACTGGGAAGTGACTGATCATTATATGACTTGGCTTCAGGCCTTTGAAGAAAGGAAACAGGGAAGTATGTTCAAGAGAGGCTTGTTACAGTAAATACAGAACTCTTAGCTTTCAAAGGGTACATTTCATATCAGTTAAAGGTGTAGGATGTAACATTTAAGCATTACTAATGGTTCTAAATGATTGTTTAATCGGTAGTGATCAGGGAATGAGATCCTTTGAAAGAAATATTTCATTGACGAACGCTGAAAAGCACTTTCCAAAATAGTGCTACGACACAGGCTTGTATACAATTGGCCAGGGGTGTTCTAGGGGAGTGGAAAAGGTGAATTGACCCTTTGTCAACAAATTATGGATTCTTGATTGATCTTAGCATCTGTTTCAGATGGCCTTGGGAAATATGAATGCTATGCAAATGCATAGAATGTTGGGTCAAGTCATACTATTTCCTCACGTGGACCGCTTGAAAGAGCCGTGAAAGCACACTCACAATTTATTCTCATAGTCCCTCCATGCCTTGTCGAACGGCTTCTTCAGATCCTGAGAGATAAGAACAAAACATTCTCATTACTTTATTCAATCTTCATCTATCCAAGTAAAGTCTTTGAGAAATTCTCTTTTACAATAACTGTTGGACAAGATTAGAAGAGTTGATCATTACAAATATACGATACAACATCTGTAATACTTGAGGGAAAGGCAAGATGACATTTGGACTCACCCCCTTCACCTCCTTTAGGTCTCCTTTGACAAGAGAGTCCAGGAAGAAGTTGATGTTGTGTAGCATGCTCTTCAGCTACAAGGAAGACACACATACACTCACTGAGCACTTTATTAGGAACACCTGTACACCTTCTCATGGTGGAGGTGGTGTAATGGCGTGGGGGGAGGTTTCTTGGCAAACTTTGGGCCCGTTAACACCAACCTATCCTCGCTTGAATGCCACAGCCTATTTGAGTATTGTTGTTGACCATGTTCATCCCTTCATGGACAGAATTTACCCATCTTCTAATGGCTACTTCTAGCATGATAATGCACAATGTTACAAAGCAAAAGTTGTCTCAAACTGGTTTCATGAACATGACAATGAGTTCAGTGTTCTTCAGTGGCCTTCCCAGTCACTGGATCGGAATCCAATAGAACTGACTGCGGCATCTTTATGCATGTCCGCTATCCCTCTCTCCCTCCCTTCCTGCCTCCCTGCCTTCCCTTCTTACCAGGTTCTTCATTGGCATCAGCAGCTCTTTGGAGAATTCGGCAAACTTGGTGAAGGCAGAGGCTACTTCCTGTTCTCCATTAGAGTGGAGGTTGACAGCAACTTTCTCCATAGAGAAGATGAACAGCTCCAGGTGGGAGATGTGATCTACATGGAGAGTGAGACAGGAGGCTCTGTTTAGGTATGTTCATAAGAACATAGAACTGTGAGCAACTTTGAATTTGTGTAACTTTAGATGTGGTCAGGGGAAAAGGAGGCTCTATTATTGTACAGTAAGAATGTGTTCTCAATAACCTACCTAGATAAATACAGGTAATAAGATTCACAAGCACACATTAAAGTCAATATCACCTTATACATTCTTAGGCATATTCACTCATTCAGTCTTGACTTAAAGGCAAGGATGAGGCTCATAGGAGCACATATTCCAGTCAAGAACAATGACCTTGTGAAGCTCATCAACAACACTATCCATCATTGTCTTAGGACAGGTGGTGTCATTCCTATGCGACACTCTGAGCCTCGACCGACCTGTCTTGTAGGACATGGAACCAATCTGAAGATTAGACAGCATCCGTGATAAAACAGATCCCAATTTGTGAGATTCATGCGCCCTCCCATTGCTTTCCATAGGAGTGCTACTTATGTTACAAAACCATGAAAATTCTATATAAATTGCTAGTTACTGTTGTGTGAAGTCATTTTTTAAATAATTGATATATGCTTAAGTTCAAGTTCACAGTTGCAGATAAAGCAGCCGTTTCGTTTCATGTGAAATGTGAGTGGCTCAGCTGGCTGTCTTACAATCTATAATACGCTAGTTTTCATGTGCATTTCCAAACTAAATGACGGCTGCACCTTCAACCACCAAAGTCCTTTGCTAGTTTCAAGGTCATGTAACTAAAAATTCACTGGAGACATTTTTTTTAAAATAGTTCACAGATTTATGGTTTCAGTTACAGTAGACTACACATTGTAACCAAGGTTGAGCAACATTTTGTTGGGCTAGTTTTGATCTCTCATGACCATTTGTGAGATACGAGACAGATCAGTGCAGATGGAGTCGGCCTATCTACATTGCACTATCCATATGATTCTTAAAAGGGAAAGTTTACGCAAAATCCTTTTCATGTGTATTTCTGGTCAATCCATAATACATACAGTCTTGAACTTATCATAATTTCACGTGCAGCTGCATCATAGCTATCGAAACACGAGATCTGTGTTTACTTCCTAAAAAAGTCTCCTACCGCGTTAAAAATCAGCCTTCTTTTGCACTCCGACCCTGCTCTACTATGCAAGTACTTTTTTTCCTTTTATTCTTGCAGTTTCATTTCTCATAGAAATTGAAACATTTTCAAAATTCAGACTGAGGGGGGTATAAAACAAATAATAACAATCAAACAAACAAACAAACAAAAATTTAACACAAAATGACAGTTCACATAGGGGTTTGGTCATTCAATGTACATAAACTTTTGTATAGACGCAGGGCTTGTTTGGATCTCAATAATTTCAAGGATTTTAAAAATAATGTTAACTCATTCATAAAAAGAATAAACGTTGTATAACATAGTGTTATTGTACAAAAATTCAGCATTTCTGTCCTCGATTAAGAAACCAAACTTGATGTTGCTATAAATTAGAGTTGGTATAATGAAATGATTATTTGTAATGCTGTTCTGAAGTGCATCCCAAAATGATTCAGACAATCTACAAGTAAAGAATACACATATTCTTTATACATATATACATATACCGATAAATATCATTCATTGTTTTGAAGCATACTTCTTTTGCTTTTGGTGAAAGAGATATCTAGTTCTTATTCTAACTATAGCACTCCTTGTGTAATATTGTAATATATTCTTCCTTTTCAAAGGTGAAGGATAACAGTCTTTGGTAAGGGTAGTTCATGTGAGGAGTGAAGTTGTGTTTCCAATAATGAAGGACTTACTGATGGAATGTGGACAACTTGACAGGCAGTTTAGGAATATCAAAATCACATCTTAAGAGAAATTCTATACCATCAAAATCCATAAATATTTTCGAAATAAGATCAAATCTTTGTCAATCAAATGTTTGATAACAAACAAGTTTGATAACAAACAATGAATGAATGAAACCTTTATTGCCCCTAAGGGGAATTTGCTTTGCACAAGGAGCTTAAAACATCAAATGACATCATCAAACATATAACATAAACATAAAGCATCGTAAAAAAACATCATAAAAACATAATAGAAACATCATAAAAACATCATAAAACATCATAAAATGCATCATTTGGGAGATCATGTAATCAAAGCTTGTTGATAAGCTGTATGCTGCCTGGGACAAAGGATGTGATGCCTCTTTTAGTCCGCATCGTAGGCTAACATTAGACAGATCACAGAACCAACATCTCTGCTGCGATAAGTGAGGTAATCAAGATGATTCAGTTGAGTTCAGTAATTTATACAGACAGAACAAACTCTCTTTTCAAATGCCGGTGATGGGCAGGGAATTACAATATTGTGGGGGAATGTATGAGGGAAGGAGTGTGGGAAGGTGAGCGAATTTGTCAGCAACAGTCATCTCCTGCTGTCCTATATAGGTTATCATCATGAAGCATCACAATAGGCTCTGCAAACTTTGCCCTCCAACTGATAGAAACGCATTGAAAACGCTATTATAAATGTTATTTTGTGGTTTATATCAAATAAAAACACTATTATCTGATGTAATATTGTCTAGGGCAGTCAGAACTGATTTCCCACATAGGGTGTGGGTCGCCTTGACTATTGCAACGCATTCTTGGCCGGGCTCCCTGCCTCCGCCATCAGACTTCTGCAGTTCATCCAGAATGTGGTTGCCCATCTGGTGTTCAATCTCCCCAAACTCTCCCATGTCACCCCCCTCCTCTGCACCCTTCACTGGCTCCCGGTAGCAGCTCGCATCAGATTCAAGACCTTGGTGCTCACCTACCGGGCAGTAAAGAGAACAGCCTTGCAAGCAATGGTCAGCCTCCAAACCCCTGTCTGATCACTCTGTTCTTCCACCTTGGCAGGCCGCCTGGCACCGCTGCCTCTACAAGGATGCAGCGGTCACGCTGTTCAGTCACAGATTTTCACTGTCTTGGCGCCCCGCTGGTGGAACGAGCTTCCCACTGCTGTCAGGACTGCAGAGTCACTGTCTATCTTCCGCCGTACACTAAAGACCCATCTCTTCAGGCTACATCTTGACTGTCCGTCCTAAAGACCTCTTCACCCCCCACTACCCCTCTGTACAGTTCCTCTTCTGTTAAAAAAATAATAATAAAAGTTTATCCTTCCTTCTTCTTCGCTTTGGATAAAAGTGTCTGCTGAATGTAGAAAATGTAAATGTAAATAAAATGGCATTTGCCTCTCTACACATAAATGCAACATATGCACTCTGTGAATTCCATAGAGAGCCAAAGTCGGCTCCGCCGCTTTTACTTTTGGTACCAGAAGTGCATGTCTGTCCTCTCTGTTCCTCATGAGTTGGATTTCCAACCTGTATTGTCAGGAATTGGTTCAAACCATGCTCCCAGACCAATAACATGTTGTAACCTGGTCGAACAGTGGTCGAACAACAGCGATGACTAGCAGCTGAAACTGATGTTCAACACTCATAAAATTATGAATATAGCTCAACACTTGCTCATTTTGATCACAAAATAAATCTTTAATATTTCTAATAATAACACTGTACTGTTATTTTAGACCTGAATCATATTATTTCAGGTTACAAAAAGTATCAGGTTCATCTCCTGTGCGCCAGTGTTTGGTCTTGGAATATGTAGTTCATATAGTGTTATTTTGGTACACAGTCTTGTACCCTTATCATTTTTACAAAAAAGGAATATCCTTGGTTGCTTTCCTGTATGGTTGATATGACATGAATAACACCAGTGAACTTTCAAACAGTCAAATCTTTGTATCTAAGTGAATTCATTGATGGTGCAACGCCTCAGTGGAGCATCTCCTGTACAAATTCTTACATCTGGTACCAGCGTGTCATATCAGGGGGTGTTTGGTTCTGTATACCTCCCAACTCAACTTGGACCTCACATCTTACTAGTTATCTTTGCCAACTACAGTGGTAATCAGAGAATTTCAGAGAATTTGTGTATACTGATGGTTGTGACTTCTGTGGTTTTACCTTGGCCTGAGGCCTGCTTCGCTTTAGCTGCCTTCTTCATCTTCTGCAGCACAGTCCTGTCACAGTCCAAGGTCTGGGAACAAGAACACAGACATTACATTGACTTAAAGGAAAATGTCACTGATTGTCACCACGACGCAACAGCAAGTTATTAGTGGTATTTGTTGAAAATAAATATCAAATAACAAGAAAATAGCTTTTTATCAGAACAGGAAGTAATATGTCCGAATGATGAACTTCTACAATGTCCATATTGGGTCACTCAATGTCAAATCAACGGACAAAATGGGATCACCCACCATCTGAGATTTTTGGAGTTAAAAATCAGATTTAACCAAAGTCCTACCTGATAATGATTGGACATGAGGAATCCAAGACAATGGTCAAAAGCCCCCTTTAGAAGATTTTATCGGCCAGTATGGAATATCAGTTCTCTATGGCTGACAAGTAAAGATGCAGCTTGGAATTTTGTTTGTTCATACATTAAATTACATGTAATGTAATTCTGGTTAATCTGGAGGTTGCCCTGTCCAAAGGCAACTTTATTTAAAATATTTAAGTCATTAATATTGTGTGTATAATGTGTAGGGAACAATGTGTAGGAAACAATTATTCACCCCCTTTGCTATGACAATCCTAAAATTACCTCAAATGCAAAAATTTCTTCAACAAGTTACTCAATAAGTTCAATTTAGTCCATCTTCTGGAGGATAACGGTTCATGTGCTTTCGGAATTAATATCTTTGTTTTTATAGGGTCTCTTATTTGCATAGGAATCAATTACACACTGTGTGGATAAGTCTGTCACTACCAAGTCAGTTAATTTCATAATTTTCTCTTGATCCTGACAAACTCCTGAGTCCCTGCCGGTGACAAGCATGCCCATAACATGATGCAGCTACCACTATTCTTCACACGAGGCATGGTGCAGAAAC
Organism: Argentina silus; assembly: GCF_951799395.1. Lineage (NCBI taxonomy): Eukaryota > Metazoa > Chordata > Actinopteri > Argentiniformes > Argentinidae > Argentina > Argentina silus. The sequence goes on along the minus strand of NC_139658.1, from coordinate 15,964,885 downwards.
TGCATTGCATGTGTTGGATTTGCACTAAACTTAATGCTTTGTAGTAAAACCAAATAAACACATTTCCAGACACTTTCTTTGCTGTATCACTTGAATTTATTGTTGCAAACACAATTATGGATGTGAGATATCTTTGTTTTCATTAAGGGATTACTTTTGACCACTCGGTTATAGACCCATTTTGGTGACTGGGATGATGTTGTCTCATCGGCTGTGCTTTTTTCCTCTCAGACATTCAACTTTGTCGATTTTTGTAAGTCTCACCAGGCCTCAGGGTAGCATTCCTGAGCAGTTTTGTTCCTCTCCATTTGCTCAGTTTGTAATGACAACCTGATCTATACAGTGTGTAATTGATTCCAATGCATAAGGAATAGATTTATTACGAAATCACATGAACTATTATCCTTGCACTGAGATGGACTAAATTCAACTTATTGAATGACTTGTTGAAGACATGTTTGCATTTGAGCTAATTTTGAGAATGTCATAGCAAAGGGGATGAATACTCCAGACATTTCAGTTTTACATTTTGAATTACATTTAACTGACATTTTTCACTGACATAGGGTTTTTTGTGTAAATCAGGGAAAGTTAAAGTCAGGTTGTAACACAACAAAATGTGGAAAAAGTCCAGTGAATACTTCCTGAAGGTACTGTAGCTAGCTATGTTACAACCTAGAAGCAATAGCTTTGCTGCCTAAACAATCTACTCTGTCCATTTTCAAAAACCATCATTGGTACCAAATGAGATGACAAATCTTTGTCCCATCCTGGCCAGCCAACAAATGTGATATCAGTTTTTTATTTTTAATAAATTAGCACACGTCTAAAAAAGAAATTTCTTCTGTTTTGGCTTTGTTTTATGGGGTATTGTGTGTAGATTGATTAAAATGAATTTAATCCATTTTAGAATAAGGCTGTAACATAAAGTGTGGAAAAAGTGAAGGGGTCTGAATACTTTACGAATGCACTGTATTTTGTCTTTCCAGCATTAAGCACTCAGCCCAACAAATGCTCTCTGCAGGACAGTGAATGCAGATTGTAGCTCAGAAAGAGCCTGGTCAATCGTGGGGGCAATATCGATTTATAGATATAGATATCGATTTATAGAAAAGCAGTGGGATATCGATTTATGTTGAAATGGGTTTAACCCGTTTTATGATTTGAAGGATGAAACTGATCTGTCTAACTATGTGTAACAAATACAATTGAAATGTAATAAATTGGAAAGGGAAAGAGAGAAAGGGGAATTAAGTCAAAGTTGAGAGAAGTTTGGGTTGAGTCCAGAAGGCAGTGGGTTCTGATAAAGTAATAGTCAAGGACGACCCAGAGGGGGGGTAAGGAGGAACTATAAATGTCAAGGGGACCGAGAAGCTTTGCTCACGTGAAACAGTTATGCTCAGAGGAGCTCATGAAGGGACAGGGTTATACAAAACTGGTTGTTCGGTGTATTTTTATGGCCATTTTCCACAGATCTCCCAGGAGGACGGATCCCTATAGAGACCAGGAGGTCTAGCCCAATCAGGGTTCCACAACCAAAATCCTCTCCGGAGAGAGTTTTCAAATCGGTAAGCCCCCAGTCTGAATTGCTGTTAGTATCAGAAGTAGGCTCACTCTTTTCGCTGCCTATATTCAGTGGAAAGGATTGCTAGAGGTTGAGTACACTTCACTTGTACTAGGAAGTGGGCCATTGTAGATCCTCGGCTGAGGGTACAGTGCTGCTTTGGAGAAATCAGCCGGGCTGATAGAGGATTCAAGGGTATTTCGGCAGTGGTCACTGTTGATACTGTACAGAGCCTCTCTAAAGTTATTATAAGTTAGACAGACTAGGGGCAGATAGGGTAAGACTTATTCTCCTTATTTTACTTCAAGCACTGTAATATCTATTTGTATCTGGTTTTATTTCCTTTAGTTTTTTGGTAATTCCTTCTACTCCTATCTATTTTCTTTCACTTTAATTTCTTTGATTTATTTTATTTTACTCATGTTAGTATTACACTTTTGTTAAATTTTGGTAACCTACTTTACTACTCTAAGTACTATAATTACTTTGAAAGGATTTGATCTATTTTATTTTAGTTCCTTTCGATAGTTTCCTTACTGTAATGTTTAAAATAAGTTTTAAAATAAATAAAAATTTAAAATAAGTTTCCTTAATTTAATGGACCTTTAATTTCCTTAAAGGTCCATCCTCCCCCCCCACCTTGGACCCCTTTCAGTTTGCATACCGAGCAAAACGTTCCACAGAGGACGCAATCTGCTCTGCTCTCCACCCAGCCCTCACCCACCTGGAAAAAGCAGACTCATATGTGAGAATGCTTTTCATAGACTTTAGTTCAGCATTTAACACCATAATCCCACAACAACTGATCTGTAAACTGGACCAGCTGGGGCTCAACACCTCCCTCTGCAACTGGCTGCTGGACTTCCTTGGACTTGTTTAAATTATTTTATTGTCTGTCATTAAATGTTTCACTTTTAGTATGTCCCACAGCCTTGGGAAGCCTTGGGAAATAATGCATGACTTTGCTTGTTCTGATGAACCTGTTGTATAATGTTCATTATTGAATGTGAAATGGCTAATTTACTCACTCCCCATGGCAAGTCCTCTGAATACTCCATTTTACTGCTCTGCCCATATTGGTGCAAAGTATTGGTTGGAGCAGACACACCTTGAGGTGACACCAAATTACCAAGACGGTCTTTGCACATGGTTTTAGCGCTGCCCGTCACTGTTTAGTGGAAGCAAATTGGAGCCCAGCATCTGTTTGCCTTCATGTGTTGATTATATCAAGCATGCAATAAATTATTTGAAATGATTTGACTGGGATTTCCTGCATATCACAAAACTATGTTGGCCAGTCAAGCCAAAGCCAAGGCATTAACTTGTGGTGAGAACACAAGTCTTTGGGTCTCAGGCAAGGATATCCATTGCGAGCATAGTTCACCAAACAACCTCAGTTACACTTGGTTCATGAACTTGGTTCATGATCACCCTAAATGGCCTTCTATGTCCTCATCAGCTTAGCTGTCGCAATAAACCCCAGTTTCAATGGAAACTTCCTGTGTCACCACTCAACAACATCGCCTTTCATTTTTCTCGCTCCCTTTCTCTGCTTGAACAGAACACAGAGCACTATGAACATTCCTTCAATGTGATGATGAGTCCTGTTTAGGAGTGTAAAAGGCCAGACCATTTTGACTGTGTCTCCAAATAGCACACCTCTTAAATAGCAATGGGGACTGAATCCTATCATAAGGAACCAACAAAGACAGCAGAGTCATCAACCTGCCACTCTCACTCACATACACACACACACACACACACTTTGATATACAGTATTATATTTTCTATCATCTTGCATTGTGTGGAGATAATAGTGATAGACAGTGTGTGTGTATATACAGTGCCCTGTGTACGTAATGGGACAGTGAAGCATTTTTCTTCACACTCCAACTGAAGTTAAAGTAGATATTCTCAGCTTTCATTTGATGGTATTTGTGTAGATATTTCATGCATAGTCCTCCTGTCAGGGTATCCAAAAGGGACAGATTCATGAAATGTATGTATCCAAATTAAGCACTCATGTTTAGTATTTGGTCGACAATCCTTTGCATGCAATAACTTCCTGAAGTCTGTGACCCATTGACCCCACCAGACGCTGGGTGTCGTCTCTGGTGATACTCTGTCCAGCCTGTACTGCAGCCATCTTCAGTTGTTGTTTGTTATCAGGTATTTTTTTGGCTAAAATGTTATCATAGGGAAATTAAAGGCATGTTAAGGCTGTTGACTTGGCCGGACAAAAACTTTTTAGGCCCTGAAAAACTCCATAGTTGCTATGGCAGTATGTTTTGGGTCATTGTCTTGCTGTATGATGAAGCACCATCCAATGCATTTGGAGGCATTTGCTTGTACTGACAAGATGTTTCTGTACATTTCAGAATACATTCTGCTGCTGTGGTTACATCATTAGACAAGTTAGACAAGTTCTAGTGGCAGCTATACATGCCCTAACATTAACACCCCCTCCACCATGTTTCACAGATGAGGTGGTATGCTGTAAATCTTGGGCAGATCCTTTTTTCTCCAAGCTGTCCTCTTGCAATCACTATGGTACATGATAATATTCATCTTATCTGTCCACAAGCAGACTTCTGCTGGCTTTTAGGGTACTTTTTAGCTAACTATAAGCGACCATACTTTTTGAGGATAACTAGTGGTTTGCACCTTGCAGTGAAGCGTCTATAGTTTAGCTGGTGACGTATTCTGTAGATGATAGTCTCTGACACATTCCCATCTACCTCCTGGAGAGTGTTCTTGATCTGTGGGCCAGTTGTTTTGTATTTTTTTCTTAATTATGGTGAGCATTCTTCGGTCATCCACTATAGAAGTCTTCCTTGACATACCAGCCTGTTTACGATTGTTGTGGTCACCAGGATGGATGTTCCAAACTGTTGATTTTTGGCAAGTCTAAGGTTGTGGCTATGTTTCAGATTTTTTTCAGTAATCCAAAATTCTAAGTCAAATACAAACTTTTGGAGTGTAGAGCCAAAAGAAGAGAAAATGCTTCACTGGGCACTGTATCTCTCTCTCTCATATATATATATATATATATATATATATATATATATATATATATATATGTGTGTGTGTGTGTGTGTGTGCGTGTATGCATGTATGTATGTATGTATGTATGTATGTATGTATGTATATATGTATATATGTGTGTGTGTGTGTGTGTGTGTGCGTGAGTGTGTTTTTGAATTTACAAAGTGTTTTGTCTCTGATTCCTGATTAGAAGCTGTGATGTGAGGGTGAAATTCTCCTGACAGTGCAGGTTGTAGACTAGGGGAACTCCATACTCAGCACAGCTCCAGCCTTTCAACCTTTGTTTGCCACAGCAGCCATGTGTCTGGCCTTAACTCCCATTGACTCAATGGTCATGCTTATGGTTATAACAACCCTTCCACTAACCTGTGTATCAACACAGTGGACACTGGAGAGAACATGGACATACATCCTAGGTATGGCATTGGCTGCCTTTGAGATGTAAGGCTAAACTAGTTTCCATTGCAGGGTTCTCCCCAGGATTTTTGAACAGCGTGGCGCTGGGTTGCATTATCAAAACCCGACTCACGTTTATTAATGTCAAAATGCGCAAAAAGACTGCTAAAACGCTGAATTCTTTGAGAAACACCTTAACGCTTTCACTTTCGTTGTTAACAACAATGTTATTAGCGATCAAAGATGGTTACTCTATCATTACTAAATATATAGCTTAATTTGCCTTGAAATGTTTACATAGTGGCGCCGAAGTCCACAGAGTGGCGCAGCGTCACTCTTACATTCTTTGGGGAGGACCCTGCATTACATCGGCATAAATCACAGCGAATTCCAGAAGCCAATTCTCTCATGTTTCTTGAGAGGCCATTTTCTCATTTCTGAACATTGATTTATTTGCAGCAGTAATCAGTGCTTTAATATGTATGCAAGTAAGAGTCACACAATTCATCATGTGGGCTCATTAAAAAGCCTCAGGACGTATATGTAGAAGGACATGCACACAGGAATCAGCTCACTCTCTCAGTCACACACACACACAGACACACACACGCACACACACGCACGGTAGTTAGGCACCTATTGTCACTGAAGGTCATTAAAAACTGCAGACTCTTCTTCCATCTCAATAACGTTCTCCTAGCCACCAGCAGTGTCCTCCGCATGTTTTATTATCAGGGGATGGTTCACTAAATACATCCACACACAATCAGCATCTCTCCCTCTCTCTCTATGCCCGCTCCTTCTCCACACACACACGCACGCACACTATCAGCATCTCTCCCTCTCTCTCTATGCCCGCTCCTTCTCCACACACACACGCACGCACACACACAATCAGCATCTCTTCCACACCAACACCTTCTCCTTAGTATGCTCTTTTAAGCCATGAAACCAATGAGGGTGGTGGTGAATTACTACTATTCCACTGGACTAGTGCTTCATCCCTGTGAATTACTACTACATGTACGCCACTGGTAATTCACCTTGCTCACTATACCATGCCACTGAAGTGAGCTTATCGTAGCTCCATATCAACTGCACAGGCCAGCAAATGGTCAAGACTGAGATATTTCCTGTAGAGATATCACATAGAGATAAAGGACAGTATTTCCAGATTAGATAATGAACATTTTGAGTGTTCTTCCACATGTATCAAGCAGATGTCGATCTCTATTATATATTTTGGTGACACTACTGTACATGTAGACTTAATCCATTCGTTTAACCCCAACCTCTTATACCGAAACTATACCAATGCGAGACATGAGAGCATACACCAACACAAGAGAGTACCGCCATGGTTCCGTTAACACAGTTTTCAAGACTGAGACGAGATGCATGGCCACAAATGTCAATCTGATGACAAAATAGGCTTTATTTAATAAAGGGAAGCTATCTGAAAATAATTTCGGTTACACTTCATAACGGGAGGCTGCAATCTTGAAACCTCAACAACTAATCTGCAATTTAAATTATTTGAAGTAGCCTATACCTGCGTGACATCTACAATTGTGTCAACACTACATTTCTTTTTTAATATAAGCCTAAAATGCGATACCAAACCTTTCAATGTGTGCAGGGTGCTTTTAGCAATTTTCCTACTTAGTTTTAGGATGATATGATTTAGGGATTATTTGTGAATTTATTATTATTTCTCTGCATCTACACCTCTTGCTGCCGAGGAAAATAGACTCGAAGTGTACAACTACGTTACTTGAAACGAGCCTCGCTACACAAATGTGCTACTTTTGATCTCATAGATCACCGTGAGTTGTTACTGCGAGTTGCAGTTCACATTACAGTGCCGTAACGCCGTTGGTATGGCCGTTGGTGATGTGACTGTGATGTTAACCTATCCATATAAACTCCAGTGCCCTGTGTGTGGTTGGTTAGAAATCCACACAGAAAACACCACAATGGGAGGCACTGCTTTCTTTGATGAATCTCAGTCACTTCTATGAAGTTATATGCAGTCCTTTATATCTTGTCATTTAAGGGCAGTCGCTTAGCAAAACTGTCTCGGTTACATTAACAAGGTGCAACACCACGCTTTTCACATTGCAAATAAAGTGGTGGGCCAGACATCTGCAGATGGCAATTTTAAGGAAAAGTTTAAAGTTTAGGCCCATTAGCTAGATACATCATATACAAAATCATAGACCTATTACACTAGGTTACACATATGCAGAGCATATGTGGCTGATGCTGCATCAGGACAACTGACTTACGTGGAGGAGTTCATATAACTACAGAACCTGTGTTCAAGCCACAGCACTGGGCCCAGCCTACCCTACTATGGTCCGTTTCATGTGGAGTTCTAATCTGTATCAAAGTGTTCTATGGCTCATCCCAATTCACCACTGAAGTGTGCACTTGAGCACTCCTCTGTATGGAATTAAAAGCAAAGGATTGGTTTTAACAGCATTGGCTTGAGTGAGTTTGTATCCTACAGTATTTACCATATTGCTTACACCAACCAGCTTACTCTTTCAAATCAAGAAAAGAGTAGAGCATTGGGAAGCTCTCTCTCTTGGTATATGAGGACAAGACAAGGCATACAGTATCATTATAAGGGTGCATGTATGATTAACACCCCAAAAAATAGGGGGTGGGATTAACCATGCACTTCAATTATCTGTGCCATTTTTTTCCACTCCATTGGCACGCTTTCCTTAATCGACTGAATTTCAATTTGCTTTCAAAACCCGTCCTGAGCATATGCTCATCTTCACAGTCAATGTCAGTCATGTGGAACAGGGACAAAATACAATCAAACTGCTAACAGAGCATTATTAATTTCTATTTATTTAAAACAAGGGTGCCCTCTTTGGCAACACTGAACATTTGAAAACTTACAATATTTTACCTTTTCTAATAATGGCAAAGTGTGCATATCCATGTTAACAAACAAACAAACCAGTACAAATGGTACGTAAAGGCCAGTGCTCGACCACAACACTAGATTTTGTCTGGACCAAAACAGCGCTCTCCACTGAGCATTCTTGAGCGTTCTTGAGATCATGCGATCTCATTCCTTGATCACTACCAATTTACCATGCCACTCAGCAGTGTTTTAAAGCTCAAGTCTACAGGTCCTTTCACAAAATGCATAATCTACAGCACAGTCTTGGGTGGTCCACCTCTGCTCTTCTGCTTCTCTGCTTTGAACACGTACTAGGCCTAAGACACTGGAACATCATTACCCCAAAAACTGTGAAGCCTGTTTTACCCCCTCCTGCCTTCCCCCTTTGAACAACCTTGCATCTAACTGGGAAAATCAAGGATTAGGTGCCTGTCTCTTTATCCTTAAAAATCTAACACCATACCTCACTAATTACTGACATTCACAGACAGCCCAATCTCCCAACAGCCCAATCTCCCAATCAAACAAACCAAAATGCTGATGCAGATGGAAGATACTGTGGATCCAGAGGCAATAGGAAGAGAAAACAGCAACTGATGTACTGTAAAGAAATCAACCTCTACTGTAAAAAACACTAATCAACGTCTACTGAAGAGAGTCATTCAGGATTCATAGACTTGGCACTTGTCACTCGGAGGTCTGAATGAATAATGGGATTTCAAACCATTTATGTGTGTGAACATGGACTATAATGTATTGATAAACTCATGTATGAGTAATAATATATATATATTCTATAAATGTTCTGTATGTTTTGTACATAGTTGCTTGTATACCTGGAACGCTTCACCAATGTACATTGCAATTTGAAAATCTGAAATTCCATTGATATATATATATATTTATTTTTTTCTATCGCGATGATCATAGAGCAACAGCCTCTGCAACAGCCTACTGACATGAAGACGCTTGACACGAAGACGAAGGAGTAAATCTGTGGAGTCCACCGAGGAAGGACTGAAGATCAAACTACAAAGTATTTTTATTATATTATTTTATTATTTTTTCACTATTCTGAGTGTACCGCTGAGTGCTACCTACATCTTGTATTTCCCACAAACCCTCTATCACAATGTGCTTCCTCCCCATTCCTGTTATTTCATCCCTCAGGAGGACACATAGACGCTACACCCCCACTCACAACCCATCTAATCTCGTCTACCCACCATGCTCAACTGACCACGACCTCACTGTCGCGGGAGGACTTTGGAACTGCCAGTCAGGGGTCCGGAAAGCGGCTTCAGCCTGCTTCATGTCCTTCCACTTCCTTGCTCTCACAGAGACATGGATTACACTGGAAAACACAGCTACTCTGGCAGGCCTCTCTGATGCCTACTCCTTTTCTCATTCTCCTAGACTCTTTGGTCGAGGGGGAGGAACAGGACTCCTCATCTCACTTAAGTGGTCACATAATGTCCTTCCCCTGTCACATCGGCCATGTTCACCTTCGAATTCCATGCTGTTTCTGTCACCTCCCCTGTCAAACTCCACATTGTTGTTATCTATTGTCCACCAGGTCAGCTTGGCCACTTCTTAGACGAGATGGATGTCCTTCTCAGCTTCTTCCCTGAAGACGGCACACCGCTCACACTACTGGGTGACTTTAACATCCAGTCGGAGAGACCTTCTCTCCTCCTTCGGCCTTACCCTGTCCCACTCTCCTCTGATTCATAAGGCGGGCAATCAACTCGACCTTATCTTCACCAGATCCTCCCATACCTCCAACCTTACTGTTACCCCTTTTCCGGTTTCTGATCATCATTTTCTATCCTTCTTCCTTCCTCTCAAATCCTCCCCCTCCCAGTCAGTCTCTACCCACACTGTATCCTCTCGTCGCAACCTGCGTACCCTCTCACTCACCGCTCTCTCTTCCTCTGTCTTCTCTGCCCCACCCTCTGTTGAATCCCTCTCCCTTCTATCCACTGACACAGCCTCCTCCACCTTCCTGTCCACTCTTTCCTCATCCTTCTCAACTCTCTCTATCCACAGACCTCAAGGCCAGCACAATCCTCTCCACGCACTCCCTGGCTGTCTGAAACACTGCAAGTTTGTTGAATAGGGCTCCGGGCCGCTGAGAGGAAATGGAGAAAAACTGGCCTCCCTGATGACCTAGAACATTATTTCTCTCTCCTCCTCAACTACACCTCATCTGCATCAGCTGCTAAAGCTTCTTACTACCATTCAATCCTCTGCCTCTGACCCAAGGAAACTGTTCTCCACATTTTCCTCCTCCCCCTCATCTGCGGATGAATTTGTCACCTACTTTGAAAAGAAGGTTGATGACATTAGCAGCTCTTTGCCTCTACCTCTCACCAACACTGCTACTTCTCCTCCCAAACCCACTGTGCTACACCCTCTCTCCTGATGATGTTCTAAAAATGGTCACCTCCAAGCAGGCAACCACCTGCCCCCTCAATCCTATCCCCTCCCCCTTTCTCCAATCCATCTCCAAAGACCTCCTTCCATTCCTTACCAACTTAATCAATTCCTCTCTATTCACAGGATCTGTCCCAGCGGCCTTCAAGACAGCCAGAGTCAAGCCTCTTCTCAAGAAACCAACTCTTGACCCGTCTGCTGTCCATAACTACAAACCAGTATCCCTTCTCTCCTTCTTATCTAAAACCCTTGAACGTGCTGTCTCTAACCAACTCTCTCTCAGGACAACCTCTCTGACCCTCACCAATCCGGCTTTAAGGCTGGGCACTCTACTGAGACTGCTCTCCTTGCTGTCACAGAGACCCTCCACTCTGCTCGAGCTTCCTCCCTCTCCTCTGTTCTCATTCTTCTGGACCTGTCCGCTGCATTTGACACAGTAAACCACCCGATCCTTCTCTCCACCCTCTCAGAATTGGGCGTCTCTGGCTCTACACTCTCCTGGTTTGCCTCCTACCTGGCCAATCGCTCTTACAATCGCTGTCCTCTCCACGAGCCCTCACCACTGGGGTCCCCCAGGGCTCTGTCCTAGGGCCCTTACTGTTCTCCCTCTATACCAAATCTCTTGGCTCGGTAATTTCCTCACATGGTTACTCCTACCACAGCTACACAGATGACACTCAACTCTTTCTCTCTTTCCCCCCTTCTGACTCACAGGTGGCAACACGTGTGTCTGCGTGTCTTGCAGACATTTCTGCTTGGATGTCAGCCCACCACCTCAAGCTCAACCTTAACAAGACTGAGCTGCTCTTCCTCCCTGGGAAAGCCTGCCCTCTCTAAGATTTCACCGTCACAGTAGAGAACCCTACTGTGACCTCCTCCCATACAGCCAAGAACCTTGGGGTGATCCTTGACAACCACTTATCCTGTGTGGCGAACATCACAGTGACAGCACGCTCCTGTAGATTATTCCTCTACAACATCAGAAGGATACATCCATTCCTCACCAGAGAAGCAGCGCAACTTTTGGTCCAAACATTTGTGATCTCTCGCCTTGACTACTGTAACGCAGCTCATGAAGAACACTGCCGCCCGTCTGTTGTTCAATCTCCCCAAATTCTCCCATGTCACTCCCCTCCTCCGCACCCTTCACTGGCTCCTGGTAGCAGCTCACATCAGATTCAAGACCCTGGTGCTCGCCTACCGGGCGTTAAAGGGCCCGTCCTACTTGCAAGCAATGGTCAGCCCCCAAACCCCTGCCCAATCACTCCGCTTTTCCACCTCGGCTGGCCGCCTGGCACCACCACCTCTGCGTGGACACAGCAGCCGCACTACTCGGTCACAGCTTTTCACTGTCCTGGCGCCCCGCTGGTGGAACTGCTGTCATGACTGCAGAGTCACTACCAATCTTCCGCCATAGATTTAAGAGCAATCTCTTCAGGCTACATCTTAACGGTCCCTCCTAAAGACCTCTTCATCCCCACTACCCCCTGTACAAGTTTCTCTCATGTTTAAAAAAAATAAAAAAAATAATAATAATAATGTTTCCTTCTTCTAGCATTGTGACTGCCAATGGCCCCTGGTCCAAGCATTGATTACTTTTTCTTATGATGACTGATGGATAGATGATTCACTTACTTAAACAAATGTATTTGTTGTAAGTCGCTTTGGATAAAGGTGTCTGCTAAATGGCCTAAATGTAAATGCAGTGCACCAAACTCAAACGTCACTAATTGCTGTTGCAGGACTATTAATGTCAACAAATTTTGAAATACAGGTGCACTTGGGAGAATAACCTTGTCCGAAGAAGCCCCAGTTAGGGACAAAACGTTGTCCATGTAATAGAATAATACATTTTGGGAGCAGAAAACAGCTTGCAGATGTAATTCAATTCTAATAAGTTCTAGCATTGTAGCCATGTTTTGCAGCATGATGCCATGCCCTTGGCCATGGATGTGGCTCTGAATGTTGTCTATTGTTCCCCAGAGGCAGGAGGACCATACATCCTGTCCTGGGATTTGCTTCAATTACTTCATGACTGCACAAATAATGACCTAGTCTTTCTGTTTGGTAGGGTGTTAGTCCTGTGTGACAGACACATGCACACGCACATGTGTACACACAAATACAAACACACACACACACACACACACACACACAACCACCCCAGGCAAGTGAGGACCTCTCCAGATTCTTGTCTCACTGCTAGGGCTCAGCTTGTCAAATAGTGCTCATCTCCACCATGGAGCTCGCTAACGCAATACACAGCCTGGGTCATCACCATGGTAACATGTCCCTCTGTATTAGAGGCGGGGGTTCTCTTGCATTGTTCCAATTCTGACCTCTAACGCTTTCTCCAATCTGTCACCGCAATAACTGGCAGAGAGACGCATAGGTATACTCTGCTGGGCTAATCCTTGAACTGGTCACAAACAGCTGGTCAACATGTACACACCTGCTCTCTGCCCATTCAAAGTGTCAGGTGATACAGTTTTTGCAAACACGTTATGATGCACTTCAATGATGTATCAAACAAGTCAACTGAATTATTTATTTTTTGTCTTTAAATAAATAAAAAGCCAGATTTAAAGCTCATTTAAATCATGTGGTCATGATACAGTGTTGATGACCACAGATACAAAAGAAAAAAATCAATCAATAACCAATTAATATCAGCACAAAAAAAGAAGAAAATGAAAACATCACAATAGTACAATAGTAATAAGATCATTTATGTCGGTGGGCACTGGGCAGCAAATCCATGTCTCAAATTCAAATTCAGGAATGAGTCTATAATTTCACCATGTTAGAATTTAATTGAATTGAATAGTAGGTCTCTTACTGTACTACCAAGCATATAGGGTTGCTCACTAAAAATGAAGGCCAAGGTGTCACAATAAAAAACGGCAGCTATGGTTTAAATGACAACACAAATACAACGTTGTGTTTTTTAACCATTATATACTAGTAGTCTAATTCATGGTTCCTGATATAGAGCAAATATGTAAACAAAGGACATGGCTACAAAAGACGCTTTTACGCATGTTAGTCTGCACCTGACTTTGGGGTGATATAAATATGCAATATGGGAAAAGAACACATGGGCGGCGAACACAAAGGAAAACGTCAAGCGCTGAGTCGACAACCCCAATCCAACAGATTGAACGATAGTGGGTCGATACCTGAATTGCAAGGCACACCTTTGTGCCGGGCATGTTACGTTACCATGGCAAGCCACCAAAACTCGCTCTCTCTTACTCATTCAGAGTAGGCTACAGTCATCGATAAGCGCTCAATGACAACCATAATGAATGGAAATGTACAAATTAAACGCTGCATTACCTCTTCAATGTTGTTTACTGCGTTTCTACAACTTGACATTTTCGTGGTGAAAGACGAGGTCGTTGGAGAGCTATAGTCCTCCAAGGTTTCGGCTATAAACTCATCGACAGAGATAAACTCAGGCATTTTTATGTTAAAAAGAGCAATCTATTTAAAAAATTTTTTTTTAATAATAATAATAATTAAAAGATAATTTAATTCACAACGCGTCAAGCCCGATCTGCAGCTGACTTCATTTCGAAACTAAACAAAAACAGAACAGAGTGCCTTGACTTCTGTTTATCCTTACGGCAAATCATTAAGTAAGCACGGGAAAGGAGGAACTGATGCTGATGATCTGTGAGCGCGTGCATGATCAGTCTCGCGCTGAAGGTTTGGAGTCGCGCATGCCCGAACACGCGGTTTCCACGGTTCATTTGTGATTGTAAACGAGCTCAGTCTGTGTTCTCTGAGCTCCAAAGTGGAACTCCGCCCACCTGCTTCCGCTCAATGGAAATGTCTGTAAATGGGGATTTTTTCAAAATAAGAGCGCCCATGTATAACTTTATTTTTTTACATTTAAAAATGGTAAATAGGGATCAAGAAACCACAAACAATATGCTGTATATATTAACAAATATGTATATCAATTATCACCATATAATATTTGGTATAGTATTGCCCCAGAAGGATTTGTAATTGTTCTTATATCCTAATTACACCTGATGAAATAGTATTGCCCCAGAAGAGTAAAGAGCCGAGTGTTGCCGAGTGGAGTGGTACCAGAGATGAATTGAAACCTTTGAAAAATATTTCTGTACAATCCAGTTTATACAAATGTAATAGGCATGTGTAAAACTACATGTAATTGCACCAATATGTAGATTTTAAAGATCAAAAATATTTTTTAAAAATTGTATATACTTTCTGTTGGGCAATTTGTCCTTATTTGCGCACGCAGATTCAGGGCGGAAAATCACAGCTGGTCAGTTCCTCACGTTTTTTTTCATCCAGATAAAAGTTAATATTGGCCTTATTTTGGGTAGCCATTGACATTTGAGGCGAATGAAACAGCTGCCTGCATTACAGATACGGGGCATGTTTTCCTCACGTGCACTCATGCAATATACATCCACGGCCATCAACCTTCATAAACTTGCCATGATCGACCTGCTCAGCTTCGTCACGGTCAGGGAAAAGAGTGAGAGAAGCCAGCAGATTGAAGGGAATTTACGGTTTTGCCAAAACTTCAAAATAAAAGATGGAAATATAATGTCTAATAAAACTTTCAAAAATAGATATTTTGTAAAGATGTTTAACTTATATTGATCCAGTAAACAAAATACAGGAATTGCAAACGGGAAACTCGAAAAATAAGTTCCAGAAGAAACTTTGTAGGCTTGCAAAATCTTATTTTGGTAGTGGAAAAGGTTTAAAGATGTTTCGATAGATAGATCAATTTGCTGGCTAATTGAAAGAAAGTGAGATTGTCTTATTGTGGTAGCGGATAAAGTTAGAGATGGTTTGGTTGGTTGGTTGGTTAGATGGATAGAATGTTAGCTAGATAGCTAGATAGATAGGATGAGCCTGGGGTAGTTCAGTGGAGTAGTTAGAGAGTGGTGGAGTTGGTTGGTTAAGCGGATGAGAGTTTTTGGAGTTCCAAATAGTTTCAATGGTTTAATCATTATCAGAAACCTTTTCTCAGGGTTGATGAAGATTTTCTGAGTAGTTTCCTCATTCAGAGAAAATGACCATGAAGAATTGGGATAAAAACACTGAACATAGAGAAAGCACTGGACGGGTTAAGAATGAAGACATACATTGTGAAGTATAGATTGATTTACTGTTTTTGATTTATTGATTATTTGACTGTTTTACTGTTTTATTCTGTTGTTTTAACACTGAGTTGAGGGACAGAGCACTTCCTCAAAAGCACTTCCTTAAAAGGGACTTAGCATAGCCACTTAGCTGAGCCACATAGTTCAGCAACCGGTTTCCTGTGGGGCCTGCAGAGAATTCTGCAGAAGAGTTTTGCAGAGAGTCCTCAAGTGAACTTACTCAGGGCATGGTGTCCTCAGTCGAACTCGGACCAGTCTAATGGAAAACCCCGCATGAAAAGTACCTAGAATCCCAGTGCTAAACTGGAAACCACCTTGGAACGGAGTAGAGTATATAAGGAGCTCTCCGGAGCGCTACATCGGTCAGTCCCCGCTGAGGAGCGTTAAAACCTGAAGGCCTGTTCCAGAGGGAGCGTGTTGATACCTGAGACCGGGTTAGTACTGAGACTCTTAGAGTCCAGCCCGCGAGGTTGTCCAGTGCCGAAGCTCACTCTGATCAATTCCTGACGCAAGGTCTCGCAGCCTGGTTGCTGTTAAGGAAGGAGCACCCCCGACCATACTCTGAAATCTCAGCCACTGTTCCTCTCTCAGCACTAGGCATTGTCCTTAGTTGTTTGAGGCTGTGGTTGTGACTAAGACATTTTTTTACACTTGTTTCATTTTTATGCTTGGGGAAGAAATCCTTGCTTCACTTGCAAGGGGAAGCGAGAGCCGTGTCTCTCGGCTGAGGGCACGTTTGCCAACCCCTTAACACTGCCGTGGTTGATAGAGGAGCTGGTTCCGTTCGACAGGACGCCACTGGGTCCTCTCCAAATTCATATTCAAGTAAGATCAGACAGAGTAGGGAAAGTG
Organism: Argentina silus; assembly: GCF_951799395.1. Classification (NCBI taxonomy): domain Eukaryota; kingdom Metazoa; phylum Chordata; class Actinopteri; order Argentiniformes; family Argentinidae; genus Argentina; species Argentina silus. The sequence continues at coordinate 15,948,513 of NC_139658.1, read as the reverse complement.
GTAGGATTTTATTCTTTTGTACTTTTTTACATTTTTAACAATTTATAACATTTATATTCTGTCTGTAATACATTTTTGACATTTTTGCTATGCTGTAACGCTTTACGCCTAAATAAAGATCTAACCTGCAATTAAAGCAACAGTTTTTCTAAATTTAATTAAGTTCTTTTTTAGTCACCTAAGAATAGATACCCTGCTTGCTACATAATATATTAGACTTATAGCGCATTATAGGATCTGAATGGTTATTCTAGCCCCAGAGATATCTACCATCTGGTAGAATGTCTGTTATCTCCTTTGGGTAAAAGTATACTTACCGATAAATAACTTATCCGCGACCACAACAACTTGCACTCATTAAGATTAGAGCTGTCGTTAACTATAGGGGCTTTTTATGTTATGCAAGTCTTTAGTGGGTTGTTTATGTTTGCATAGTGTGGAAAGAGGAAGCAGGGGAGACTATAGGACGGAGACAGTTAACAGCGGAGTGAATCTAATCGATACTAGCCTACAATATCACTTTTAGCGTCCTGTTAGGTAGGTGACCTTCAGACTAAGAGTTTTTTATCCCTTAGAGGAAGGCTAGAAACCGTACTGTACAGGGTCTTTTTCACCGGTCTTTTTCACACTCACATTGCGGAAATCAAAGTGCTGAAAATGTACTGGTGCTGGGGTTAGGGTTGGAGCTTGAGTATCAGCTGGATTTGGATCTAGGGTTAAGGTTGGCAGTAGTATTAATGCTGGAGCTAGGGTTAGAGCTGAAGCGAAGGTTAGGGCTGGAGCTAGGGTTAGGGTTGGAACTAGGGTTAGGGTTGGAGCTACTCTTAGGACTGGAGCTAGGGCTGGAGTTAGGGTGGGGGCTGGAGTTGAAAACATACTGGTGCTGGGGTTAGGGTTGGAGCTAGGGTTAGAGTTGGAGGTAGGGTTAAGGTTGGCGGTAGTATTAATGCTGGAGCTAGGGTTGCGGTTGGATCTAGGGTTAGGGCTAGAGCAAGGGTCAGGGCTGGAGCTAGGGGTAGGGCGGGAGTTAGGGTTTGGATTTAGGGTTAGGGTTGGAGCTACTCTTAGGGCTGGAGCTAAGGTTAGGGCTGGAACTAAGGTTAGGGCTGGAGTTAGGGTTCGAGCCAGGGTTAGGGTTAGGGTTGGAGCTAACCTTAAAAAATGTCCCATTTCCAGGGCTGGGAAAATGGCCGGAGAGACAGAGCTAGTCGAAATGAAGGACAACCCTGCCCGAGACTGCCCTATTTGTCACCTAATGATACACATTTGTCACACACAAGGTACCATCCTGTCTATCTGGTGCAACACCACCTTGGTAAACACCCTATTGTGCATAAAATCAAAATGTGTGCACTCCAGACTGTTGAGCCCCACCACCTTGTTCTCCCACAACCGCTCCACATATAACCCTGGAAACACCTGCCTCCACACTTACGCAGGCACCTTGGTTTTCCTGGCAAGAAGAGCCCAATAGATGGCCCTCACCCGGGTAGACGAAAAGGCCCTCACCAACTCCCCAAGCCCCACCTGGAGCTCAGGCAAAGTCTCTACACCCCCCTCCCCCGATTACTCGAGGCATAGTCCAGCAGCCTCACCCACTCCACTGTAATACACTCCCTTATCATCTCATACATCCTCAACACCGTCCCTCTCCTGACATCCTCATCTACACCCCAGACAGCATCCAGGATTGCCTGATCAGGCAGGAACCCTGGCACCACCTCATACCTGAAGTCCCTCACTCTCATCATACCCGCCTTAATAAGTATTTTACTCTGTAGCATCTTATCCTCAGTTTATAGCACCGGGTTCAGGAAAACTAGGAAATTCAAAATCACCCCAGCAGAGTCACACTTATAGCTTACCTTTGGTAAAAACTCCCCCAAGGCCCCGAACACCTCCTGATGAATCTCAGGTACCTCTGCATGCATACCAGGTTTTAAACACATCAATAACCCATAGTCATCACAATCTTCACTCCTATGTAACCAGTGCCTGAAAAACCCCTCCCCATACAAAAAACGTTGCACTCTCTTAATCCGCAGAGCTTTTAGCTTTACTTCTAAGTCTACCAGTCTCCACCCCCATCTTAGTCTGCCACCAACACATCATGTGCAATCCTAACTCCCTTCCCACCCCACAGGAAGCCAGACACTACATTGTTAATCTCTTTCATTGCCCATACAGGCATGTCCAGAACCCCCAACACATACACACGTTTAGACATCCACAGAACATTCACCACCACCACTTTCCCCCTCAGTTTCAATTTCCTTTGTTCCCAGACTCATCAAATAGTTCACACTCCCCATATCCCTCACAGTACAGGTAGTATCATCAGCGTACTGGTGCAGCCACCCCTGGCAGGTCCACTCCATGCACACCATTATCATGTTTTATCATGGCAGCTAAAAGCTCCACTCAGATGCTGTATAATAAGGCAGATAATGGACCTCACCAGGGGAAAGGAGTCAGTCAGCACACCATTACACTTAACAACACCTATGGTTCTTGAACTTCAGTCAACTCCCCTCCCCTTTGTACATAACCGTCAATACCCCTAAGGCTAACGACTCAGGGACCACCCTCTTTTCCTCCATACATACAAATACACACAACATCAGTGAGGCTAGGATGTCACTAAACACACTGTAAAATTCTGCCATAAGGCCATTTGAGCCCGAACTCTTGTTCAGGTTCAGGCCTGAGATTGCAGCTTTGACCTCTGCCAACGTAATGTCAGCATCACACATTGCCACATCTTCAGTGGACACCCTAGCCTCCACTGCGTCAAGCACAGTCCCCATACACACCTCATCCACCCCACCCGATGTAAATAAACTCTTATAAAAAGACTGCACCGTGTTCAAAATACCCTCCAGAGCTGTTGCCCTCTCCCCCCGCTCATTTATAAGATCTGTAAAGAAGCTCCTTTCCTGCTTCTTCTTTTCTAGCCCCAGGAAAAAGGCAGTGCTCCTCTCCCCCTCCACTTTATACTGTGCTCTACTACTCACCACTGCCCCCATCCACCTGTGCTTCTTGAGGACCCTCAACTCCCCCTGCAACCTCAGATACTCTGCAATATCATATCCTGGAATATTTTCTACATTATCCAACTTGACAAGTAGGCGAGATTTAAGGGCCCTCTCCTCCCTCCTCCTCAATTTCTGTGTTTGGAGCATACACATTATACAGAGTATTCGTCCACACTTGGGTTCACCTCACCACCATTGCTAACACAAGTCTATCTATCGAACACAGGGGACTAAGTCCCATACATACAGTCAACAGTGAGCTCAGAAAGACTACAACATTGAAAATGAGAGAAAGACAGCGTGTTCATATTACGCTTGCAATTTACGTGATGTAGAGTTTTGGCAGTAAATTAAATAAGTCCAGTACTGCCTTCAATGTAAGTTTAGTCTCGTCCAGAGACACCTTCAGAGCCCAGCCACTGTCCCCACCCACTACATTAAAGTCCAGTGTAGTCTCATTTTCCATTCCAACCTCCGCCTCCTAAAGTCCAGCCTCTGTCAGAAACCTTCAGAGCCCAGTCACTGTGTATCTCCTTCAAAGACCAGTCTAGTCTCTTGTCAGCTGCATTCAAAGCCCAGCCACTGTCTGCAGTGGCTGTCTCCTTGAAATTAAGTTCAGTCTTCCAGCCTCTGTCAAATGCTTTAAGAGACCTGCCAATGTCAGCCTCCTTCAAAGTCAAGTCTGTGTCAGCTGCCTTAAATGCCCAGACACTGTCTGCCTCCTTCAAAGTCAAGTCCAGTCTCTATCAGCTGTATTCAGAGCCCAGCAAAAGCATGCCTCCTTCAATGTCCTGTCTCTGTCAGCCACGTCAAGAGCCCAGCAAAATCATGAAAACAGCTTAAGGTGATGTTTTATATTACTTTGCATGTAGAGCTACTTGTTTTAAGATATTGCCAAGCTATTGGAAGTGATTGTGAGACATTTTCAGTTTGTATTGCTTCTTTGTGCATTTCAGCGTTTAAAAAAGGCAATACAAAATGGAAGTTTCTCAAATGTCCCACACACACTTCAAATAGCTTGTCAATGTCTTAAAACAAGATAGGCAATGATAGGCAAACTAACATGGTCGAATAGGTCATTTGAATGGGTGGGTCGAACACACATTTGTTATTTCATTTATCCATGAAAAGAAAGTCACACAACCAAATGTTTGAAATCCTTGCTGGCAAGCACAGAAGTCAGACGTTTCTTATAGTTGGTCACCAGGTTTGCATACATCTCAGGAGGGATTTTGGTCCACTCCTCTTTACAGATCCTCTCCAAATCCTGAAGGTTTCAAGGCTTTTGCTTGGCAACTCGAAGCTTCAGCTCCCTCCACAAATTTTCTATAGGATTAAGGTCTGGAGACTAGCTAGGTCACTCCATGACCTTAGTGTGCTTCTTCTTGAGCCACTCCTTTGTTGCCTTGGCTGTATGTTTTGGGTCATTGTCATGCTGGAAGACCCATCCACGACCCATCCTCAATGCTCTGGCTGAGGGAAGGAGGTTCTCGTCCAAGATCTTATGGTACATGGCCCCGTCCATTGGCCGCTCAATGCAGTGAAGTCGTCCTGTACCCTTAGCAGAGAAACAACCCCAAAGCATAATGTTTCCACCTCCGTGTTTGACGGTGGGGATGGTGTTCTTGGGATTGTAGCATTCAGCATTTCTCTCCCTCCAAACACGACGAGTCGAATTTATGCCAAAGAATTACATTTTGGTCTCATCTGACCACATCACCTTCTCCCAAGCCTTCTCTGAATCATTTAAGTGTTCATTGGCAAACTTCAGATGGGCCTGTACATGTGCCTTCTTGAGCAGGGGGACCTTGCGGGCACTGCAGGATTTCAATCCGTTACGGTGTAGTGTGTTACCAATGGTTTTCTTGGTGACTGTGGTCCCAGCTGCCTTGAGATCATTACCAAGCTCCTCCCGTGTAGTTCTGGGCTGATCCCTCACCCTTCTCATGATCATCCTTACCCCACGAGGCGAGATCTTGCATGGAGCTCCAGGCCGAGGGCGATTGATGATTATTTTGTATTTCTTCCATTTTCTAATAATTGCACCAACAGTTGTCTCCTTCTCACCAAGCTTCTTGCTGATGGTCTTGTAGCCCATTCCAGCCTTGTGCAGGTCTACAACTCTTACCCTGATGTCCTTTGAATGTTCTTTGGTCTTGCCCATGGTGGTGGAGAGGTTGGAATGGAAGAGATTGATTCTATTGACAGGTGTCTTTTATACCCATAACAAGCAGAGATTAGAAGTACTTTCTTAAAGTGACAGGAGTAATCTGTGTGCCTCATGGGCATATAATCGGTCTGTATGAGCCAGAATTCTTGCTGGTTTGTAGGGGATCAAATACTTATTTCCTTCGATCAAATGCAAATGAATTTATAACTTTATATAATGTGTTTTTTCTGGACTTCTTTGTTGATATTCTGTCTCTATTTGTTAAAATAAAAGTACCATAAAAATTATAGACCGCTAATTTCTTTGTAATCGGGCAAACTAACAAAATCAGCAGGGGATCAAATAATTATTTCCCCCACTGTATATGTATATGGAATTAAATACAATGCAATTTCTGTTAAGACACAATAAAACAACATATAACTCATTGGACATTTTATTAATCAACATATGATTTAAAAACTCCAAAAGCACTCCATGTAAGTGATTGTGATGTCATGTGTTTGTTAAAATCGTTCATTTAGTCCTGTGGGTGCTATTGTGTGTAGGTGGTGTATCCACTTGTGCTCCAGTGTCCTCCGCTGACCGTTTGTCCACCATCTTAAGCTCATGCCTTGGGCTGTTCCCGACAGGCTTAGCTGGGTAACGTTGGGAATAGTGTTTAGGCCACGGAAAGGCCATACTAGACTCGCCCTCGGCGACAGTACTGTATATGTGCAAGCTGTCATCAAAGCAAAAGGTGGCTACTTTGAAGAATCTAAAATATAAAACATATTCTGGTTTGTTTAACACTTCTTTGTTTACTACATAATTCCATGTGTTCTTTCATAGTTTTGATGTCTTCAGTATTAATCTACAATGTAGAAAATAATAAAAATAAAGAAAAACCATTGAATGAGAAGGTGTGTCCAAACTTTTGACTGGTACTGTATATATATATGTAAACCACACACAGAGACAGACACATACATACATACATACATACATACATACATACTGTTAAGGTCCCTCTCCCTGACCGGCCCTCTGGCACCACCTTGAGGCCCAGGCGATCATCGCTGGAGCATCACCCTCCCAGTTGACAGTGCACCTGTTCCCTGTCTCCACTAAGCACACCTGCGAACCATCTGCAATCACCGCCCTATAAGAACCCTGCCTGAACTCCACTCCAGTGCCAGAACGTACCGTGTCCCACGGTAACTCTTCGAGTATCACATACGCTTCCAGCCTTTGCATATCCTCTTGTGTTTCCAGTGTTTGTTTTGTGTTTCACCTTTCTCCTGTGATCCCCTAGAACCCTTGTCTTCCTCGGATTCCCCCTCGTCTACCTTCCACGGACCTAGCCCATTCCTGTGTTGACTACCCGCCTGTAGTGATGGCGAGATGAAGCATTGAAGCTTTCCATCCAATTGCTTCACACATGGGCCCAAGCTTCATGGTGCTTTATTTGCTCTACTGTGCCATCATGTGGACAATAAAGGTAAAACAGGCCGTGATTATAATGACACCATGGCTTTGGTGCGTGAAGCTTTGAATTGAATTGTGCTTGAATGATAATGCCAATGAACAAATAATATACTCATTAATATAGTGTTTTTCTGATAGAATGATGGCAGGGACAGAGGGGAAAGTTGAAACAAATTGGGGAGAGGGTTGTGATGTGAATGTGCTTGTGTTACTAGGGACAACATGTAACACGTAAAATAGGGACAACATTTTATTCATTTTTATTTAAAAATAACTTTTCCACAGTGCTGGGCTTCAGGTGGTTTCTTTTTTTTGAGAGGATTTCACCTGCTTTAGAAAATACCCTTTCACGGGGCACAGATGAAGCTGGGGTACAGAGAAAAGCAACAGCAAGTTTATACAAGTTAGGATATACATTTTTCTGTCTTTCCCAATACTCCAGGGGGTTCTCCAATCGTTCAATGTTTGGTTCACCCAGGTAAGTTTTGACTTCCACTGTAGCGTCCGCAGTGAAATTTTGGGTCTTCGTCTGCAGGACTGTGGTGTCCAAACGACGCCACAGTTTGCTACCTAGGATAGACAAACAGGCTGTAAGTGACTAAATAGGCCTACAATAACACAATTAGAATGTATCCATTACCTTGAGTCACAGGCTGAGAAGCTTCTGATATGTGCGGTTGTGATGATGAGGAGGAGGAAGACACGCTGTTTCGTATAACAGCAGCACATTCAGAAGTGAGCCTCTTCTCGGCATCTGCTGCTTTAGTGGGGCTAAAGAAGCCTATCTTTTTAAACCTGGGATCGAGCAGTGTCGTCAGTGACATGATGCTCATTGATTGTAAAGTGTATAGCTTATCCCTTAACTGTCTCCTCAGACTCTCAGCCATTGCTGTGCTCTCTGGAGTTTGGACAATTCCCATTTCCTCCTCCTCCAGTTTGTGGTGTAGCATTGATAAAAGGGGAATGACTTTTGATCCAGACACTCTCTTCTCTGACAGCTCAACTGTGGCATCATTAAATGGGGACAGTACTTTTAGACATTCTGCAATAATTTCATACTGTTCTGATGAGAGTGGGGCAATGTCAGTGCGTAGGCCTGACAAAGCTGCTCCTACAGGTTCCCTGAGGTCATAAACACATTGGAGCATACGGTATGTGCTGTTCCAGCTTGTATCCACCTCTTGAATTAGCTTCAGTGCCGGCCGGCCCATTTGCTCCTGCACCTGTGTCAGCCTCTCCTATAAAATTAGCCAACAAAAAGTGATTAATTCAAGTGTCACTGCAGCAGCAACTTAAACAAAACAGCATCATTTAGAATATTGCAATGAAATAAAGGAACTCACCTTTGCAGTGGTGCTGCTCTTGAAATAGCCCACTGTCTTCCTAGATTTTGCCCGGCTGTCAGACAACAGTGTTTTGGTCAAGAGCCTTTTTAATGAGTAAATGTAAAGTATGCGCCACACAATTTGTGTGACGCAAACAAAGCTCCTTGGCACAAGCACCCGTTTGCTGCGCCATCAGTCACAAGGCAAGTAACTTTGTGTGTAATACCCCACTCTGACATGAGTGCTGCTTTTACTTTTGCCACATTTTCAGCAGTATGTGCCTCAGGGAAATGCAGCACCCCTAAAACAACAGAATGCAAAGAGGTGCTTGCATCTATAAAATGGCATGTCACAGCTAGATACGCATCAGCGTTGATAGACGTCCACATATCTGATGATAAACTAACTGCAGATGCGACACAATGACTTTGGCTTTCTCCTTGGATTCCTTATATCTGTCCTCCACCATAGCTTTTAAAGCCTAAAGGAAAGAAGAGAACACTCTTGGAATGGCAAATATGGGGAAAAATGCTTCATGTGCTCACATACACACCTGCCTTGTGGGGAGAACATAGGTAGGGTTCAAAGCTCTAACAAGCTTTCTGAACTCTTTGTCCTCCACAATAGTGAAGGGCTGGGAATCCTCAATCACCATATTGACCAAGGCCTCATTCACATCATTATTCTGTCCTTGCTCTCTCAAGATGAGAGCAAGGGTGCTCTCAGCTCCCTCTCTCTTGTGGGGACAGGGGGATGTGGGGGTGGAGGTAGAATGGAGTGGTGTCTGGGGGTGAGAGCAGATCATAGGGCTGGGGCGAAAGTGAATGTCCCTCCTCCCTATGGGTGTGGATGTGGGGTGCTGTTTTGGGGGGCAGGGAGGGGTCTGTGCTGCAACAGGTCCCTCGGTCCAAGGAGAGGGACCTGCTGTACGAGGCCTGGCGTATGGGTAAGGGAGAGAAGTTATCAGGGGTGAAGCACTTGCTCTCTACAGGGGGTGTGATACATATTGGGGCTGAGGGTGTAGAAGAGACGGTTGGTTGTGGATGGGGCCAATGTGGATGTTGGCTGGATTGTAGGGGAGGAGGGGTGAGGGGGCTGTGGGCTGGTGTCCTGTCTTGCTACAGAGGGAGAAGAGGTCAACGTGGAGTGTTGTGTCTGCTGCGTGCATGGGTGGAAGTTCAAAAGTGTTTTTAACTTAGAGATGGTTGTGGGTGTACCTGTTTCTATAGCGTCTGCCCATCCTATGGCTATGTTCCTTGCAGCGATGTTAAGTTGGTGGGGAGGCTGTGTGAGGGAGTGAATGATTGTTTGATAATGTGTCTGTAGTATTATCATGATGTTTTCGATCCATTGTGTTGTGGTGGCAGAGACTTTGTTGTCTGTGGGTGAGGAGGGTATAATGAAATCGGTTAATCTTTGAACCTGTCTCATTATGCCAGCAGGGTGTGTGTGTAAGGTGAGGGCCATGTCAGTAACCTCTTCATGGTGGATGGCTTGGATGAGTTTAAAATACAATTTCACCAAAATGCTTCCTCTTTCCAATACTTATGGAGGGCACTGTAGTACTTATACTGAGCCCAGCGCCAGGAGAAAGTTACCAAGTGCCTGTGTGTGTGTGTCTGTGTGTACAATAGTTAGAATGTAAATTGGAGTCCGCCGACTCATGTTACCCAAATATAGTCATGTTTAGTCAGGAGTTAAGAATCATTACAATATCACATCATTACAATATAATGCTTTAGTGCTTACATATTGAATATAACATATTGACAGACATCATGTTATGATGTAACTACATAGCCTACTGTAAAAAGAAAAACATGGAGTCAAAGAGCGCAATATAACAAGTAAAACACAGTCACGCATCGAAAGTCAATTATACGTGGTGGATCAATTCGAAAGTTGCTGGTATGAGATCATGTTTGCAGATTAGGCCTACATTGTAGCCTTGTGCTGCTTTAATTAGTGTGGATTCATGAATTTACTTTGATTTATTTGATAGCATCATTAACCTAGCCCACAGGTTTAGGTTAGTTGGGAACTGGTTTGGAGTCATGCTGAATTAAAAAAAATTATTCAGGATTCAAAAGGGCATACAATTGGATATGAGTCGGACTGGTGTGCTTGCAAGATGTATAAGACATACTTTCAGAATGAATAGGGTCCTATGATGACACTAACAACACAAGATACACTACATGGCCAAAAGTATGTGGACACCCGAACATCACTCCCATATGTGCTTGTTGAACATCTCATTCCAAAACCATGGGCGTCAATATGAAGTTTGTCCCGCCTTTGTTGCTACAACAGCCTCCACTCTTCTGGGAAGGCTTTCCACTAGATTTTGGAACATGGCTGCGGGGATTCACTCCCATTCAGCCACAAGAGCATTAGTGAAGTAGGACACTGATGTTGGGCGAGAAGGCCTGGCTCGTAGTCGGGATTCCAATTCATCCCGAAGGTGTTCGATGGGGTTGAGGTCAGGGCTCTTTGTAGGCCAGTCAAGTTCTTCCACACCAAACTCGGCAAACCATGTCATTATGGACCTCGCTTTGTGCATGGGGGGGCATTGTCATCCTGAAACAGGAAAAGGCCTTCCCCGAATTGTTGCCACAAAGTTGGAAGCATACAATTCTCTAGAATGTCATTGCCTAGCCCAAACCATGAACAACAGCCCCAAGACCATTATTCCTTCTCCACCAAACTTTACAGTTGGCACTATGCATTTGGGCAGGTAGTGTTCTCCTGGAATCCGCCAAACCCAGATTTGTCCGTCAGATGCGTGAGTTATCACTCCATAGAGTCCAATAGCGGTGTGCTTTACACCACTCCAGCTGACACTAGGCATTGAGCATGGTGATGTTAGGCTTGTATCTAAGTAAGGGAATTACAGTAGATATCGTGTTCTCTCTCAGGTGTTTATACCTTTCACATTCATAAATAAAGTGATCTAGATTTTCTTCTTTTTGTTTACATCCTACACATCCTTCTGCTCTACCAAATCTCTCTGGATACCATTGAGCTAACTCTGGTGTCCATGTTACTCCACCCGTCTTAATTCTTAACATCAAGTGCATTGTCTCATGTTTTATGTCTTTTAATTTCTTGCTCTTTTTGATTAAATTGTTCTTGGTAAATTCGTTTTCTTTTGCGATCGCACATATGTCCCTTTTCCTTTTCTTTATTTCTCTTGTAATAATAATCTATAACTTCTTCTTTATAATATTCAGGTTCTAACCACCATTTAGCTTTTGTTCATGCCGCCCATCTCATGCTATTTGCTATCCATGTAATTCTTTTCCCTTTCCTATTGCAACACTCTGCTGTCTTTATTAGGTCACTGATTACTCTTGTTGAGTCTGCCCACTTTCTAAGTCCTCTGTACCTTGCACTGGGTGACAGGATATATATACCACTTGGTGTCACTCCGGAATCACGTTTCAACCAAGTGACTAACGTTGCTAATTCATGTTGGCTAACTTGTCAACAAACACCACTGGAAGCTGTCACAAGCCTGAGCTATGGTAGCCCGTAAGTGATAAAAAAAAGATAAAACGCCCAGGGCAACGACTCAGCAAAAAGGTGCGTGAGAAAAAAAAACACTAAACTTTGATGTCAAGTAGGGGGCCACAAAATATTGTCGCGAGTTTGAGACCCATGATCTACATGGAGATCGAGGCCACCACCCACATCACAAACACTGAGCTCTTCGTAGAGTCCTGCAAAGCCACCCCAGCTGATGACCCAACTATCACATCTCTTACAGCATAATCGAAAATGGGTGAGAGAAACAACATTTTCAATGTCAGAGGAAGTCCTTGCACAGTGTGTGACTGGTGAGGCATTAAGATTCAGGAGCTCCTATTTAGAATTTCATGAGCTAACTGAAAGAAACTCTTCTGTTTACAGATGCATGGAGGATGACACTGTTCAAATCTATTCAAGCCACCAATCTGTGTTCAAGTTCGCTATGGAAGCATTCAAGTTCATTGGGACGTATGGCCAGGTATGCAAGTTGTTGGAATTCAGTATTTGTATATACTGCTATAATGTGAAATTGTAGAGGAATAATTGCGACACAGGTCACTGACCTTTTGAACCATCTGTGTACTGTAGGGGTACATCAGCTGTTCAGTCATTCTGTGTGAGGCTGGGAACCCCAAGACTAGATGTTCTCAGGGATGCATCAACTCCACTTCCTCAATCTATAACTCTTCCTGGTCTGGGCACAACCATCACAAGAGAGGGCCATCGTCCAGACAGCCATGCACTACGTATCCCAGGGTCCCCTGCGCATGAAAAGGAGTGTTGAGAGCACAGGTAATTTTGACACTACAGTATTTCAATTCTCCACCTTTTTCCCTGAAGCATTTTTTCTTCTTTTTGCTCTAAACTCCATTCAGAAAATTACACCACTTTTTATGCATAGTCCCCCTTTTTCAGGGTACACAAAAGTAATGGGACTGTTGATTTTGGCCAGTTTGTTCTTCATGTTGACAGACACCAATAGCAAACTCAAGGCAAATCCATACACGCATCTAACCAAAAACAAGACTCCTTGAAGAGATGCATGAGAAATGTAGTTCACGAACAAGTGTGAAAGCAGATGGTCAATTCTCTAAGTACAACTTGAGAAATCGTGGAGTCAACATAACATTTGAACTATTTGAGATTACAAGAAGATATCTTGCAAATGTTAGTTTTTAAACTATAAAAAATATATATAAAAAAGTACCAAAAGCCATTATTTCTACATGCTGCATTTATTTCCATTTTTGGCAATTTTGGTTGAAAAATAAAACCTTTATAGGATAAACAATATGTTGTCACGTGTTAGAATTGTCCCATGATTTCTGTATTCTATTTTCAAGTATTCTATGTGCCTCCTCGCCACTGGCCTAGTAGCAACCTATCAAATACACAACGCAAAAACTAAATAACACCTGGTGTTAATGAAAGGGGAGTAGAGGGATAAGGACCTGTGGCCTCCAAGGCCAAATTCCACGGCTAGTTTATATCGTTTCTCTGGGAGATGAGTCCCAGAGAGAGAGAGAACCTGCTAGCCTGAAACATAATTTCTTTGTAACATCGAATAAAGTACCAAAAAATTTCAGTCTCCAAAAGACGTCAACCTTCACATCTCTTTATTTCATCTCATTGCAAACCTGAAAACTATTGTGTTGCTGCGGAAGAAATTACACATATATCTAACACATGCCTGTATTGTATGAAATATGTTCATATTCATATGCAAAAATAATATTCATGTAGAAAATGTGTTATTTGTTAGAGCATTACAAGTGAACTTGAAAGGATCAAATGAATCACACTGCAAAGGATCTCTGGTAAATCCATCACAATTTATTTATGAGATAATTGATGGTGATAGTCAATGTCATTTCAGTGTAAGCACTCGGACACAAACTCTGGATGAATGATGTAGTGTCCAGGCTGGTAAGGTTTAACCACATGGAAACAGCTGTATCCAGCACTAATAAAAAATAAAAATAAATTATTTTGATTAAAAACTCTCTGCTATTCGTAGTCCTACACTCCGGAAAGCAAAAAAGCAAGTGTAGTGCCACTAAGTTTATCGTTTGGACCATTTACTATCTTGTTTGGACGAATTAGTATCTTGTCCGAACGACTTAGCTAAGGCGTTATAACACGATAGCTAACTTGTTCGAATGAGATTATTATTAGAGTAATTTTCAGCTTTTAGTGATAATCTTCTCCTTAGCCAAATGGTCTTCTTGTTGCTAGATGCTAATGTGACTGATTGTTGGCTATGCGTAAAACAGCATGCAGAAGAGATACGCAACTATAATGCATAGTGTCCTTGTATCCTCCTGGTGTGAACAACCCAAGCTTCAAAAAAAGGTATTACACATGCGTCTTTGGTGTTGTATCCCTCCCTACTAAGTTTGTATAGTATGTTTGCGTAAGTCTCCCTATTAACAGCCTTGCGTATGGCTGCTTACCGAGTATCCTTCTGTGTTGGCGCACATGCTGTTTTCAAGTGCTGCACCGCTGAGCAATATAGATCGTTTTTTTTTTTGTTATTCAATGGCAACAGCTGATGCCATTTTGTGGATTGGTAATACAGTGCCCTCCATAAGTATTGGAACGAGGAAGCATTTTGTCTTCTTTTAGCTCTATATACCAACAGTTTGGATTTGAAATCAAACGATATACAATGGGGTTAAAGTAGAGATGCCTCTTTTAGGCCACTGGAGGAAAAGGTTAAAAGACAAATAAGAATGTATCTAGCCTACTGTACTGATTTGCCAATAGCCTTTCGAATGGGCTGATGTTGGCTATTGAATGATAAATTGACCCATGATAAAAACAAAAACGAATAAAACCTTCATTACATGGTTTGACAACAACAACAGCACCATAGCATGCTAAAGACTTTGCTATTTCATTATAACGACATAACTAAGTAATTCGGATGAGAGAGTAATTCGTCCAAACGAGATAGTAAGTGGTCCAAACGACATAAACAGAGTGCTGCTTTAGGGTTTCTGTAGCTACACAGTCTTGTACAAATAAGTGCTGCTACATTGTTACATTGCCTACTCCACAAGCTCACCTGCAGAATTAGATATTATATGTTACTTTGTAAAACTGTGGGTAGTTTGTTGACTTTACATTACTAATCTGAAGGAGACTATCAAAACAAAGTGATGCCATGACACACAATGCATGAGTAAGAATGAGCTTTACCATGAATCCAGTACAGAATTTGAGCGAAACCTCCGGTAGCGGACCTGTGGTAGGTGTCTAGCTCCTGGGGGGTCCCCATCTGTGAGTCCCTTGAGAGGGTCAATGCTTGAGTATCTCCTGTCATACACAGTGGATTTCCAAATCAAATGTACATAACGGCTCATAGTTTGGTGGATATGCTCTTTTAAATAAGCACCAATATGCAGTACCATGTGTTTCCATTATTAGCTACGATTTGGCTTTCATTCTTTAAGGTTTTATTTGACAGTATTATTTGAAAGCAGTCCAAGTATTTGAGGGTTAGTTTGGGATTAAAGGGACTGTTAGAGCGGGCCAATCAGACACGATGAGAGCGCCACTTTAGCTAGGTATAAAGATAGGCATTTTGTTCACAGAGGTAGAGCTTGGGAGGTACTGTAATGTGATAGCTAGCCTACTTTGTTTTGGGTAGTTAATACGCAAAAGTCTACCAGTAGTTGTTACTGCGATAGCCTATCATGTGTTCAGTAACGTAACGTTCATGCTGAATATTCAGGGAATACATTATTTGTATGGCCACGCCCACCAGTCTGCGTGCTGTTTTCAGAATAAATGTAGATATAAGATAAGGCAGTGTTGTATTGCGTTGTGACGATTTAGACAAGAAATAACATGACAGGAGTTTTTTGTTAACTAGGGGATGGTGTTTAGCTGCAATCAGAGCAATTGGAGTTGCTACTTTAACAAACATGGACTGGTATGCTTACAAATAATTTATTAATGATAACACTCTGTTCATGTTAAAAAAAGGTAGACTCAGCGATATGACTTTACCATAGTCACCGTTGGATGACTTCAGATATGTTTCCGATTCACCAAAGCAAGACGTTTCACTAGCGGTTCCATAGACACTCGGGCGTGACAGTGCAACATGATAGCTGCGTGGATAAAAGGCTGCTGGCTGAATTGTCTTGCTTTACGCTAACTATCTCTGCCGGTTATATCCCGCAGTCAGGGGGCCTGGCCTCTGTTGCAAGGACTTTGATGAATCTTTTTTACTGTAACACACATTAAGCTTATTATATTAGACAAAGCTTATTAAATAAGAGGTGTCCAAGAGTAATAGTCACTTTCAACAGCTGCTATGTCTTACAATACAACAACGACACAACGTCTACCTCTGTATGGTTTCCAGGGGTGGTTGGTTGTGCCTGTCTTTGATGGAAGGTTCAGTCACTTGTGGTTTGTGTAGCCAGCCAGCAGGGGGTAGTGCATGTGTTCTGGAGGAGCGAGAAGGCATGCGGGCCCCATCTGTGTCCACAGCGCTGAGAGAGGGTGCACAATGGCCATCTGGTAGGAGAGCCAAAGAAGAGTGCATGACGGAACTAGTAATAGTTTAGAATCGTAATAGTTTAGAACAACAGGAAAATTAGACATTTGCTGCAAGTTTTAGAAGTATGGATATCATCCCTCAATGACCGTGACTGCACAGGACAAATATGTAACGAGGTGTAGGTAGACCTGTGGAGAAAGCAGGCAGGACTCAAGTGTTGCAAAATCAAACATACTTTACTACTCACAGGGAAACACAGGTACATTCAGTGAGTGAAAACTCAAGACAGAGCACAGAGTAGTAGACAAGCATGGCTTAAATAGCTGGCTTGCAAATTAACAAGGCACAGGTGTGGTCAATAAACTAAATGAAAGCAATAAGAAAAACAACAAAAGAGACTATGGCGGCCTCTGGTGACCAGTGGAGGAAGCACCAGGTTCAAGCAGTCCTGACAATACAGCTACATGGTAAGCATGAAAGAATGGAGATTGGGTAAAGTATCGAGTGATAGTGGACTTTTGAAATTGCCTGCTAAAGGAAATTCGGATTGGATATAGTGTGGAAGTGGTTGTACTGTGGATTCTGTAGTTGGGATTTGGGAATATAGCCAGTGGTTACTGTGCACTAGTTCAACCACAGTAATGTTGAGTGAGAGTCATAAAATGTACAAACTGGTAATGGTTAAGAGAGTGTCATTAAAGCAGGTATGACTGATTGCGTGGCAACATGATTATTATCATGGTGTGGTGCCAGTGAAGGAATACACCGAACACAGAGGTTTGTTACAGACTGTCATTGTCCATTTGTTGAGTGCCACATCATTGACATTGCAGTTGAGCATTAGATTGCTATATTATATTAAGGCGGTTACTATCATATTAAAGGGATAGGTCACCCAAATGTATCACATATTTGGTACCCTGAAAGGAGTCTATGGACAAGGACAGACTTCAATCTATACTTTGGTTCTGTTTATCTGTGCACTGTCACTAACAGCTAGCCTTTTAACGAGCATTTTAAACCAAAAACCAATGTAAGTAAATTAACTTGAAATTAGCATCTTGGACATTTAAGGCCCGAATCATCTGAAAGTCATTTAAATCAGGTCATTGAGAATTTTGGATGATATGGGCATGACATGTCAAACATGCTAATTTAGTATGTTTTTATTTTTTTTTAATGACATTGATTTGGTAATTTGGGCAAACTATCCCTTTAAAGGGCATTGTGAGATCTGGAGCATGCACTGTAAACCCCCTTTGCCCTGCTACACTTGGTCAATAAGGCTGTGGAGTCCTACCTGGGTTATGGAAAGATAGGTGTCGAACCGGAGGAAAGAGTGGTCGGCCGTTGTTAGCAGGAGCTGCATCCACCTGAAACACTGACCGGAAAGATCTGTGGCTTGTGTGCAGTTTCCTGGGCAACAGGAAATCCTGCAGAGATAACGAATGTAGAAGAAATAGGACACCCTCACTCAAGACACTGTAGATAGATGGAGGTTAACTGAGGTGACACATTGAGGCTATCATTTCCTATGCGTCAACAAGCACATAGTTAGGGAGGTAATGTTTTTGTTTTGTTTATTTCTGTAACATTCTTTACACTGTGTTCTGTTTTTTAATTTATTGTCCCAGGCCAAAATTGATTGTGTTCAGCACCCCATATTAAGCATTGTATTGCTGGGAGGGAATGTAGAGCTTCCTTGTTGTTCTGTTTACATCATCTCCAGAAAGAGGGAAGCACTAAATCATGCATGAGACACAGCTTTCACCCTGTAAAGATGTATGTAAACAATGGCCCTCCAATTAGCGAAAGAGGACTCATTTTGGGTTAATGAATAGTGGCCATGAGGGAGAGAGAATGCACAACAACATTGACTGATCTTGTCTGCCTTGGAACAAACCTACTTGAGTCGATCAACAAAAAAAAGTTATCTGCCCAGTAATATATTATTATATAGCATTTTTTATTTTATTTATTCAGGTTATTTTAATAATTCAGGTGTAATGCTTATGATGTTAACCAAACAGAAATGTTGATCAGACCTGGGTTCACATAGTATTTCAAATAATTACATACAAATACTTAGCTGTGCTTGATTGAGTTTGCCTCGGCCAACGGAACCAATGGAGTAGTCCCAATAGTGCAAACTCTTCCCATCTCGCACTCCAGGCAGGCTAAAGCAAACGCTCAAATTATTTTAAAAGTATCTCAAATACTTTTAAACCCAGGTCTGGTGCTCAGTTTGGGTATCACGCTCCTAATACCCAGAGTATTTCCTGTCTGGGAAGGTGGTGAATTCACCATGGCATTAAGTGATGTATTTTGAATGACCTCCACAGTTTTTCACAGAGATGTTTCATCACCACAATGCTAGATGTTTTATCTTCTTATTACTGTATTTCGTGCTCCTGTCAATTTTGTGTGTGACTGTACTCCGACCCTGTCTAGACACATCCACAAAAAAGTTTTGTTTGGCTTAGTCAAAACAGACTCTGTTTTTATGCATCCTGGTTTGCAGTAGTCTGTTCAGATCCTTACCGGTCTGGGGTGGGGGTTGTTTCGGCGGTGAGCTGAGGATGGTCTTGGGTGAGCTAGGTTCCCCCGTCCAGGAGAGCCGAACTCTTCTGTGTACGTGCTGAGCTGAAGCTGAGGCGCCATCTCTGTGACTGCCCTGACACTTCCTCGACAAAGGTCTGTGTCTGTCTCCAACCCCCATGCGTGTCCCTCCTCCTCCCCTCTCTCTCTAAGTCACCTGCTCACTCCTCCCTACCTTCTCTACCACCTTTATCCCTCTCTTTCTTCCTGTGTTACAATCTCTAGTTCGCTCTCTCATACCCTTTTTTGCCAATATATATTCTGCTGTCGTGATCATTGTCATGCTCTCAACGGTGTGGGGGAATGGGGGATAGTGCTAGGCGTTGGTAAAGCCTCTATTTCTAGCAAACAGTCATCTGTTGACGCCTCTCACCTCTACTCCAAACATAATGACTTTAAAAGTGCCTCATTCTTAACCTCCTTGATCAGTGGCAGACAGGTTGTTAACAGCAACATGTACTGCAGCTGGGCAGAACCAGTCTCTCTCTCTCTCAGCTCACTAGCCCTGTCACCCACTGGCCCCCTACTAAGATCCCAGCCTGGGTCTCCAGAGAGGCCCTGCTTCACTTCCCATCAATTATTCAGCCATTGGCTGCGTGGGCCCATTGTGACAGGCACAATGGTAGCTGGGGGGAGTCACAGTGAGTTATTAGGCCTCACAAACCTCATTTGAGCTTGTATGTTTTCTAGGGCTGTCATTCGATTAAAACAATTTGTTGATACATTTTTCTCTATTAGTTGATAAACTACCAGTGGTCAGAAATGTTTTCTAGACAAGAAAAAGTGTTGTCTAAACAATGAGTGGGGTAGTAGGGTGGATTACAATGAAATGATGGCCTCCAAATCAAACGTGCCAATTGCGATTCCCATAGATGAAGACAAAAGAGTGCTTAATGCTTAAACTAAGCATCCTTGGTACAACACACCTGTTTACTTGGCTACATGTCACTCACTCCAGCTTTAACTTCTTGTCCTTGTCTGATATATAGACATCAGATTTATTTATTTTTCAATTAGTTGTCAACTAAAGCATTAGTCGATAATCAGTTTTATTAATCCATTCATCTCTGCAGCCCTAATGTTTTCATACATCACATTTCTACTCCCTAATGAAAGAGATGCATAAAAGACTCAAAAGATTACAGTACCTAGGGCAGCATTGAACTTGAGGTCAGGACCCCATGTGGGGTCCCCTGATTGCAAATTAGGGTCCCCGAGATAAACATTTGTATTTTGAGTAGAATAAAATATAGAATACAATAGAATAACTTCTTTTTTTTTTCTTTTTTTTCCTGGAAGGGAACTTTGGTTGTAGTGGCTAGCAATGAAATGACGTAGACAGTAAAATAGACACAAAGAAACTAAACATATTTAATATGCATCCAGGACCCCATCACTCTCATTACCCCCTACCAGGAAAGGTAGAGGCCTAATTGGCCTAAAGTGACAGGAGTAATCTGTGTGCCTCATGGGCATATAACCGGTCTGTATGAGCCAGAATTCTTGCTGGTTTGTAGGGGATCAAATACTTATTTCCTTCGATCAAATGCAAATTAATTTATAACTTTATATAATGTGTTTTTTCTGGACTTCTTTGTTGATATTCTGTCTCTATTTGTTAAAATAAAAGTACCATAAAAATTATAGACCGCTCATTTCTTTGTAATCGGGCAAACTAACAAAATCAGCAGGGGATCAAATAATTATTTCCCCCACTGTAAATGGATTGTAATGAAAAAATACTTTAATTGAAATGATCTGACAATGTACAATAAAAAGACTACAAATAAAATTCTATAAAAATTTGTATGCCAGCACTTTATTTTACACTTTTATACAGCACTTTACCTTTGTTTATTTCACACAGACAATTGCACGATAATGCTGATTTACAAATGAGCTGTAATGGCAACTTCACAGACTATTTACATAAAAGTGTGTTGAGTAAATACATCTTTCTACCAAAACACCTTTGCTATATCACATCTTTATATATTGTAATTGTGCTCCTCTTTTTTCCGTGCTTTCATGTATAGCAGCCACAACCTTTAGGTGTAAAACCCATTATTTACCCTTCAAGATTGGTTAGTGCTTCCATTGTGGGAAAAATACATAGCAAGGCTGGTTGAACACATAATTAGACCATTAGATTGCTAATTAACTACAACCATCCTTTATTATCGACCCACAGCACCCGAGGCAGGTGGTGAAGGCCCAAAGCAGTTAGATATAGCTTTCAGCAAGCAGGGAGTTTCAGGGAGAGACAGAGAACATTACTCCCTGGGCCTGGTGGATCTTACTGAAAATCTAATTTCTCTCCTGATTTGCCTCAATAACTAACATCACACTTGTGAAAACCCAGAACCACCCTGTCAGCTTTGCCTAGCTTGAAGGACCCTTGAGTTTTGCCAGTGTAGTGTTGTGTGTGCGTGTGTGTCTATGTGTGTATTTTCAGAGATGGGTTGGCACACTGCAAAGCTCTACTTACCGGCTGCTTTTAAGCCTCCTTTGAACATATGATGGATGTTTTTGCATACATGTGAACCAGCTGTCCTGTCACCTGACGGACAGCTGCGAGCGACGTTGACTTAGAGGGCCCTGCCTGAACTAACATGCTCAATTATTTTTGGGGGGGATTTTGCACAGGAGTTCTTAAAGACAATTTGTACTATCCAATATGCACTTTGAGGATGCAACTATTTTACTTCATGCAATGGAATTCAGTAGCGATTAAGTGAATGTCTTCTCTTTTTTGGGATGTTTTTTTATTTTTTTAAACAATAGGTGAGTGGCAAATAATCTCTGTTATTTTAGACATGAACAGCTGCCAGGTTTGTGGCGCAAACTTTGCTTTGAGTCCTTTCTCTTCAGGCAGGTTAACAGGTGGAAAGAGCAAGGGCAATGAGCTTCATCGACTGAGAGAAACAGAAAAGCAGATACATTCCCAGGGTATTCTCTTGGACGTTCTGGACGTTCATACCAAATAGAAATCTTTGTATACACAAAAGGAACTGTGTACTTTCATGCGTGGTGGGTTAGGTTACCACCGGCCACTTAGGAGGCTCTTGCTTTACTTTACAGACATTGTTATTAATTGAAGGACTTGCTTACAACCCATTTCATTAGGGGGGTGGTTGCACAAAAACAACAGTGCCTTCAGTAAGTATTCAACCCTGTGGACCTTTTTCTCACATTTTGTTGCAACCTCATTTAAAATCTATTTAATAGATTGTTTTGTCACTGACTTGCACAAAACAGGCAAATCAACACAGTGTGTAATTGATTCCTATGCAAATCAGAGACCCTAGAAAAACTAAAAAAAGATATTCATTCTGAAATCACATTAACTTTTATCAAAGCTGAAATTTTAAGACATTTCAGCTTTTCATTTTTTATTAAATTGTAAAAATGTCTAAAACATAATTTTCACTTTGACATTACAGTATGGGGTATTTTGTGTAAATCAGTGACAGCAGGGCAAAATACAGTTCCCTGTGTAAGTATTTCGACAATGAAGCATTTTTTTCTTCTTTTGGCTCTCTATACTCCACATTTCTGGATTTGAAATCGAACAATTAATGAGGTTAAGGTGTAGATTATCAGCTTTTATTAGATGGTATTTGTGTACACATTGGTTTCACCATTTAGAAACAACAAAATGTTTTATACATAGTCCCACTATTTCAGGGGACCAAACATATTTGGACAATTGGCTTGACTGGTGTTTCTGATGAGTCAGGTGTTACATCATTTGAGCAAGCATTAGAGAGCTGTAAAAAAAATTTTCTGGAAATTATGTTAGAAATAAATGTTTTAACCATTTTCCATCATAGAAATTAAGGATAAGCAAAGGCTTTAACTTCTGATCAAACTGCAATAAGCGGCCATTGCGTTCTGCAAACCATCTCTTTACCAGCCCATAAAAGGGCAATCTGGTGAGATGTCTCCCTCATCTCCTTCAGAGAACCAGGGTTACATACCTTAACCCAAAGTTCTCTTTCAGTCGACTCGGTTCAGGACATTTGCACAACGCCCCGATTGCTAAAGCCCATACAGAAAACCGAGTGAGTACATGGAAATGTACCCGGTCCACCCTACTCAGTACCAGCGCCAAGGACCATGTGCGCCAAAAAAGGTGCAGTGACATCCAGGCGGTAGAATCTCACGAAAGTGTGAGGGGGAGCACAAACCTCTGAAACAGAAATGCCCTTCAACAGAGCCCAAGGAGGTGGAGGTCGCCTTATAAGACTCTCAAAGTCGACGTTCACCAAAGGCTATATCATCAGTGACAAGTCCCAAAACGGGACAGGTGGCCTGGAGACCAGCGGATGCGGCTCACTCCCTTCATAAAAAGACGGACAAGGGGGTGTGCCCCTATAGTCGTTTCACCAGGACCAACATGTCATGCTGGATGGTGGCCGTGTAGCCTTTAATGGCAGGTCCTGTAAGAAGGAGAGGGCTGTGGGAGTAAGGCACTGAAAAGGCACCACACTCCGCCTCTTAAACCAACCCTCAAACGCCCTCCACTTGAAGATGTGTAGACTCACTGTGGAGGGGGCTTCAGCACCCTGAACCGTGGCTAAATCAGGTTCAAGGCCAAGCCCTCCAAGTGTAAACAGGACCTCTCACAGGCTAACCCATAGATCTCGGGGTGCGGATAGAATATTTGGCCTTGCGATTGGGATAGCAAGTCTCTGCACAATGGGAGGTGCCAAGGTTGTGTGTAAAGAAACGTAGAAGGTAGGCAGCATCACCTCATCCACTCTGACTCTCAACACAGGGGCACCCCAGGGCTGTGTTCTCAGCCCCCTACTGTACTCCTTGTTCCCAAGTAGCCTCAAGTAGCTGGACGAAGCACCTCGAAGGATAGGTGAAAAGTGTCTTGAAAAGTCTCTCGCCTGTCTACGATGGGGGCAACTAGAGCCAAGACAGAGTCCAGAGTCACCGACAAGCTTTGTCTCTTCGGCTGGTGTGAGCGAGCTGTTGGCACAATTTATCCAGAAGCCTAGGATGAGCAGGTGAGACGCTAGCAGCACTGTGTGCTCCACTGCCTGATCCGTGGTGGCCGCACATAACAACTAATTGTCGATGTAAGTGAGGAACCTAAAGCCCTTTTCCAGAAGGAAGGCTATGGCTATCTGTGGGGCCAGAGACAGACTGAGTGGTAAGGCTAGATATTCGTAAGTCAAGCTCTGGAAGGTGAACCTCAGAAATCACCTGTATCAGGATAAACAGAATGCGATGTGTGAGTATTCGGAAGCGATAGGTCTGTAAGTGCTCGTCGAGGCACCATATATCCAGGATTCAGGGTTCAGGGCACCCCCTTTTCTTGGGGACCTGTAAATAATGGCTGTAGAAGCCCAGTTGGGCTTTGTCCCTCCCCCTGTGCAGTAGACTGCATGAAACCCGTGAAACGAGGTGGTGGGCCCACAAACTGTAGTTAGTACCCCTGTAGGACCCAGGTAGAGACTGTGCAGGCAGAAAAGGTACACCTTTGAATAACAAAAAGGTGCCATGAAAACAAATGTGATTATGTACTTGAATGCGTTAATTATGTCTAGGGTGACTGAATGCTCCTGCATTCAGCAACACCACTGCCAAACAAGTTAACTAAAGTAGAAACAGACTGGTACCTAGGCTACTATTATTTAATGCTCCATAGTTTATTAGATAAAGTAAAATTTATCAGGCTACAGTTGTTTCAAAGGTGTTGTTCTTTTCATAGGCTTAGTACTGTATATGCAGTGGCATGAACCTAGGGCTAGTAATGGAACTTAATTCATTACCAGCGTTGCCTTTCATTTTGAAATTGAAATCTCATGATTACTTGTTATTGTTAACAGTAACAACTCCAATTTACTGGAACACTGTATCATTGATTTTACATTGTTTGAATCCTCAACACAGCCTGTAATATGTGTTAAGATACTAAATAACTAAAATGTATAATGATAATATTCAATTTAAGTTACTTAAGTTGTATCACTTCTGATAATGTTTTGATTTAGTTATGTCCACTTGCTTGTCAAATGTGCAATATTCAAATAAATTGTTGTCCATAGATACATATAGACTAGTAATGTACAGTACTTGTTAATCTCTTACAATGGAAATTAATAGTTTTCTCTACTCTCGACCCCCCAGACAACATACAAACACACATGTATTTGAGAGGAGCCTATGGTCAGCAGATGGAAAATATAACCAGCAGTCGACCTGTTATCCACCAGTCCACCATTTTTTGCCAACAGACTTGGACTTTTTTGCAACTGGTCCGTCTCTCTAACCATCACGCTATCTATCACCCCATATTAATGTTGTCCAATCTAAATCATTAACCTCTTGCAAACTCCTATGAATCAGTAAGTTGAAAAATAAAATTTGTCAAGGGTACACCATTGAATGAAATTCCCTTTGGTGCCCAGCTCATCATTGGGTGTCGGGCGATAATAACAAAGTGATGAGGCAATTCTACAGGTTACTAAAGGCTGCCCTCAGATCAATAAATAATTTAGTAGTTTGGGGCTAGAGGGCAGGGAGTGTGTGATAAAGGTGCCGGTGGATGAATACAGCATTAAGAAAAAACAGGACAAGATTGTAGATAAACATGACTAGATTATATTGAATTGATAACTTTCTTTGTTTCTCTAAATTAGGGAAAACAATGTGGTTGTCTCCCCGAAGTCCAAAGAGCGTGGTCCATATATGACAGCAATGGTCTCTCGCCTTGCCTCGCCTGACAGGGTGCAGTTATTGCGGCCCACACCACCATACGTTATTGCTGCTCCACTTTGTTTGTCAATGACTCCTCTCTCTGTGAAATTGATCTAGACTCGGGGCCCACGCTGAGGAGACACACACACATCGATTAGCTGTCTGTATGCTCCAGGAAATCAATACTATTTGTAAGTTTGCTTTCTGCAATGATATTGTTTTGTTTAGTTCATTTTTTAACAGTAAGGAGGAAGATGGACTAGCAATCTTTTTGATGAGGGTGGCGGGAGAAGGGTGAAAGTTTCTCTAAAACAGTGTCTCAAGAGGCAGCATGTAACAAGAAAGGCTGAATATCCATATTTAATGTGAAGGCAATACCATAGTCCTCACAAAAAACTACAACACACCTTTCAGCTTGAAATGTGTGAATACAAGTAGCTATTCTATAATTCATAACATGAGGGCAAAAAACAACTGGACAATGCACTCTCCACTGCCTATGTACAACAAAAGTATGAAAATAGCCCACTCACAAACACAATTTGAAATTTCCTGAGAAAACAATCAGTAGACATCAAAAAGATATGAGGACCAATTTGTTCATTGATTATTTAGTATGTGGCAGTACCTCAGATATCCACTTGAGTGCAGTGTAGATTCATCATTAAGCCTCTGATGGGCACACTGGACCACAGTCCAGATGTGACCAGCAAGGTAAACAAAAAAACAACAACCTGAACACGCACACATTCATTCACATACAGAGTAGCTCGGAGGACACAAACCTGGCAGAGGCCCCTACCCTCCCTCCCCCACCTGTGGGCCCACCTGTGTGCCCATCTGCGGAGTAGTGGCACCAGTTGTTCTGAGCATGTGCCAGTGTTTCTCAAACACCATCACCACCAAAACCCCAACTTTTGGGGTCTGTCTGACTGTGGATTTCAGGCCCTGGACCATAGGCTATGTCTGTGCCTAGTTTCATGGACAAACTATGTAACAGCCAATCAAATAGTTGGGAAGGCTCCATGGCCTTTGTACTAATGTACAGTAACTGGAAATGCATGTAAATCAATATATTGCGAGTCAACAAAGTAAGAATTGAAGAAGAAATAAAATTAGTGTTAACGGGACATTTCACAGATTTTTTACCTCAAAATCGTTTTCGTGGGCATGGGAAAATGCGTCACATTATGTGATGGTTATTTTTCTACATTGACTTAACGTTGTAATTTGAAGCTCATCATCTAACGTTGCTACGTCATTGCACATAGAGGGCTCTATTTTCAGTCAGTGCAAAATGGACACAGGTCGAACCGCAGGCGTATTGGCAATTTGTGTCACTGGTAACAGGTGAAAATGCCACAACGCTGAATCACTATCTGGCCTGCACTCAGATGGGTGGAGTAGCAGAAAGAGGCATGTTCATAACAATGGCCTTGAAAACAGCACTAATATTTCAGACACAACCCTTAGTGCCCCCATCAGTGCCTGTGTTTGCGCTAAAACTGTTTTTTAAAATGTAGCCCAGGTTAATTTTTTGGGATTTTTTGTTTTTGCAGTTGACGGTCGGCATCAGACCATCTCACAGTTGAAAATAATACTTTTTAAAATCTTGCCTATTTACGTAAATACAACATTAAAAGTCTAATATTGATGTCATGTGAACTTCCAAACCAAATGGATACTTACACAAAAAACAATGTTTGATCTGTTCTAGTTCCCCCCCCCCCCCCCCCCGCCCGCATTTAATTTATCTGAGCAATTGTGTGATTGATATGATGACATCTTTTAGAATTAGGATTACATTTAGCATTTTACAACCAGGGTTACTTTTTACATGTGAATTCACTGTACTTGTGTACTTGTACATGTGTCTTCACTTATAACCTCTTGTAAGACATTGCGTTGCCTTACTTTGTGTGCCACCAGGTCAGTAAAGATTTCAAATTACACCCTCATGAATACATTTTGGGAAGACCCCACATCTGCAATTTGCTATAAATTGGCCTGAGCACTGTTATCTAGAGTTTCAGTTAATATACACTAACCATTGATTTAGTTGACTTCTACAGATTCTGCATAGTTGTCTAATGTTGGTGGGGTATACTTCTGTTTTATTACATACTGAGGATTTCTTAAAGTGTGATACAAATGTATGAGTATACATTAACAAGGTTAAATAATGTTATTCACCCATTACTAAAATGTATATTTATATTTTCGATCTATTTTTGTTTGATATTTTACGTTTTATAATAATCACAATATTTTTTAATAAGTCCCAATTTTATTTTAATTTCAGAGTCCAGAAACAAAGATTATAAACCTCCATTAGGCTCACACATTTTAAGATGTTCAAGTTAAGAATGTTGAGAATGAACATGATACATAGCCTATATCAACAATGGGATAATGTAATCATACTAGACACTCCATGCGCATGAGGTTAAAACCAGAACTAGAATGAGAACATTAAAGTTCAGACCATGCTGAAAAGGCTATTAAAACAAAACAACCTTTTCTTCTTACAAATGTTCAACATGTCCAACTATTCTTGTTGTTACAGAATCTCATTACAATCTCAAGGAAAGTATTTCCCAAAAATGTATAATTTCTCTGATGCACAATCTGAACCCTATTATTGCTCCTTGTGTTGTAGCAGTGGACTTAGTGGCGCTGTGGACAGAACAATGTACTCTAAATGGAAGGTTGTGGATTTGAATCCCAAACGGTGTCATAAAGAACAGTGTTTATTCAATTGTTGTTTGTTTAGGAATCAATGAGCAACCTTGTTATAATGTTGGATCATGACTGTCAAATAATGACATGTAGAAAATGTTCCTTTACAGTCCACATGCATCCTTGTCACAATATTGTGTGATGACCGTCAAATGCTGATTTTCTGAAAACCTGTATTTATGTAAACAGGCAACATTTTTAAGAACTATTATTTTCAACTGTAAAATGGTCTGATGCTGACTGAACTAAACATGACACTGATGTATGATACCCCATAATACACCACTCTGTGATGCATCGAAACTAACACATGCATTGTCATTTCCTTGAGATTGTTGTGCACATGCCTGTCAAAGTGCACACCTCAATGTTAACAGGTTGATTATAAGAACCAGCCCAGTATCAGTCTTCTGAATTAAAGGGATAGTTCACTATTTTACACCTTAGTCAGATGGTTCCATACCTTGAAAGTAATCCATGGACCAGGAGAAACTGTAATCCATGGTTCAGAGTTGATTAAATAGCCACAACGAACTTCAGCTAACTTTAGCCACCACTGACAAAAAAACAATATGAGTAATGGGGGAACAAAAAGAAGTTCAACATTTGTGGCCAAATCACCTCAAAGTAAGTTCCAATCACATCAGTGTTCATTTGAGGTGATTTGGCCACAAATGTAGCGCCATGAATAGTCACAGAGAACCCTCAGCAGTGACGATAGATGAGTGAGGCTAGGCAGAGTGCAGATCCTCGGTTCATAAGTACATTAAATGAGGTATGACGTTAGACTCATTGATCCAATCTCATTGGACTAATTGCCATGGCCATAGCGTAATATTAAAACAGCTCATGAATGACATTGATGGAGCCGATCTGTTCAGTGGGGGCATTCAGTGTGACGAAATGGTCTTTATAATGTAGTGTCCAGTAATGTGTGGGTTCTATGGGCCAGATATTCATGAGAGGTGATACCAGCTAATTTCAAAGAAACGTATAGAAGTGCATTATCACTGGAATATCAATTCAGCTGTCAATATATCACCTGGTTCTTATTCAATCAGATCTAGACAATGGATTTCCAGTGCAACACAAACACACGAATGCCCTTTTGATGCAATAACAACTGGATTTGTGTCATCAACAAAACAGGGTTTACAGTGTAAAACTACAACCATGTTAACTGCATTTCAAATTGAACATGCTTACTTCCTGCACATGAAGAATACTATAGAGCAATCCAGGAGTCCCATTTTCTAAATTTGATTGAATTGGGGCTGAGACAGCCCTACAAAAATTGAGGCTCTAAGGATTGAAAAATGACATGTAAAATTCACTAAATAGGTACATTATAATTTAGAGCATAGATACACTGCTAATCTCCCATTTCCCATTGATAATGAAATCCAGCTGAGGATCAGCAAAGGATTTTCTAAATGTTTGTTGAGAACTCAATGTTTGTTAAAATGAAGGATTATTGCTTGAGGACTTGAGGACCATACATATTGTATTCATTAATTGACTGTCTATTGTATGATTGTATTTTCCTAATTTAATTGAAAATGACTTATGGTGCATGTTATAGAATAGATAAGAGTTGCAGAGAGAATAGACTAACAAGGATACCGGTGACTGCAGGTGTGGAATGGCGTCTTCTGATACCCACAAGACATTTAAACCCCACAGCCATCAATTTGAACTGAGAATCCTCATTCTTAGCCCCAAGGTTTCTACTCCACGCCTGGACTGACCTTACATCTGGCACTGCCGTGCCCTTCCGTGGGGAATGTGTCTGTCCTTGCTGGGTAACAAATGAACCAGAGACCCTGGTCTTGCATCTGTTTTCTTTTTTTCCCCGCCACAACAGACTGACAAAGCCTTGGCTTCTACAGATTTCAGACGATGCCTTTTGGGCTAAGCGGTGCACTGTGGAGTGGAAGAGACAGTCTATTTGAGAGGAGGCGGCACCTGTCCACTCCGAGGTTGGCATGGGACCTGGGGGGTGTTGGAGGGGATGGGAGAGACAGGGGTGGTAGTAGACAGGGTGAGGAGAACAGGGAAAATAATCCCCAAGGAAAGATTTATTATGAAAATAAAGAGGTGGGCGGTGATAAGAGGGATGGGCTCTTCCCCTATGACTGGGGGACAGGTTCAAGGGGCAGGACAGGATGTGAGGTTCTGGGGGGGGGGACATAATTGAAACACTGTGCTGTGGCGGTGTGGGCTTTGGTGTGATTGATACCGTTTTGGAATACTCCTGTCCTCTCATGCACAGGGGGCTTACCTGGGGAGGAACGAGAGGGGAGAAAAGGTGCTTAGGTGGCTCATCTGGGTTTGGAGGGAAATTGGTGCCATCCATCACACACCACATTTAACGAGCGGCGAAGCCAGGCTGCCCGACAAAAGGATTCTTATTCTAGCCAGTGAACCGGGAAAAGTGTGAGGGGCAGGGACTGGTGAGGTTCGATCAATCAACCCAGTCATCTCCTTTATTTAACAAGCGAGGGGCACGGACCCCTGGGGAGCGACACACCGTATTCCGACTTGTTGGGCTTGCAGTATTCTCCTGGAGGGAGGGGGGGGGGGGGGGGGGATGAAAGCAGGCAGGCTTGTGGGTGTCGTCTGTGTTTGTGTGTATGGGAGTGGGGGGGGTTGGTGGGTGGGACATGAAGGGGAAATATGTCAGAGTTTGGCCGGGTCCTCTGGCTCACCGGTGCGCTTCATCTTTCCTGATGCACGGGCCCGGAACTGCGGTTTGATGAGATTTTCAGCCCTGTGGCCCTCCACGCTTCCCCACATCCCATCTGTAGACCTGCTGCCTGCACAGTGACATGGCAGAGAGAAGACCCAGGCAGCCAGTCAGTCCCCCAGACCTGAGACCTGCTGTGCACAGCCCTGTGTGCTCAGTGGACGGGCAAACAGTCAGCCCAAAACCTCCATCGGGGACACTCACTGATCTGAGATCTGCCACGCGTGTCTAGTGGAGGGGCACACTCCCAGCTAGGCAGCTCACATTCAATCACCCGACTTCTCTAGATCTGAGATGGTGAAGTAGAAAGGCTTAACTATTCAGCAACCTTAATGGTGTGGAGAAAGAGATGAAGAGAGAGAGAAGGAAGAAGAGTGATGCTTGGTTTGAGCAGTGAAAAAAGAGAGCGTGAACTTTTTCAATCAACACACTGCCTACCGAACTAAAGTCAGTACAAGATCATTATTTTTGTAGAACTGGCCTGGAGACCACCTGTTCTCCTCTGTCCTGCAGGGAGAGATGATACACCATGTCCATTTAAGATTAGAGTTTCTGAGAGACTTAAACTTACAGTCAGATGCATTAATGCGATGATTCAAAACACAAGCGTTCAAGTGTTCCCTTGTGTACGCAAACAGGATGACCTAGCCAAGGAAACTCTGGTAGGTGTTTTTCTCAACTCCCCCCTGCGGGGAAGCATAATTTATAGTTGACCTCAAGGTCTGCTTTCATTCCCTTTAGTACTCTAGAAAAATACTCTTTACATATCTGAGATCATTCCATTTCTTCTGCTATTTATTTATCATATGGATTTTTACCATCCTCCACTCAAATAAAACGCCGCCCACAAAGACACAGAGAAGTAAACATCAGATGTGGTGAGCGACTAAAAAGGGGGAAGAGGTGGGAGGAGAGACGGTGAGGCTGGAGACAGCGCAAACGCGCAAAATCAATGCTGATCAATATTTTATATCACCAAGATGCTCCATTCCTCCGACCCCTCACCATCTCAGAATAAAAGGCACTAGCTCCCAATCTCATCTCTTAAAAAGAGGGCGTACACTACCACTCACCCAGGGGTTCAATAAGCCACTCTCTCCCACTGATCAGAGGGGAGCAGCATAACAATGATATTGTTATGGCATTGGTATTTCACTCATGATGGACAATGAACAGCATTCCAGTATAGCCATGAAAACATCATGAAGCAAATCAGCAATGGTATCACCTCTACACCTGACAATTATAAAACAGGGGGCTCTGGGCTACATTCTAGATTACAGAGATAATGTCAATCCTCATATGACCCATACACCTTAGAAGCAGCCCCATGAGTCCATTTAAGATGATTTCCCTGATTTCGGATTAATGTCTGCAGAGAAAATGCTTCTCTCGCCCAGGGGATTGATAAGAGAGACAGGACCAGGGTCAAAGCTCTGCATACCGAGTAGTCGCAAGCTTAAACATATGCTCACTAGATCTGAACACCAAGAGGCTGAACAAGCTTATTAGGAAAGCTGGTTCTGTCCTTGGTGTCACCCTGGACACTGTAGAGGAGGTGGCCAATAGGAGGATGAGGACCAAACTCTTGGCCATCATGGACGATCCCTCCCATTGCCTACATGACACTGTGGCAGAGCAGAGAAGCTCCTTTTTAAACAGATTATTACAAACACGTAACACTAAGGAGCGCTATAGGAGATCTTTTCTGCCTGCCACAATAAGACTACAATTCCTCCTCCGGCTGGCTCAATCGGGGTGATCAGATTCAGGCTGGGGGATATTAAATCATACTGGACTGTTCTTACTGTATATAATGTTTCAGATCTGTCTATTTTATTAGATTATTCTATTGTCACTTTATTTTGTTGTTGTTGTTTGTGATGTGAGCTGCTGTAACGCCTTAATTTCCCCTCAGGGATCAATAAAGTACCTATCTATCTATCTATCTGAAGTGTGTTCAGGAGGCCAGTGTTCAGATTTACAGATGAAATGTAATCTAATGTAATCAGTATATATTTCCTATTGTCTCTTTATAACATTCCACCCTCCTGAAGAAGCCCATATATCCCATTTAGTTGTGGACACAGATAAGATACGTTCTAAACTCAATCTCTATTTTTAATAAACATTTTATTGAAGGATTTGTTTTCATTTTTTCAACAAATAGACAAAACAAATCCCCAAGTTACTTTTAATGTGTTTTAAAGAATGCAAGTGTCATGTATAGGAGATCATTTCATGTTAGTTTTCCTTAGTTCAGTTCAGTAGTATTCCTGGGTCAGTACACAATCACAGCAAGAAAGAAATTCAAATACATTGCCAAACAGGCCAATTTAAGAGGGAAGATAGCTAATCCTAAAAAATGTTTAAGGCTAATCCTACCTCATTGTCTTACAACAGATAGATCAGTGTGGACGGTCTCACTATCTGATAACTCACAAGCAATTATGGGAAGGATAAAAAGTAGCCTGTCTAAAATATGCTCTGTCAATACGTCACCATGGTTACAATGGGACAGACAGTATTTTCAGCCTCAAAC